>NC_089598.1:93330498-93683831 GCF_019320115.1 Miscanthus floridulus | reverse complement strand
CTCGTTCACCCATGTGTACAGACATATATACGGCGGAGTGGAGCACCGCCACTCTTGTCACACCGCCCTTTCTCGTGGCCTAGTTGATCAACATTCGTATTATCGTTATCATTAATGCTAAACAATCACACCAGGGCGAACCGCGCTGTTGATGTCATCGACGTGGTTCGCCCTAGTCACCGACGCAATTTGCCCTCGGCCGTTTATGTATAGCCCTAATTCGCCCTAGTACCGACGTAGCTCATCCTAGTGTGGCAAATTGCGTCCGTGACCGAGGGGCAAGATTTAATAATGCATATTGTTCGTAGATTTTACGCATGTAAGCAAAGATTTGACGTACTATATATTGGTTTTGTTTTTTAAAGCTAGATGGCCGACCCGAGAAACATGGATGAGGAGGAGTTGATGATGAATTTGATCAACACTGGCACTCAAGTTGCCGGCGATGATGGTGCTAAAAATAACGTGCAAGAGGATGCAGATGACGGGAGTCAGTACTTAGCTCTTGAACAAAATGAACAACAATAGATTGGCCAAGTATATATTTTTTATTATTAGCTATATATATTATCATATGTCTTATGTGTGCTCATGACATTAAAAATAATGTTTATGTTTTGTAGCCCTCTGGATCGACATCAACAACTACAACGAAGAGTAAAAATGTTCGAGGTCCCAAAAAGTCATTGGAGGGCCGCTTCATCATCTCGGAGTTCAATGTGGATACAGGAGAACCGGGGGGCCGAATAAAATGAAATTTGTGCACCACTGTGGTTACCTTGTACGGGACCGGCTCCCGATTAGTACCCGTGAATGGAAGAAGAAGACCAATGCTCCTCATATCAGTTTTGTCTCCGATCGTGACAAGGCGTTAATTTGGAATGATGTCTTGGTACATTTCACGCTCCAAACAGATGGTTATGATGATATAATAGATGGTGATGAATTGAAGGAGCGAGTTAGGGATTGGGCAATGAAGAAGATGGCCACCCAGTTTCAGACTTGGAAGAAACACCTATACACGACGTATGTCAAGAAGAACATAGCACCAGATTTTACTGTCCCAGGCCCGATCTCAAAGCAGAGGCCCTATTGGGATGAGTTTGTACAGTACAAGACTTTGGAAGAGGGTGTGAGTCGGGTGATAAAGAACCAACGTAATGCCCAACAGAAGACATACCACCATACCTTGGGATCAGGTGGCTACCCGACTGCCATTAAGAAGTGGAACAAAATGGAAGCAGACCTTCTTGCCAAGGGTATCAGACTAGAATCACTCGAGTGGGGAGAACGTGCAAAGAATTGGTTTTTTGGTCATGGGGGAACACTAGACCAGGAGACAGGGAAGTGCGTTTATGGCGCAAGACTGCAAGAAGCAGCAGAAAGATTGTTTTATGCTCAGAGAGCTACTGCTAGTGGTGCGTTCAGGCCCAACAGAGAGAAGGATGAGCTGACATACGCCATCGGGACTATTGAACATGGTGGCCGAACTAGAGGCAAAGGAAGTGTCTTGTGGGAGCATGGATTCCCTTAGGACAGACCTTCCTACAGAAGTCGCCAGAGAAAGAAAGAAGAAGAGGCACAGCGGCTCTAGAGATTGGAGGAAGCGGTGCGTGAAGCACAGGAGCGGGAAAAAAACCTTGAAGCGAGAATGCAGGAGGAAATCAGAAGGCAAGTACAAATAGCAGTGAGTGCAAGTAAGCAGGCATCAGAGCCAGGAATCAACATTAGCCAATCTGTTCAGTTGAAAAGCAGTTGCGCTTCCACGGAGATACCAAATCAAGGGGACACAGGACTGCGCTTCCCTGTGGATGACGTCACTGAACCTTGTACAACGTGTGAGCTACACATTCCGAAGGAGAATTCCACAATCAAGGTGGCTATCGGTCTTGTTAATCCTATCGACCGAACCAAGACACCAAGGATTCATGGGAATATAATCTAAGAAGGATATGCTACCATCTCGGTAGATAAAGCTGAAAAAGGTTTTAGTGATTTGCCTCTTGACATTCCTAGAGGTGATGGTGAGAAGACTCTAGGAGAAGCGGAGAAGACATTCATTCTATGGCGCAAGCGCTACATCATCATTCCAAGGATGTCGGCTCCACCTCCTCCTGAACTACCTCACCATAGGTACGTGCGGATGAAAACACTACATCATTAATTTGTATTGGCTTAAATAATTAACAATCTGCTCATAATAATATGTCATTTCTTTTTTTGTAGCAGATCCTCCCCCAACCTAAATCCAATTGTTCAATCGCCAGATCATCATAGTGCTCTGTACGATGACATTGTGTTGGAAGACGAGGCTGCATCCACACCATCTCCAAGGAGGTCTCCAACGCCGCAGCCGCCACCTCCAAGGAGGTCTCCAACGCCACAGCCGCCACCTCCAAGGAGGTCTCCAACGCCGCTGCCAACACCTCCAAGGAGGTCTCCAACGCCTCCCCCGCCCCCACCTACCAAGAAGCCTAGCAAGAGGCCAGCCCCTCAAACGAAGAACTAGTCCCCGCCTGCAAAGAAAGCCACCGTGAAACCAAGGGCTATTCCCAAAATAATATCTGAAGAGAAGGAAGAAGGAACTGATGCATATAAAAAAGACATGTCTAGATTCTATGACAAACTTAAAATGAATCAAGAAGCAAGGAGAAACCCGGAGAAATTGTACTTCTTCGTAGCTCCAGATATTCTAAGAAAAAAGGTGACTTCTTACCAGCAACAACAGCAGGAATCTCGTAAGCCGTCCAAATCAACGTTATCAGACTATGACCGCACTCTCACCAAGTCAATTGAGGCGGCACAAAAAAAGAAGCGGGCAGGGAAAGGAGTTGCCCAACTCGGACAACAAGCGCACCAATCAATCCCCCCGCTAGTTGTTGGTAATGAATATGGTTCGAATTTAGGATTAATGCATCAGGCAAACATACCTCCGGATGTCGATTTGGATCACCTTGGTGAATTTCTTGATGAGACTGGTCTCGACCTTTACCAGATGTTTGGTGATGGAAACATTGAGAGTGCGGCGGAGGTTGATATTTGGAAGAAAAAATTTGTACTAGGCCAGAGTCTATACAACCCTCAAGCCTTATCTGATCTGGGGACGCAAATGTACCTGCTAAACAAGTGGTACATGCAGGCGTCTACCAGTGGAGACTTCTGCGTTGGTGTCAGAATTAGAGACGAACATTGGTTCCGTGGCGATGATGTTATGTATGTTGACTTTGCAGAATTTCATCAACTATGCCACCTGACCTCTCTGGACAAAGTTATCATTAGCTGCTATTGCCTGTAAGTAATAATTCTTTTGATCTATTATTAAACTCATCATATGTGTGTATATGCATATAAATTATCCTAACAAGTACTATATATATGCAGATTTACAATGACAGAGCTCAGAAAGGAAGGCTGCAATGAAATTGGTTTTGTTGATCCCCATATAGTATTCAAAGACCCAATTACTCCAAAGACTAATTGGAAGTCTGAGTCAGAGAGTAACCTCATGAACTTCTTAGCGAACCAACGCCACAAGAAGGATATACTCTTTCCCTATAACTTCAAGTGAGTGTTAATCATGTCGATCATATCCTTAATGGCTCATATGTTGATTCTAGTTAATTAATGAGTATTATGCGTTATATCCTATAAACACATGCAGCAATCACTGGATATTGATGGACATCGATCTGGTGAAAAGTCACTTGATAATCTATGACTCGATGAGAAAACCACAACAAGACTACCAAGATATGATAGATATTATCCAGAGGTAATTTCGGGATCTCTAGCAACTATATATACACACAAACATGATGATTAACTATATCTGATGACGTGGCAAATTTTTTATTGGGCAGTGTTTGGAAAACCTTTATTGAGAAGCAAGACATGGAAAAATGCAAAGCACCACTGAATGTAATCCCTTTGAAAGTAAGTCCCCTGAATCGCATCATCTTTATTAATTAAACATATAGCTTTCACCGGATCACCAGATTGGATGACAAATCTTTTTCTCGTAAAGTGGTGTCTGAGGCAGGAACAGGGGAACAACTACTGTGGTTACTATGTTTGCAAGTTTATCAAGGTGCTCTCCCAAAGAACTCCTACAGAGAGACTCAAAGTACGTTAAAAATACACTATATATTCATTTAATTATTATTATTGATTGTGTTACTATGTCTTTATATATATATATATACATATATTAATTTATTTTCCTTTAATTCAAACCTGTAGACTCGATGGTTGGAGAAAAAGGTCATACGGCAAGACCAAATCAAAGCAATTCAAGAGTCTATAGCCGGATTTTTTAATGAGCAGGTCATCGATTCCAAGGGCGAGTTCTACTTCGACCCAACACTACCATTGAAGCCAAGCTAGAGGATGAGAGGAAACTTGTTATGTCACAACAACTGTAATGCAATCTTTTGTAATATATGCACATGAAATAATATAATGTAAAATACACATATGCATGCATGCATGTAAATATATATATGATGCATGCATGCATATATATATATATATATATATATGCTTGAATTGTGTGATTTAATACGTTCATTGTGCTTGAACCGAAACATACTATATGCGCGTATAAATGTATAATTAGCAGCGTACAATACGACTTCGAAAACCTATTTTGAAAAGAAAACAAAAAAATGAAAAGAAAAGAAAAAAGAAAAAAACCTTTAGTCCCGGTTCGTATTACCAACCGGGACTAAAGGTGCCGGCCATCGTGGCATGTCAGGAGGCACCTTTAGTCCCGGTTGGTGTTACCCACCGGGACTAAAGGTCCTCCTTTAGTCCCGGTTCCTGACCCGGGACTAAAGGACCCCCCCCTTTAGTCCCGGATGCTTGCTCCCGGGTGGGGAACCGGGACTAGAGGGGGTTCCCCACCGGGAGTAAAGCTCAGTTCTCTACCAGTGGCAAAAACTACAACACAAATACGTCTGGGTTTACAAAAGAGTGAATTAGGATTCACTCTCCTTAGGCGAAATTACAACATATTTCGTAAATCTGGAATTACACGAAAGATTACACGACGGCGAACACTAAATTACACCGGGGTTTAAAGTTACATGGTTAAAAGCAACCTAGTACAACCAAGGCTTACTCTAGAAGTCAGGATAGACGAGGACAATAGAGAAACAACAAGATAATGATTATTCAAAACATGGCGTATGACCAACAGATCCAGAAACAGGAGACTGAGAAGTCAAACATCGTGAACCCTAAGACCAAACTTACCAAGGGTAGACTTGAACTTCTTCGAAAACCAGATCCCTTCTTCTCAGATTACACCAATGCCTCTGTCCGACGAACCTAGTTCCACAATGACGACTGGATCTCGTAGGTCTGCTTTGAATTCGAGAGGGATGGGGATGATGAAGAAGAGCAAGGACCAAGGGCATCTTATAGTGGCGAACAGAGATGGGGCGCAGCGCACCAGAAGTGAAGACGGCATGGATGGGATACACTGCCGGTTCACGTTGTGGGGATAAAGTCGGCCATGGCGCGCTCCCTACGCAAGCTAGCGGAGAGGGGAATAAAGGAGAGGAGAGAGGGTTCGCTCGACAAGAGAGACGTGCGGGCTGCCATGTCCCCAAAAGAAGAAAGAATGGAGGGGGTCCGTTACGGGGACGAGGGCGAGGATCAAGAGCGGACCGGAAGCTGGAAAAAGGAGAAGCACATAGTGCACAAGGACGACGAGTGCGGCACGATGTCGTGGACATGCGAGGATAGGGTGCTAATGGGCCCAACACCGACGGCGTCCGCGGGCACGCGGTGACAGCGACCCGGCGTGCATAGCGTGGTCGAGCTGGGCACAGTGCTTGGGACTTAACATCTACTCAGGCTTTTCTAAGCACTCTCTACTACCCAAGGCTAACTTTTCCTATGTGTTCTTCTTTCCTTCCCTTCCTTGTCCACAATATGCGCCAACCTTTTTATGAAGTGAGATCGCAACATACATGCTTCCTCCAAAACCACCTCCTCTTGTTTACTTTGAGAGAACACTATTTCATCAACCCATTGTGGATTTCCCGTTCGAACACCCTAATATTTGTATCAAAAGTGGTATGGCGGTGTAACTTGGTAAAGGTACTTGGTCAACAACCTCGATACTAGCGCGTGCCAAGCAGCGTCACCATGTGGCAGCTGTTCCACAGGGACTCTCAGTTTTGTTGTGGCACCATAAGCTATTAACCAGGCAACTACTACCAACTTACACGCAATGAAGACGATGGGGTCATAGATCACAGAATTAGAGAAGTATTGCAAGGGAAGATTAAAACAACAAGGGTTCATTTCGCAACAAGGGACAAGGACTTCAAATCCAACAACGGATTTGATTTAAAGAGATTCAAGTGTTTTGCTGGGACATCCATAATTAGTCGATCCAGTGTCCTATGTTATCCAATCATGGCTGGTCTGCTCGCATCCAAACGGTAATTTCTCTTGTAACCCACTTAACATCACCCTCGAAACCCCTAAGCACGTCTAATGAGACTTAAGGTAGATGAACACAATAACACAGCGAAATAAATAAAATACATATTCCGAACGTCCTTATGCTGGTACAACATACAGGTACTTACTCTCCCATTCTTGACACATCGTTCACCTTTCCTACGATCGGACTACCTCAACAACTACTGAAGAAATACAACAGAAAGATTACAATATCGGTGGACAGCGACGAAAGACACTACTAACTACGGATACATCATCCTAAGGCAACTAATCTACTTTAGACCATGCATCTTCATTCTTGGGCTCGGCGGATTCTTCTACCACCTTGACTATGGATTTGCCTCCTCTCTTGGCAGCGGCTGAGTGAGAGGAATCAAGGGTTCTACTTCTGACACTTTCGATGGAGGAGGTGCTGGCGGTACTGCAACACTAGTTCTCCTTCTTTCTGGCGGGTGGATAGGGATCCCCTCCACGATCAAGGGATCATGTTGTTCAACAGCCAGTGTCCTCTGCTTGGCCCTGGTGACAAGGTAGGCCTCTCCCAACTGATGGGCATGTCAATCTTCAGCCTTCTTCAGAGCTTCTGATATGGCAGTCTCCCGACTCTCAACGGCTGCCGCACCGGCATGCGCTTCGGCAAGCTGCACCTGGAGCATCCTGGAGAAGATCTCAGCTTCCTTGGCTCACCGAAGGCACTTCCTCAGCTCCGAGGCTTGTCGATCATACTGCTCATCCAGAGCAAGCAGGTATGTGGTCAAGTGCACCGCGGTAGGACTATCTTCTTGCGCATCCCGCCCTTGCAAAGCCTCCATGCGAGCCCTCCATGTCCGTTGATTCTTTTCCAAAGGTGGAAAGAATCTCATGGGGGTACGGGCAATGAGCTCTTCATAGATCTGGCAAAGGTACCGCAAGGCTTTGCGGGCCACAACCTGGTAGGTGTCGACGAAGCAAAACCTGGTTGCGGTCACATTCCAGGCTTCAGTGATGTCAGGGAACTCTTCACTCTTCCCAATGTAGATGGTAACTTCACACCGCTCAGTGCCATGCTTTTCATACTCACGGCCCTCATACTCAGGACGATCTTTGACTCCGAGCTTTTGTAGGGTGGCATACAGGATCTTGGGAAAACCCTCAGTGTTTAGGCAGTAACTACTAACCCAAGCTCCTGCCATCGCTGGCGGTGGTTGCAAGGAAGGACCAAGCGAAAAGCTGGCTCAAAAGAAAAAGCTAGGCGAGCTAAAGTGCACCGGGTGGTGTACCAATAGCTAAGCTAGACCCTGCTTATAAAGGCAGAGCGGTCAGTGGTCCTGGTGCGGTCCATCAAGGTTCCAGCACTAGATCACTATAAATGAATCAATCGAATTTTTCGCGTGTTCGAGGCGTGCGATGTCCGAGGCCATTAATGACTAATATGGCTGCAAGACAAGGTCCTGACAAGAGCCCAGAAAAGAGTACGGGGAGATGCGGGTCACGGCAGGCATGAACCACAGGCGACACGAAGCACAAAGCCACAGTTTAGCATTAAATCCAGAACAGGAACGAGTCAGTCGTGCACCATACGACATGCATGACACCTATGGATGGCGTATCTACAAACAATACGGGCACTACAATGCACAAATAGGATATGCATGAATGCACGTCCTAGACGTCATTCTACTGTTGCCAACATATAGGGCAACCATTCTTAGATTTTTGGCACACCGATCTCTCCTTGTAGCTAGTCGATACTATCGGACTATACTCGGGGTCAGTGTACTTGCAGAGAACTTGATTAAGCCTACCTAACTCAGCAGAGTGCCATCTATCCTGGATACATAACCATAGTAATAGGGCTACTTATATAACTTCGCATGCAACGTCCTAACTTTTTGAAAAGAATCTGTTGTCAAGTTTTAGTTTAGAAATAGGTTCCAAAGCTTTATTTCGTCATTTATGCCGATGGTGCTGCTAGTAGTGTATGGCACACGAGCGGTGCAAGGAAGGTAGCAGATCTTTGGCCGTAGTCCGCAGTGATTGCCTTGATGTTTGCCATGGTGAGGTGGACACGGAGGTGCTAAGGGATGATGGGACGCTATATGGCTGGGAAGTTGAACCTGCACTGGCTAGGGAGCCGTATTAATGGCGACCAACCACAACCACCGACCACATCGGGAGCAACGTGCACGCAACCCAAGCCATCTCTTAGATACATGGATGCATGTGTAAGTACAATTGTTCCTGCATGGTCGGTGAATTATTTTTATCTGATGGTAAGGAGAAGAGGCATTAAATGTGTCCACCTGCCCAACTTGTTTTTATGTGATGGTAGCATGGAGGGGAGGCATTAAATGTGTCCATCTGCTTTCGACCCATCTGTGTAGGTGAAGATGTCCAGTGCTTTCAAATTTACTGAGTGAACTTCTGGATAGCTTAGGGAGGCAATCGCCATCTTATTTTATATACTTTGCACGTTCAGTCTATTGCACTCCTCGTATAAATTCTCCGGGGACCACCATTTATTACTTCATCTTTACCGTATTTTTTTGGCGGGTCTTTACCGTGCTTTTAGTGGACTATAAAACTTTATTCGCGGACAATTTTGAGTGTTAACACTTAAGTACTCTCTCCGTCCTAAAATGAATATAATTCTCACTTTTCAATATGTTAGACAATTTTAAATTTAATCAATGAGATAAATGGTGTGGTTTTAAAGACGCGGCCAGAGATAGCGTGATGTGAACCTCAGGAATTGCCTTCTACTTTGTCAGGACCATACAAAATATTACAGACACGGTTTACGCTTCCAAGGCGTTGAAAAAGTTAGTTCAAATTTGGTCACCTTCATTCTTTTTAGGTTCATACTTCGCTACTTGCGGCCGGGGAGGAACTGTGCCACGGGTGCTCAGCTTCTCGCCATTGATGGTGTCACTGTGGCACCATGGCTGCACAGGACAATGGGACGACGCTGCAGGTGAGCGGTGCGGCATGTAGCGGGGGGTGGATGCTCGGCATGCATGGCCGGTGGCTCGTAGCGTGATGGTCGGCACACATGCGAGTACGAATCGCGTGCATGCTGCTGAGGCCTTTGCTTGTGCCTACGTAGACAGCACGACATTACCTTTTTCGCTTTTCGCAGTGTGGCGTTCCACCGCGTGCGAAGGAGAGGGAGTACGGCTCGGGCACGCGGGGACGGGTCGAGCGGTAGGAGTGCGGGGCACGCTTATATAGGCAACAGTTGGAGAGGAACGGACGCCTCTGCATGTATGGGTGCAGATGCAAGTATGGTAGCCGTATTAATGGCGATCAACCCCAACCACCGACCACCTCGGGAGCAACGTGCACGTAACTCAAGCCGTCTCTTAGATGCATGGATGCATGTGTAAGTACAAATGTTCCTACATAGTCGGTGAATTATTTTTATCTGATGGTAAGGAGGAAAGGCATTAAATGTGTCCATCTGCCTGACTTGTTTTTATGTGATAGTAGCATGGAGGGGGGCATTAAATGTGTCCACCTGCTTTCGACCCACCCTGCGTAGGTGAAGATGTCCAGTGCTTTCAAATTTAATGAGTGAATTTCTGGATAGCTTAGGGAGGCACTCGTGCATACATGGAAATTTACTGCCTAGTATCTATTGATAGTAAATTTATTAACGTAAAAGGAGAAGGCACATGTGATGTAAATTCCTTCTGTCATAGTTACTTTTTAATGTAAAGGACACGTGAAAGCACAGTGATGTAAATCCCCCTACCGTAGTAACTTTTTGCATACAAAGTACACCCATAGTTTATATTGTCCTTGCATGCATAGTCATTCAATTTTTCATCTACTTCATTGAATGTGTCCACTTGCTTCATCTATCCACTGCTGAATGCATAGAGGAAGGCTGGTTGTGACACGCATCATCTGAGTTATAGAATTTTTATCTAACGCACCAACTAAATGGAACGTGGACACCCTGAAAGACCGCCTAGATGGTGTGCCTTCGTATCTCTAATATATGTGTGGGGAAGATGCAGAAGCTGCATGCATCAAGTCCACCGCCGAAACCTAAACAATGCCGCTCTGGCAGCCTGCAAACTTCTTGGATTTACATCAAGCACAACATCTTTGAGTTCCAAGCATGAGTCGTATATAGGTCACAGACTCACAGTGAACAAGAATGAGATACTATAGTATCTGACCAAAAAAATAGTAATAATTTGAGCAGAATTATCTGAACCATGAGGATGCCAGTGACCTCTGTTCAGACATGGCTCCCTTTGCTTTGCTCTGTTGTCTATCTATACCACACCCTGATACCCACATCTTTTTCTACCTTTTTCTCTTAAGCAGTTAAGCTTAGTTTATCTATGGATCCTTTTCCATGGCACTAAGCACTACTATGGTAGCATCGTGAAGAAGCAAAAGCAGCAAGGCTTAAACAATAAGCACCTTGCAAAGTTACATGACACTGCTATCTAGCTAGCCTCCAAGGACAATCGAATGCACACTTGGTGGTGGACGGCCGGGCCGGGGAACACGCCGCGGCGGCGGCGTGGCTCCTCACGATGCTGCGGACATGGGCCCTTCTACCTTGAATAAGAGTTGAAACCTGGCCTGCAAGCAAATCAAAATGTGCTTGCTGCCGTGCAAGCTGCTTTTGTAACTCAAAAACTTCGGCTCTATATGCTAGTTTTGCTTCACTGCAAATACACAAATGAGAAAATTGTCAAGAAAAGCACTTATAAGATGCTAAGAAGGAACATTTCAATCATGCACTTTGCAGCTTGGCATAATTAGCATTTAACTTCACTGGGTTTACAGAATGTTCCGAGAGCAAAAGCTCAAGCAGATACCACCAGTTTAAATTCGTTTTTACAATGTTTTCTGTTGAAAACCCATTCCCGGCAAACAATTGAAGTAGCATACAAACACCCACTTGTGAATTGTGATTGGTTTCATAATATTTTGCACCAGCGTCAATTTCAGAAATCAGTCCCCACTAAAATTTGAACCCATTCTATAACTACGACAATGTAAATGTAGCAATACTTCAATATTTGGAAGTTCCAAGCATACCGGATATCAAGAATGGTTTCTTCTGATCCAAACACAGCCTCTTGATTGTCTTCCTTGCTTGAAAAGGCTGAAATACTATCAAAAGCAGAGTCCAAATCTTCACCCTGAGAAAATGGTACATGTGCACCATAAGAGTTTTGAAGCCTGACAGAAATAGACGCCTACATAAAAATGCAGTTGCCTGGGGGTTTGGGACTGGATCTATTCTCCGATGAAGACTATCCACCAAGTACTAACCAAATTTTAATCCTTCCCCAAAGAATTCAGTGTAACTATAATTACTTAATACGCTATTTGACCACAAAACAAAAAAATTCAAGCAGATTCCAGTACTTGGGGAACCCACTTGCCACATCAATTAAAAGAAGCACTTAAGATATCCTATCATTCTTTAAAGTCTGTAAGAATGTTAAATGGCCTTTTGAATATACCTCTAACAGTCTTCCCTCTTCCACGAGCTGTTCATACCTGAAAGCCACATGCACAAATTAATTAAGTAAAAAACAGACTCACCTATTCAAATTAGTATGAAAATAAAAAAAAATATGACATCAAACTTTGGATAATTGATCAGTAGGGCTAGTGAATGCACGACTACTCACTAACCACAGCACTACAAGTAAAACTGCAAGTTCAGAAGCATTAAGCAAATCATAGAGTAGGAAACAACGTTTATTAACCAAAAAACAGCAGATATTTGACATGTTCTCCCTACGCAACACACACCCTTCAAATTTTGTTCATGCCCAAATATAATAAAATGGATGCCTTTGACAAAATGCAACTACAAATTAAACCCACCCAGAATCCATAACTTCACACCCAAATTCGCAGCTTTATCAAACTGGGGCCATAAGCTCTCACTAAATCCTCCACACAACACATGCATTTGCCACTAATTCCCAACATTTCGCGCCCATAGAGGGTTAGAGACACAAACACTCCCCTAGAACCCTATTGCACCTATCCTCCCCGAGAATTCGTAATAACTCCACCACAGTCCACAGATTGGCACCCCAGCTGCCCAAATCTCCCAACAACTAGCCTCCCCATTAACCCTCACGCCTCAAACTCAACATCATTTCGTGTCGCATACCACAGCAATGCCGCAGCGAAATCGGCCTCAGCAACAATCACCACCAGGCCTTGTTTAGATTGGGGTTAGGAATCAGTATTTGGCACTGTAGCACTTTCGTTTGTATTTGACAATTATTGTCCAATCATGACCTAACTAGGCTCAAAAGATTCGTCTCGTAATTTACAATCAAACTGTATAATTAGTTATTTTTTTATCTACATTTAATACTCCATGCATATGTCCAAAGATTTGATGTGATGGAGAGAGAGTGAAAAAAAACTTGCAATCTAAACAAGGCCCCACTACCACAGCCCAAAAAAGGATGCCAGAGCATGATGTGACAAGGGGATGGGAATCATTCGCTTACTGGGCCAGGTGGGACGGGGGAGAGGACATTGGAGGGGCGGAGGCAGGAGCAGATCCAGGCAAGCACGATGTGCGCGATGGCCTCGCCGGCCTTCTTGGTGGCCGCGTATAGCGACGCGGGGCGGTCCGTGCGGTGGTCCTTGGAGAAAGGTGCCTCGGTGTTGAGCCCATACATCGACGACGACGACGCCCACATGACCGCCGGTTACGGGTCAGCGTGCCTTGCCGTGGCCTCGAAGAGCGCGACGAGGCCCGCGACGTTGGAGGCCATGTATGCCTGCGGCGCCCGCTTCACGTGGCGCATGCCCGCCTGGGCCGTGAGGTGCAGCACATGCGTGAACGGCACCGCGGACAGGAGCCGCTACAGCAGCGCGGCGTCGTTGATGTCGGCGTCTAGCACCACCACGCCGTGGGACGCCAGCAGACGCTGTCGCGCGCGCTTCACGGACGGGTCATAGTAGGCATTGAAGTTGTCGAGGCCGAGCACGCCGTCGCCGCGAGCGCAGAGCGCCAGTGAGCAGTGCGTGGCCACGAAGCCCGCGGCGCCCATGACGAGCACGGACAGCGCTCCGTCCCGCCGCGGCTTCACGCTGCGCCGCACCTCCCGCTCCCACGCCGCGCCCTACCCGTACGACGACGATGTCCCTGAGCCTAGTAGGCTCTGGTGCGAGTGCTGAGACCGCAGCGAGGAGGAAGAGGAGGAGGAGCCGGAGCCGGACGCGGGCAACGCGGAGAGGCTAAAGGAGTGGGAGAGCAGGGACGGGTAGTGCACGGCGAAGAGCACGACGAGCGCGAGCGTGGGGAGCATGGTGGCGCAGAAGAGCAGGTGCGACGATGCCGACACAAGCTGCTTGGCGCCCACCGCGCGCCGCAGCAGCAACGTCGCCTCCGCCTCCGCGTGGGAGCCCGCCATTGCTGAGGCCACGATGCCGGGACGTTGCGCCGCCGCGCCGTGCGCTCGGCCCGCGCCGCTGCGCCACCACGCTCGCTGTGTGCTCTCCCCGCGCCGTCGCGCCACCTCTGCGTGGGGCCCGCCCTAGGTGAGGACACACGCCGATAGCGTGAGCGAGGCCTCGCCCGCGCTGGGGCCTCCTGTGCCGGTGGCCGCTGCGCCGGACCCGCTGCCCACGCCAGAGCTCCCGCGCCGCTACTGAGAGTGAGGGAGGGAGTAGAGGAGCAAGCAGCTGCTGTCGCCTGCCATTTACACGAGAGAGAGAAAGAGGAAGGAGCACCATTTTACATGAGAGGACCATGGTGGAGCCCAGCTCTGCCAACGCCTCTGCATCCTCCGGCACGTAAAGTGCATTGTCCTTGCATGCATGGTCATTTAATTTTGCATCTACTTCATTGAATGTGTCCACATGTTTAATCTATCCACTGTCGAACACATGGAGGAAGGCTGGTTGTGACGCGCTTTATCTGAGTCGTGGAATTTCTATCTAACGCACCAACTAAATAGAATGTACGTAGACAACCTGAGAGACCGCCGATTCGACGTGCCTTTATATCTAAATATTGAAAAAAAAACTAGCACTGCTTGCTGACACAAGCTTATTGAAGAACGGGTTGCTATTTTATCAATAACTACATCATCCACTATCATAAGTCGTTATGACTTTTCTTATATCTAGATATACGTTATGCCTAGATACACTATAAAAGCGAAACGAAGAGAATACCAGACATGTTCATAGTTGCAACAGGACATACAACTTATTGCACAATGAACTAGATGACTTGTAGCAGAGCGGAACCAACAATTTTGATTGAGGGGGGCGTACAAATATGATCACACCTAAGTGTGATAAATATATATATATATATATATATATATATATATATATATATATATATATATATATATATATATATATATATATATATATATATATAAGTGTATGTTTCAATAACTTTTTTAATGTTTTTAAAATATGTCATTAGTATTTAAAAAGAAAAACCACAATATTATGATAAAAAAACATGTGAATTGATGCATTGTTGTGTTGTAAATTGAAATAGTTATAGGTGTATTAAAAGTTTTTGCACTGTGTGTGTGGGTGGGGGGGGGGGCTACTAGCCCCTGTTCCGCCACTAACTTGTAGTGTAGCTCAAAGATTTATTCAATGACACGTCCATTCCAATTCATCTTGGGATTGGGATATGCATCGTGATGTGTTGTACATGTGTGAATGTACTCCTCTAACTTGTATGGACACATGTCATCTTTTGGATTGAACTTTGAACCATCTCTAGACACGTTGGACACATGTTATCATTTTTGGATTGGACTACGCATCATCTCTGGATACGTTGACCTAATTCGAATAGGCACGAGAGAGAGTGAAGGGCCCACTAAACGTCGCTTGTCTGAGTTTTGTACTGTGTAATCGAGTTTTGTACTGTGTAATCGAAAAAAAACTAAAGACCCCTTAATTTAATTTTAAGGATAGATAGATATAAATTTAGATTTATAGATTGAGTATATGTACGTACACTTGAATAGGATCCAATAGACCAATTGTCATAAGCATAAGCCATCATGGGAAATGTTAGTCCTTAGAGACATGTGCTCCACCCCATACACCTTTAGATGTGCATGGGGATGTGTGCACAGTAGGAGAGCGATATATTGCATCTCTCCTACATTGCACACATCTAATGGTGCATTGGGTGGGAGCACGTGCCCCTAGGGGCAAAAAAAATCCCTTCCAGCCATCAACTGAACTACTCCCTCCATCCCAAATTGTAAGTCATTTCAAGAATTTTGGAGAGTCAAACTTTTTCAAGTTTGACTAAAATTATAGAGAGAAACACAAAGATTGATGACATCAAATAGGTATAATATGAAAATATAACTAATGAAGAATCTAATGATACTTACTTGGTATGATAAATATTATTATTTTGTTATATAAATTTGGTCAAACTTGAAAAACTTTGACTCTTCAAAATTCTTGGAATGACTTACAATTTAGGATGGAGGGAGTACATAACAAGTGACATTATTAAACTCCGTCTCCTAAGGGCATGTACAACCCACAGACGGGTGTTCGTCTCTAAGCGCCTCGAATCTATCATACAGACAGGTATAAAGACAGGTCATACAACCCACAGACAGGGGTCGGTCTCTAAACTGTTTAATGCTTTGCATGTAGTTAGGATCAACTATAAATAAATTTTTGTATACCATTATGTGGCTATTTGATAGAAAATGTATCAAAGATAAATAAGAGCAACATGATTATAATATTTTTAAAAACCATCAATATAATAATTATATTTCAACGACAAGTTGCAACGCCTTTTGTCTAATTTCCTTTGTTTTCGTAGCGTTGTCATATGTGCTTGATTAGATCCTTCTTGAGTTTCCTTTATGTTGGCCGAGCTTTGATATATTTTATGGGCAAGATAGTAACTCATGTCATATTGTGTTCCGTTTACGTTACAGTGTACCGAAGGAGCTTCCTCTTTTATTACTTGAATAAACAGCAGTGACTTATTTTTAGAATGATATGAAACAGTAATATTCAGTACGTAGCAAAATTTCCCGAACTTCAGTTTTCAGATAGCATATTTGGCTTCAGTTTTCAGACCACATCCAAGCTTCTAGGATGATGCAACAGTGATTTAATTTATATAAGAAAAGCGGCTATATTGTAAATTAGCATGCACTATGCTGTGCACTCGGTCCATGAACCGTGGACCGGGGAGGAGATGTGAGAGCGGTGCACCATGAACCGTGTCCATGACAAAGGTGTATTTGGAGTGTATTTCTGGATTTGTTTTTGTAAAGAAAAACGGCCATAATGCAAGCATGACGTCGGAGATGATGTCAACTAGCTAATAAGAGAAAGTTCAGCACGGACGGCTGCTTGTTCCATGCGGAGGAGCTCACGGTGCCATGGCTTGCTCGCCGGCGCTGCTCAGAACTTGAGCTACAGGGCGCGGGGCTGGTGAGAAGGGGTGGAAAATACGGAGGAGCTCACCGCGATTCCGATGCGGGGTGTCTCGGCGTCGATTACTGCACGGAGAGGTAGGGAGGCGAGGCGAGGCGGGCGGCAGCTCCGGCGAGGTTGCGGGAAAAGGCGTTGCGGGTGTGGACTGATGCGAAGGAGCGGTGTCGCGGCATCTTCGTGTCTCTGCGGACTTACGAAGGAGCAAACGAGACCACGAGCGCCCGCGTGGGATCCGAGCACGCCGTCGACTCGAGGGGGCGAGGTCGTACAGCGCAGCTGACCCTGTCGATTGGGCCTCGGAGCACGGGCCTTCATCGTCGCTTCGCGAGACGACGGGGAGACCGTCTCTGAGCAGAATGGAGGGGATTTTTGTAAACTTGCCACGATAGAGACGGGGAAAGGACGACCGCTGTACGTGCCCTAAGCTGAATATAGCCCCAACGCAAGCTCTAGAGGCCTTTGATTTGCATCCTCCGCAAACACTGGGTTAGAGATACATAACAAGCGGCATTATTAAGCAATAATGCAGCTGCACTCCGTCATTATCTTGATCTGTGTCCGGTTGTAGATATAGGTGACACAGATGAGACTATCATTAGTGGCGGTGACGGTCAGGCAGAAGAACTCCATGGACGCATTATCCTCTGGTGCGATGACCTCTCCTCAAGGAGTCCCCATCATCGTTGTAGACACGAAGCTCGAGCTGCTCTTGGAGTGAGCGTTACAAACTATTGAGACAACTTTCGTCCTCTAGCCGGGTTTAAATGTGATTTTCTATTTTCTAAAAAAATTAAAAAAAACTTGGTTTGATATCCAAAAATTCGTATCTTAAATCTGGAAAATATGAAACTCATATAGTTTTGTTTAAATGCTGTATATTGTTAATTTTATATTTAGAGTTTTTGGAACCGGTTTATATTTCTATTCATGTTGATTTACTGTTCATAGACGTACTCATTATTTATTTTAGAAAAGGTCTAAGTAAATCTAAATAGAGCACAAACATATAGATAACGTTTTTAGAACTAATCTGGAACTAGTTTCATGTTTTTATTATTTATAAAATAAATTAGTTATGAATTTTTAGATATCATATTAGATTTCTATTATTTTTAGAAAAATAGAAAATCACTTTAAAATCAGCCTCAGGAACAAAATTGTTTGATTTTGAGAAAAATCCGCACGCTCCCGGGAGGCCCATTTCCGACGACGACGGCGCGGATCCCTCCTTCGCCACAGCATCAGTCAGCCGCGGCCGCGGGAGCCTGTGGCGCTCTCCTCCCCACCATCCCGTCCTTCGCTGTGTTCTCTGGCGTCGTTCGTGGCCGCGGATCCCCAATGCCCGCCGCCACCCCCTGAGGACGCCCCCAAGCAGCCGACCTTCACCCAGCGCTTCGACAACGGCACAACGCTCCTCAGCGCCCCGTTCGGAGCCACCGAGCCTCGATGCCTCTTCCGCCGCCGCGCCGCTGCCCTGCACGCTCCAGTTCTCCGGCGCAGGCCACGGGATCCCCGGACGCAGCAACTGGCGGCCGATAAGCCTCCGGAGGAGTACTGGTCATTCGGCGTTGCGAGGCAGCAAAGCAGGCTGCCGCCCAGCCGGCCTCGCCTCCGGGCGCGCAGCAATCGAAGTTATTTAAGCCTTGAAACAGGCGAATGGACTCCTGGGCGGCGGGGACCACAGCGCCGAAGATGGCGGAGGACATGGTGGCGGGGCCGCGGCCGTGTCAGTGGGCGCGGGTGCGGGGGGCGGGCGCGGGCGTGGCGACTGCCGGTCTGTTGATGTGGAAGACCGGCAAGCGATCTACTTGGAGGGACAAAACCAATGGCAACATGGGTTAGAGCAGCAGCTTGGCGTGGATATTATGAAAATTCAGGAGGAAGGGTTCATGGCGGCGGCAGATAATGCACTGCCATATCCAATGCCTACCTCGAGGCTTATCAGTTGTCACACAACCAAAATGGTGCGTGCAGAACCTTTTTGGATTTTGTAAAGTTCTCCAATCTGAATGTGCCTGTAAGGTTCCTGATAGTTTTTGTTTCTCTGGTTTTGTGTATGCAGATCGAGTTTGTGCTAGAGTACCATGTGAATTTTGGTAATCCTGATATTGATGAGAAACCACCAATGTCATTGGAGGAGATGCTTTAGAAGGCAATTTCTTCAATTGACCTTGCACAGTTTATGTTTACCCTCGAAAATGTTTGTGCTCGTATTCACTGTTTTTGTTGTCACTTAAATTAGGGATGCATTAGAAAATTCCAGGCCGTCATACCAGTGTTAAATGAAGCCATTTTTGTACAGTTACAAATTTCAATACAAAATGGGTCAATGGTTGGTTGGTAGTATTAGATGCTCATTACCTGCTATTGCCTATAGGCTTGAGAACAGATAGAACATGTGAACAACATAGGTTGCAATCGCGATATTACTCTTGTTTACAAATGTCTACAATTTTGTTGCCCATCTAGTGTTTGCGACCATAACTCTGCTGACTAGTGACTACTATGCATAAAATTTATCCAGATTGGCTTCTTATATTTATCACATCTACTATACTACAGGCGCTTGAAATCGAGATCAATTTCAGGTGTTGCTCTCCACGTGCCGCCGCTGGGTTCGGATTCAGGGGTTTGGGGTTGGCTGGTGCCTATAGAAAGGGGTTTGGGGGAGGAGGCGGTACAGGGGCGGTATGGCGTGGCAGCGGGGCTGCCACTGGCTGCAGGTGGAGGAGGATGGTGGTTGGGCCAGGTAAGGGTGGGGGAGGAATGAAGATGGCCTGCCGATGCTGGGTTAGCACAGCAGGGAGTAGTAGGTCCAGACATGGAGTTTGGGAGCCCACCGATGCCGGGTTAGCACGTGGGAGGCAGGGACAAGGGTCGCAACCACATGCATCAGAAGAAGATGATGCAGATTGAAGATGACACAATAGCCGCACGATGAAGATCCAATGGCTCTAGTTCATGGCCTGAGAGAGAGAAAAAAATCAGGAACCTAGCGTATAGCAATTCCGTTTCTTTAGGTATATTAGTAGATTTTTATTCAGATATACTGACATAACTTTACACATCAGAAGCTCGTATACAGATCCTCTTTATTAGATGCCTTGTTCTATATTTCAAATTTTATACTGTGCTTATGGAAGTCCTTGCAACATCTCGTTACATTTTGTGTCAGTTCATAACTTCATATCTTAATATACCAACTAGTTCATGCATACATTAATGGTTGTATTCAGCCTGCTGGTAATACAAGATTTTTGTGGGGAGTATTTTAACTGGCTCATGTAATCTACTGTGTCACTATCAGGAAGTTGTGAAAGATGAATCACTTGAGCACCCCATATGAAGGTGCTCATAGATGTACCGTGGACCTGATGTTGTGACTGCAAAACAACAAGAAGAGGAGCTACAAAGAGTTGCTAACACTTTTCTAGAAAGCATCCCTTCTTCAGTAAAGCGGTTTACTGACAAAACTCTATTATATCTTAAGGTTTCCCTTCTTGTGACAACTTGCATTCTGAACATTCCTTTTAGTACCAGTGGATCAATTTGATATGTTTGCGTTTTGAGTCATTCAACTTCTGATCCTGAGTCACTGAGTAACATGAGTTGCGTTTAACATTAAAATCATATGACATTATGATGACAACTAGTAGCCAGATTTCTTTAAAAATTTGAGACACCATCTGTTGACATATCAAACTTAAAGTTCAACTGCAATAAACCATTAGCTTTGCTTTGTGTTTAGTTTTAACATAATATCTCAAATGTTTTCCCTGTTTGTGTAACATCCATATTCATTAATCTGGTGTAGTGATCTTTTATACCCTAGTTATGGAACATATCTTGTGTAGATAGATACATTCAATTGATAATGCAAGAGATGTTCTGTTCTGCTGCCATCTAGTTGCTTCCTACTGATTACTACTCTCTTTTTCTTCTTCCTTCCACAATATAGCATTACTGATGTCACAAAATTATGATTGTTTTTTTTTAAATTCTGTCCTTATTTCAGTTTGTTGCAGAACAATCCTGGCTGGGATTTTGTCAAGAAATGGCAATTCATCGACAAGTTTACTTGCATATTTTCAGAGCAATTCAGGTAGAAAGGCCTCTTATACTCTGTTATTGTAACCATCTTATTTATCCCCCAAGGAGATTTCAAGGAGGTTCTTTGTTTCGAGAGAAGATGTGCGATGCCCATATCTAACCCATGCAATGTTTTTTTCTCCTTTGCTGGGATATTAGTTTGACTTGACAAATAAAATTGTTGACAAACATGGTTATTTCTTTTGCGAGATTTCTCTCGCTGTCAATTTGGTTCTGAGAACCGTAAACATTGCCACCATTCTGTTACATCATACGAAACTCCTGTTCCTTACTCGGGCTTACTGAACTGCTTATCAAATTCTGTTTTCTTGGGAGTGAAAATCTGTTAAGAGCTAATCAATTTTTTTCTTGTGTATGAGTTTACACTTTACAGTTTGAATCGACCATGTTTAATATATTTTCTTGTGCTATGGGCCACATCCCCATTTCTGGACCAGTTATTTTCTGCAGTCACTTTGCAATTCTGCAGTCACATTCCCACACATTATTTTTTCATGCAGCGCACAGCTCTGGGAGTGGAAGCAAGAATACCAGAATCATAAGGTGAAACTCCCACACATACCAATATGGCAGTATCAAATTGTCCGTACGGTTTGTCTACTGTACAATGTACATGTATAGCAGCTCGTATATGCCTTCTCTAAATGCTGTGTGTGTACTTTACACGGCTCTTGATCCCCAGGACTACAAGAGAGCCGAAATGCCTACCTGTCTAAACTCTCTGGAGCTCAAATCTCTGCTCGGTACAAACCGCCCCCTTTTTTCTACGCTACACAAAAGTGAAGCAAATATGGTCGAAATCACAGTAGATTATCTGTTGAATATATGGCTGAAATCATGTGTGCAGCTTGATGCCTGGCAGCAACTCCTCGCTGGAGGAAACCTAAGGTTTACCGGCCAAGCTCTCCAAGCAAACGTCACAGAGAAGTCAGGCCAGCCCTTTCAGTGCCTGAAATGCATCTGGGCATCAGAATCCAGGGCCATTCGTTCGTCCTGAACTTGGCTGCAAGTGAAGTTAGTTACCTCAGAGCTTCCGAGTCGTGCTGCCGTAGAGGCTGGTTCTCGTTGTTCTGGCTGTCCAGCGGCATGTACTGGGACATGATGGACATGATCTCCGAGTCCATGTACGACTGCAACACGACGGCAAAGAGTTTTCAGTTGATCGAGTTGCCATCTGCTCAAACGCTTCTGCATTCTACGGCGTTCACCGCTGAACCATGTATCCTTTTTCAGATGGACTTACCCTGAGCCTGTACTTGTAGAAGACGTAGCCGGCGACCCCGATGCCTACGACGCACGCCACGGCCGCGATGGTGATGACCCAGCCGAGCTTCGACATGTTGTTAGCTGTGTGACAGGTCCAGAGGAAGTTCGTCGTCACCGTCAGATGGCAGATGCATAGCTGGTGTGAATGTCGATCACTGTCGTTGGCATATGTATCTCACTCACCTATGCAGACGTCCTCGCCGCGGATGTAGAGCTGGTTGCCCTTGCACTTGCACTCGTAGTTACCCCACGTGTTCTTGCACTGGCAGTCCGGGCATGTGCACGCCAGCTTCTCCCTGCACTCGTCCAGGTCTGGAGGACGACATGGATCGGAACATCTCGATTAGTTCAGTGATTCTGCCCGTCCTGCTGCTAGTGCTAAGCCGTCAATGGTTCAGGATCGGGCGAAAGGACGTGCAGAGAGTTTACCTTCACATTTGTGGCCATCGCCATGGAACCCCGACGGGCACCGGCACCCGGTCAGCGCGGTCTCCTGCGATGATCACATGCGAGCACGCGGTTAGCGACGGCCGTCACCGGAGAAGATCATGCGAGCAAATGGAGGTGGGCTGTGTTACTGTTACATACCGTGCAGGCAGAGAAGGTCTGTTGCCCTCTCGTCTCCGACCAGCACCCACCGTTGTTCAGAGCGCACCTGCCCGGCCCAATAGCTGAAGCACAACCACACACACACACAGCGCAGCCAGATGAGGCACACGGCGCAGCGGCATGGCATAAGAGCTTGTTCGGTGCCGTGTTCAGACGAAGAAGACCCTCTTACGTTTGCAGTCAGTGTAGCCGTCGCCCTCGTAGCGGACGCCGTTCACCACAGGGCACTCGCACACCCGGCCCCGGTACGTGTCCTGGCAGGCGGTCACGTTGGTGGCCTCGTCGCGCCAGCACCCGCCGTTCCTGTGCAGGCACTCGTTCGTCTCGATATCTGAAGAGAGGGAGAGAGAAAGGTTGTTCAGATTTCATAGGAACAGCTATTGTGCAAACAGCACTTGGGGCATCAGAAGTGGCCCGTATATACCATGGCTGAGGCAGACGCGGGGCTCGGTCCCCTCCTTGAAGCCGGCGCACACGGCCCTGAGCACTGCCGTCCTCTCCAGTTTCCCTGCACATCACAATTCGTGAAAGTAGTTCATCACTGCACATCACAGTTCACATCGAAGCAAGACAAGCATACTCGTATGCAGCAGCACCAACCTCTGTACTGGACATTGTTGATGACCAGGGTGGGCAAGATGGTGACATCGCCTCGAGACCCGCTACCGATCTGGAACGACATTGCAGCATCGTGACCAGGTTCTGTCAGATCCAGACCTGAAGATAGATATAGATTCAGAGTGCTAGGAAAGGAAGATCGTCGTGACTGACGAACCTGGTCTTCCTGCTCCTTGGACAGGACGGCGTTGTCGGCGTCGGCCTCGGGGTCGCCCATGCACTCCAGCACCTTCTTGAGATCCAAACCTGGTTCCGTTCCACAAAGCCCGCACGCACGATCAAGAAAAGCACACCGAGATCATAGCCATCCATGGAGTATATATGCCAGTGCCATGGGTGAGGTATGAGGCACCGGTAGGCAAGGTAACTGACCGAGCGCGGTGACGACGTCCTCAGCGCAGGTCTTGGTGTACTTCTTCTCCTTCATGGAGCACCGGATCTTGTAGTCCATGACGTAGTCCCACCACGCCCAGGGCCGACCGGTGTCGTTGGCGACGCGGTGCACGCAGAGCTGCCTTAGGTTCTCCACCACCACGTCTTTCCCCTCGTAGCCCGCGCCGAAGTCCCCCTCCGGGTCCGGCGCGCAGTACCTGCCGTGGTTGATGCACTGCGACCGGCACTGCTGCGTCAGCCGGAACGCCTCGGGGCAGTACCAGGTGATGTAGTGCGGCGTGAAGCGCGCGTACCCCCCGCGCTCCAGGAGCTGCGCGTGGCCGCGGAACCCGCGCACGAACGCCATCTGCTCGTCGCACCGGGGGCCGCACTCGTCGTTGCTGTTGGTCCACAGCTCGTACTCCACGCGCTCGTCCGGGTGCGGCATTGACTCCCGCCAGTCCAGCTTCACGATCACCTCCTCGCCCGCGCCGTCGTTGCCGGAGGCCACCTTCTGCGCCATCTTCTTCAGGGACTCGCCGAACGCGCGGTTCACCAGCGCCGACGGGATGTTGATCTTGTCGACGTATTCCGTGCCCGCCGACGCCTCGGGGCTGTCCATCGTCAGCAGCTGCTCGTCCACGCTGTCCGCGATCAGCACCGCCGCCGCGCCCGCGCGCTGCGCGTTCCACGCCTTGAGCGCGAAGTAGCAGTCTGCATCAGGCGGCAGCCAGGTGGACGTGCATCAGTTCACCGGTGAACGGCCGGTGAATTGGATATGGGGACCAATTCACCAATGAACGGCAACATTGTTTAAAAAAAAACGAACGGCAACATTTTTTACTACAAATAAAAATGTTAGTGAACAGTTGATGCAGCTCCGAGTGCCACAATAGCTGGGCATTTGACTGAAGCTTCAGCTTTGGGAACGCTTTGCTTTGAAAGCAAGGGTGAAGCAGATTGGTCTCTGATTGAAAGAAGCTCCAGCCTTTGGCGCCGACGCCAACTGCTGGTTGGTGCGGTGGTGGTGGAGGAGTAGTCGGATCAGGTGTGTGGCGGTCGTGGGATCAAGTGAGATGTGAGTTAACAATAATCAACAGGGCCAACTACTTTTGCCTCTATGTAATCAGTAATCAGAAATTTGAATGTTTGAAAATGTAAATGATGATATAAACTGGGATGGGCCCTGAAGGCCTAGATCAATGAAAAACTAATCAGGTGGGGAGTCTTTCCCCCCGTTGACACTCAAACAAAAAAACAATAATCAACAGGAAGTGAGAGCAAGATGACTTCAATAATACTCCACTGGCCACTCTGAGCTAAGGGTTCTTTTCTGATGAATTGGTCATTGTTGCTAGCAGGTTCATGGTAAGGTGGTACGTATCAGCATGTGCAAAACTCCAAAAAAAAGATAAGCAAAAAACAGTATGTGAGAATTGAACTACTAAGTACTGTTTAGTAGGTAGTGGGATTCCATCTATTCGGGGGGGGGGGGGGGGGGGGGGGGGGGGGGGGGGGGGGGGCGCAAAAAAAACAATGGAGCAGCAAGAGCTGAATCAACTGTTTGCTGTGATATAATATGGCCCCTGCTTGCTGAACTGAATTATAAAGCACTAAGAAATCTATGTGACACCTTAGTTGGAGATCAATCGGCATCAAATGATTAATATATTACATCACTTAGATGGCATTTCCACCCCTGATGTTATTCACTGACCAACCATTCTGTTCTACCTTAATAATCACTGTCTAAACAATGCTTTCCGACAGAGTGTTAACATAACAAAAGAGGGAGTACTGACATCAGTATGATATTGACAGGGATAATAAGTAAGCAAGAAAACTCGTTTTCAACCCCTCAAAATATATGAAACAAAACTTTCGTTCCAAAAGAAAAGAACAAAGCTGCGCTTCAAACCACCACAACTAAAAAATTTCTGAATATTTTTGTTTGATGTAACTCAGTTTCAGAGCTAAACATAAGATGTGTTCATTCAGTTAATGAATGACAGAAATTTAAGATTTTTGAAGAGAAAGAAGAAGCGGCAGTGCGTACCTCCACGGTCAAGCAGGAGGATGACCGGGCGGCGGGACTTGGCCTTGAACTTGGCATCGAACTCGTCGCACCCCGTGGCCTTCTTGTCCGGGTAGATGACGACGCCGGTGAGCGTGCCGCCGTAATCGGGCACGCCGAAGTTGCCGATGGCCGCGTCGTGGTGGCCCCGGATGTGCTCCGGCGCGAGCACCCGCACGCTGCTCTTCTCCACCACGAACCGCCCGCGCACGGCCACCATCAGCAGCTGCACCGCCACAGCCACAAGGCCGCCGGCGAGCCACGGCGCGCGCCTCGCCGCCATTTCCGACCGATCAGCCGCCGGTCTCCCTCTCCCCGGCAGCGAGAGGAGGGAAGAAGAAGAAGAAGACTTGAAGCAAGGAGGAGGATCAGAGGGCAATGAGTCGCGCCGTCTGGTCGCAACTAGCCACGCAAAGACAGGGGTAGGTGGTTGCGAGAGGGGGAGAGAAATATATTGCAACTGATCGGTGCAGGTGCGCAAGAGGAGAGAGAGACGAAGAGGAGACTTGGAGTTGGGACGGCGGGATGACGAGGGAGGAGGTTGCTTGAATCTTACAGAATGGTGTTTGGTCCGGGGCATTGGTGTCCAACATGTGACGTACAAGAGAAGGTGACAGGGAGAGGAGGATGAGGAGGAAGAGGAAGGTGCCTGTGAGAGGGAGCAGCCAACTGCTAGCAGGTGTGAGGCCATACAGATTACAGAGACTACTTCAAAGTAGGAGCATGACAGTGACATTTTTTTCTGGGAAACATGAGGTGGTGGTGGAAGAAGAGATCGAAACGAATCGAGTGTGAGAAAGAATCTCAAAAGGGGAGGAGAGTGAGAGGTAGAGGCTGTGGATTGGAGTCTCTTGGACACTTTTGGCCGTGATATTTTTTTCCTTTTTCCCTTTTGTTTTCAGAATTGAGAGCAGCACCCATTTTTCTCGTGGTATGAGAATGACAAAATCATCACCAAGCATATCGCTATTGAGAGATACGTCACTTGCCACTTAAAATAATAAAGAAAAAAGCCTAAATTATTTCCTCCAAATTTACCTTATGTCCAGATAACCTCTTAAACTAACATTTGATTCAATTTACTCTCTAACTATTTCAGTTGGATCAATTTACACCTTAAAAAGATTTTCCTTTTTTGTTTCTCTATGTGCAAATTGTGTTTTAGTTTCAAATTTTTTAGGTGGTACTTGGTAGTGGACATCATATCTTATGTTAGAAAGATACATTATGAAATTTCTATCATCATGTTTTTGCACAATATTGTATCTCTAGTGTTATTTATTATTAAAGTTCATAAGCTATCAAAATACTGGCAGAAAATAATATATATTTTTCTAATATAACTCATGATGTCCCCTACCGCCTCATAAAATTTGATATTAAAACTCAACTTATACGTGAAGAAACAAAAATAATAAATCATGTTAATGGGGTACATCGGACCAGCTCAAATAGTTGAGGGAGTAAATAAAACTGAATATTAGTTTAGGGGTTTATCTGGACCAATGTCAAGCTTGAGGGGAGTAAATCAGGCCTTTTACAATAAAAAAAAACTAAAACTAAAAGAGCCATAGTAAAACAGAGACTTGAACCTATATAGGTAGACTAGTTGAATTTCCCGCACGTTGTTGCGGGAATTTAAGTTTATAGTTTAGATGACGGTTTAAGGATCATGTTGGAAAAAAGGATTCTGACTAGATTGGAGGTGTGGAGCCTTCGCCCAGGCGGGGGCTTCGGGCGAAGGTGGCTGCTCTGGTGGGTTCAAGCACAATTAGGGTTTCATAAATGTATTCACTAACCTCCTTTACATAGGGCTTGACTTCTCCTTTTATAGGGCACTATTCACTAGGGTACTACTTTACATATACGCCCTTTGACAGCCAAGGCATATTCTCATGAATATCATAGTACAAGCATAGTCTACCGGGGACAGTTTTGGTTTCCTCTGTTTCCACCGCCTTTTGTTACCTGGGCATTAGCCGCAGGCTCATCCTTGAATATGTGGAGGCTCCCTTGTGTCGGTCAGAACCTCCGCTCTGAATGCCTCCGGATTTGCCTTGCAGCTTGCTTGAGCGGACCAGACCTTCACCCTCATCGCTCAGCCTTCGCGCCGTTCGCGGCTGTGGACCGCCGTTTTCGAGGGCCTTCACCGTCGCTCCTGTGTCTTCGCCCAGCCGGAGGGTGCTGGCGAAGGCTCGTCCCTGAAGGCCCTGCAAATCGCATATCTCATCACTTTGTTAGTTCCTTTGGTTATAGTTTGGCAAGACTCCGTGGCTCTGATATCTGTGTCCCAATAGATCAATGGAGAAAGATGTGAATAAGATATTCTTAATGATATATGAAGTCATCAACAATTTAATTTATGAATGATGAATGATAGATGACCAAATTCATTCTAATGGACATACTACTCCGTCCCTAAATAACCGACGTTTTCGCTTCCCGACGAAAACAACTTTGACTAAATATATACAAAAAATTATTAATATTTATGGTACAAAATTAATATCATTAGATAGATCCTTGAATCTATTTTTAGAATAAGGTACAAAATTAATATCATTAGATAGATCATTGAATCTATTTTTAGAATAAATTTATTTGGAGATACAAATATTTCACGTATTTTTTAAAAATCCGGTCAAACTTACAACACAGAAAAAAACGACAGTTATTTAGAGACGAAGGGAGTATGTATAATATGTTAGCTTTGGAATAACGGTGGATTTATTAGTAACAAAAAAGAAAAAAAAATATACTCTCCATCTCATAATACTTGATGTCGGGTATCAGCATTAGGGATACCTGGAAGAAGGAAGCTGATGGCCGCGAACGCTAACTCGTCTGGATGGTCAAGAGCGTATTTTGGTCTCGCCCGATAAAAGCTCTAGTTTGATTTTGGTTAAATGATAAAACCCTAAGTGCTAACCTAGTTTATCAAGATGATTATGAGATAGGTAGCACTACTCCAAGTGATGAAGCAATGGCGAAGATCATGACAATGGTGATGGCATGATGATGGTCAAATACTTAAACTTGAAAAAAGAAGAAAGAGAAAAACAAAAGGCTCAAGGCAAAGGTATAAAATGTAGGAGCCATTTTGTTTTAGTGATCAAGACACTTAGTGAGTGTGATCACATTTAGGATAGATAGCCGTACTATTAAGAGGAGTGAAACTCGTATCGGAATGCGGTTATCAAAGTGCCACTAGATGCTCTAACTCATTGCATATGCATTTAGGATCTAGTGGAGTGCTAACACCCTTGAAAATATTTGTGAAAATATGCTAACACTTGTGCACAAGGTGATACACTTGGTGGTGTTGGCACAACTTCAAAGGAGGTGGTGTTTGCAGGGTTGAGATGGGTTTGGGGTCCCTCTCTCCCTCCCGCCGAGCTTGCTCGGCGGGATTCGGCGCTTTCGGAAAAATAAAATGCCTATTTTCTATTGCGCCGGATGCAAAATTCTTGGTGGTTGGCACATTTGAACAAGGGTGAAGAAGTTAGAGTTGAAATGGAGTTGGTCGAAATGATGCTGGCGTCGGTCTACTGATCGGACGCTGGGTCACTCAGCGACCGGACGCTGAAAGGCTGCGTCCGGTCGAGCTGTCAGACGGCACAGTGGCTAGGGTTGAGCACCGGACGCTGGCTGCGTCCGGTCAAGGTGGACCGGACGTGTCCGGTCGAAAAAAACATGCCTCGGGGAGCTTACTGGAAACGACCGGACACTGGGGCTTCAGCGTCCGGTCAGTTTTACCGGAGCGTCCGGTCAGCTTCGCAGCCGTTGAAATCTGACGAACAGTGTTTGAAGCTGGTGACGTGTGGCGTCCATCGGGCGACCGGACGCTGAGGGCCAGCGTCCGGTCAGTATGACCAGAGCGTTCGGTCAGAGCGTGTTTTGCCCAGTGAAGGGGTATAACGGCTCTATTTGATGGGGGCTCTATTTATAGCCCCATGGCCGGCTCAAAGGATAACTCTTACACATTTTCATTGACATAGCAACCTTGTGAGCTTAGCCAAAGTCCTTCCACTCATCTCCATCATTGATCTATCATCATTGTGAGATTGGGAGAGAATCCAAGTGCATTGCTTGAGTGATTGCATCTAGAGGCACTTGGTATTCGTGTTGCGCTGCGGATTTCGCTTGTTTCTCTTGGTGGTTGCCACCACCTAGACGGTTGGAGCAGCTGTGGAGGATCGGCACGAGTTGGTGATTGTTCGTGGCCATTTCCGGTGATTGTAAGGGGAGTTGTACCTTCCCCGGCGGAGTGCCGAAAGGTAACTGTAGTAAATTGCTCGTGTCATTGAGTTACCTCACTTGTGGGTCGGTTCTTGCGGTGTCCTATCGTGTGGACAAGGTTTGTGAAACACCTCTTAGCCGCCGAACCACCAAGTGTTGGTCGACACAACGGGGACATAGCGTGTTGGCAAGCACGTGAACCTCGGGAGAAAATCGATTATCTCTTGTCTTTGGCATTCTCCCGGTGATTGGCTATATATTAATCTTGTGATTGGTTCATCTCCTACACGGCGGTATAATCACCCTACTTACTTATTTACATTCTTGCAAACTAGTTGATACAAGCTCTTTAGTGTAATTAGATTTGAGAGCTTGCTTAATTATTTACATTCATCTAGTTGAGCTCTTTAGAATAGCAAGTTTGAGAGCTCTTAGTGAGTAGTTACATAGCAAATTTGTGTGCCTAAGTACTCATTGCAACTAGAATTGTTGGATAGGTGGCTGCAACCCTTGTAGAGCTAGAGCAAGTTTGCATTACGCTATTTGTCATACTAATCAAATTGCTCTAGTGGATTTGTAGATTTTTAAATAGGCTATTCACCCCCCTCTATCCATATTAGGACCTTTCACCCGACCTCGAAGGTACGGGCTCTGTCTCGCTCGACCCCGAGGGTGTCCATCACGCCCGACCCTGAGGGAGCGGGCTCCATGTCACTGGACCCCGAGGGCGCGGGCTCCATCACGCCTGACCCTGAGGGAGCGGGCTCCGTGTCGCTGGACCCCGAGGGCGCGGGCTCCATCACGCCTGACACCGACGCGGGCTCGGTCTCGCCCAATTCTGAGGGCACGGGCTCCGTCTCGCCAGACCCCTCGAGCACGAGCTTCGTCACGTCTGGCCCCGACGGTGTGGGCTCTGTCTCACCCGACCCCTCGAAGGGAGATTCCGCCTCACCCGACTGGGGTCCGTACCGCCTCCAACCACTATGGGTCTAAGTGTACGAACCCAGGGTCAAACTTCCGACACCAGAAAAGGAGTAGGCGCGTCTTGACGTGACCCGCGGTCACGACGGGCCATACCTGAGGACTCACGTCACCACTAGTGTCGGGCGTGCCGGCGCTATGCTACCTAATCCCCGTACGACTTCCGACGCGGGTATCTGCTAACCATGCCGCCCGCCGAGACGGAATGAAGCGCCACGACCGGCTGACGACGCCCGCGTATAGCGCCAGTGACGAACAGGGTAGCGACGTGGAGTCGTCCCCGTCATCATCTACAGGACCGACGAGACCCGCGTAAAGGAGATGAAGGGCGCCGCGACCCTGGAGGCCTTTTTCCTCCTCGCTTTTCTCTCTCTCTCTCTCTCTCTCTCTCTTTCTCCCGTGTAACCTGCGCCTTCCCCTTCATCTATAAAAGGGGAAGCATGACGCTCCACTAAGGGCACTCTGAACGGTTCAATGAGCTCAACTAGACTCAATTCCGTTCGACCTTTTTCACTAGACACTTGGGTGCTGCTCCTTCTCTCGTCCGTTTGTAACCCCTACAAACTAGTACCGGTAACACGAGCAGCAGCAGACTGGGTGTAGGGACATTTAGCTCGAACCAGTATAAATTGTTGTGTCCTCCGAGCCCATCATCCTGACTAGACGCGCATGTCACAAATTTACTCGTTGGTGATTCGAAACACCGATACTTGATTTTATATATAGTATTAAATTGTCACAAGATATTGGTCCCTATACCATCAGCCATCAAGTCTCAATGTCGTTCACTTGGAGTTGATTAAAAAAGGAAAAAAAATCTACTGATGGCTAGATGGACTCTACTGCCGTGAGGAATTAAAAAGAAAAAAGAAAAAAAATCTTCCGAGTGCCGATGGACTGCATCCACATTCAAATCAACACTTCTGGAGAAAACTGTCGATGTTGTCTCTTCCCCTCGGACGGTCGAGCCTTATCGAATCTCGACCGCGGAAAACTCCGCCGCCTCCCAGTGCATTCCCTCCCTTTACGTGATTGAAGGACAGCACAGAAGCTAGGCAGCCAGGCCCACGCAGACGCGGGGCAAATCGGCGCGGATGCAGAGCAGCCAGGCGGAGCGACCGACGCGGAGACGAAGAAGGCCAGCGCCGATGCGGAGGCAGAGAAGGGCAGCGCAGAGGTGTAGTAGCCAACCAGTGCAGAGAAGGCCACGACAGCGGTGGTCTCCCGTCGCTTCTCTGGTAATCTGTACTTTTTATTTTTTTTAATTAAAACAGTATTTTGATTTATTTTTTTAGCGAAATGAACGGAGCAAGAAAAGGTATTTAAACAGGAAGTTAGCGGGATAGTTCAGTTTTTTCTGTAGGAGTTGTTCGTAGTGACGTGGCTGAGCAATGGATGTGGAAATAGATGCCTCCGTCTGTTCATTTGTAGTGATCGTGAGGGAGAGGAAGCGCAAGCGGTGTGCTTCTTGTTCTACGTGAGCCTGCCACTCTTGAAAAGAAACAACGAAATGTATGGCCGGGATCTAGATGTCTATTGAAGATCAAACGGTTGAAACTAAATCAGTGATGTGGATTAACGTGGTTGTAAAGAAATCAGAGTAACGATCCTTAGTGGGTTCCATCTATATAGGTTATTATATAGATTCCACCTCAAGGAACTTGCTGCGGGTTTTATTTGCCGGAGATCAGTCGAGTCCGAAAAAAGACGAGCATAAGAATAATGTTTGGTTTGCGCCGTCGTGCCATGTCATCTGTCATCTCAAAGGCCGGTTCATTCTGTGTGTCTCTAAAAAAGTTCAGCGGTCTTTAGCGTTACTGTTACAACTTTTTTGTGCCATCTATGCCACTACCGTTAATTTGGGCTCTAACGCCGTCAAACTGCAGGTGTAAAAAGTCGAAAATACCCTTAAGTCTAAATATGTTATTAATTTTTTTGAGCATCTTAATGACTTCAAATGAAAAAACTCAAAATTAGAAAGTTGTAGATCTCGTCGAGATCTATAATTTTCATATAAAACTATCTTCATATCAAATCTTTTTTTTTTTGCGGAATTAAATGAAGATAGTTTTTATATAAAAATTATAGATCTCGACGAGATCTGCAACTTTCTAGTTAAATCGTTAAGATGCTCAAAAAATTTAATGACATATTTAGACTTAAGGGTATTTTTGACTTTTCACACCTGCAGTTGACGGTGTTAGAGCCTAAACTGACGGCAGTGGCATGGAGGACACAAAAAAGTTAGAGCAATGACGTTGAAGACCGCTGAACTTTTCCAAAGATACACAGGATATTATAATTTTTTTAATGGCACACAAAAAAATTCCCCCAACAACCTATGCCGAATGCAGTTAACTCTCAAACCAAACACGCTGTCATGAATTGAAATAAGCTAACTTCGTGTCCTTTTCTGCCAATCGCGCTATTTTATATTTGTTTGCATTACTTGTTTTTACAAATTGTAATTTCCAACAATTGACTTGGAACACTACCTGTCCTTTTCTGCAAAGAAGAACCTATATATATATATATATATATATATATATATATATATATATATATATATACACACACGGGCGTTGGCTATAAATAACCACCGGCTGTGACACGCATGCTTAGACTTTTTTATAATCGTCCTGTTCGTTTAGGCTTGTTTAACTGATAAGTCATGGTTGAAAGTACGGTTGACTGATTTGGTGTGAGAAAAAATATTATTTATTGGCTGATAAGTCATGACTTATAAACCAAACACGACAAAGCGAACAGTCTAAATGTCATGACGTTTCATCTCCTATCATCCTTATTTGTGATGTGGAATATATGCGACAATATTTTAGATGTAACATTAGCTCTCGCCCTAACCAGAATTAACAACACGATGTGTACATCACGCGACATAACGCAACAAACAGTTCAGTCGCTGGGTGTTTCTTGTTGCAAGCGTGTGCTGCACCACACGATTGCTTGCAAGAAAGATCTCTTCATGCCCAGAGAGAGAGAGAGAGAGAGAGAGAGGGACTGAAGGTAGTGCCACTGCCTGCCGGACTGCCGGGTACATATATGCGTGCCATGGAAGGGAAAAGAGCCCCTAAACTAAATGATCTCTCAATTGCTAAACTGGAGGGGAATCTGAATCCGAAATGAATGAAATGAAAAAAAATGGTGACAGGTCGTAGTCGTTTTGGTAGATTTATGAGCGGTCGGTTGGGTCCTGGACAAGTTGGACGACTCATGCATTGCGTCAGTCAGTCGTCGGTCTTCTCGTGGTAATTTTAGACTTTAGAGCACGGCAGGGCGGCAAGTCTTGGCCGACCGCGTGTTTGACGGTGAGTTTTGAGCCGGTCCTCTAGGTACCGATCGAGCTAGGAGTCGGAGACGGAGACGGAGACGGACGTCCTTCCCGGGTCATGTTATGTGGCAAAGCTGATGCTTGTGGCGTCTTTAAGGCTCACCCCGCGAGAGACGTCATTTCTCTTTTGTTTTAGTTTTCAAATTATAAATTAATCTATCTGCCTATCTATCTACTCCCTCCGTATCAAATTAATTATGGAAACTGCAGAGAAGCAGACCTCTAGCCACCCAGACGCTTCCCTTGGTGGGCCTCGACGCCCACCTGAATGGCCAACATTCTCACCCAACTAGCCAACTCGAGTTGCTAAAAAAACGATACCCTCTACTCTTCCGTCTCCATTCTTGAACCCATCCACCGCAAATGCGCCGCCGCGGCCGCACCGCTACAGCATGCTGCGTCACCGCGTTGCCGCACCTGCACCGCTCTGGCGTGCTGCCGCACGACCGCGCTGCCGTACCCGAACTGCCGCGGTGTGCTCCCCCGCGCCCGCACAGCCGTTGCGTGCTCCCGAGCAGCCACACAGCCGTAGCTGCCTCGTCGCGCGAGGCTGTACCTGCCCAACCGCTGCTGTCGCATCCACTGCAGGTCCCGCTCACCGGGAGCCGCGCAGCCGCTCGCCCGCTGCTATCCTCCTTCTCCACCGTGACCGCACAGCCGGACTCCCGCTGTGCAGTGTTTCGTCCGTCCGTCGACCAGGATTTGCTGAAAGCGTATGTTTTAATGTTTCAAAGGTATGCTGCAAGTGTTTCATATGGATGTTTCAGAAGCAGATCGAGATGTTGCATATGTTGCAATGGCTATACATGTATGTTGCAAGCGTCTGTTCCAATGTTTCATCTGTTTTTTTCAAAAATATGTTGCAAGTGTGTTTATTTGGATGTTGCATATATTTCACACATATATTGCAAGTGTTTTAATTTGCATGTTGCATATGATTTGCAAAGACTTTTCAAGTGATTTCAGATTTTTTTTTAATTGTTTTATACGCATGTTTCAAGTGTTTTATGTTGCAAATATTCATCTAGATGTTTCAGAAGTCGATCGGGTGTTGTACACGTTGCAATGGTGCCCGGTGGCTGGTGGACAGCGGCCGATTGTAAGGCTTCGGCTCCTACCCCGCGCCTTCCTCGCGTGGTGCGCCTCGCCCAGTCCTCTCCTATCCTCTTTCTCCCCTCCCTCCCCTTCCCTCCATCTTGTCGCAGCAGTTCGAGCTCGGCGGGAAACAGAGGGGGAGCATACGGCCCCGCGTGTGGACGGGCAGCGTGGGCAGTATGAGTCATCCGAGCATCGTAGAATCCAAGCGGCCGCGACACACTGCATGGAACAATAGTGGAAAACGGAGGCGTCCGAGCACTAGCACTTCCCATTAATTATAAGTTGTTCTAGCATTTGACTACCAATCCACAAAGTCATCAAAAATTGCATCTCATCTTCTATCTTCGTGGCGAACCAGTGTCGTTCGTCCATGGCACAACGCCTTAGGTAGCGTTTGGTTGGAAGTCAAGGTGGGGTGGGACGGTCCCGTCTCTGATTTCTAGGATGGGACAGGGATAGGACGACTCCAATTTAGGTTTGGTTCAAGAGGGATGGGATCGACCTATTTTCTGTTTGGTCTGAGGACATCAAAAGTGAGATCATACACTGACAGACGGGTCCATTTATCAGTTTTTTCTTTTTTTTCTTTTCTTCTTCCCCGGACCAAAATTTTCGGCCAGCTCAGGGCTAGCTCGTCGTCGCCCCTGCGCCTGCCGGAGCGCCGCCGCCCCTGCGCCCGCCATGCCGAGCGGAGTCGATGCGCTAGCCCCGCCGAAGAGCTCGACGCCTCCACCGCTCGGCATCCTACGCCTCCTCCGCCCCTTGCTCGGCGCCCCACGTCTCCTCCGGCCTTCGCCCCACGCCTCCGCCACTGGATCTGGCCGCGCATGTGAAGGGGATGGGGCTCAGTTGTGCCCTTCTTCCTCGCCTCTTCTTGAGATAGGCGTAGGCGGTTTGACCATGTCTGCCAGTCTCTTCCTCGCGCTCTTCACGCGCGTGTCGCTCTTCCCAGCGGGGACGTCCCCGTCCGTCGTTTTTCCGGGGGCAAGTCGAGCCTGAATCTGAGGGGAATATTCACAAGTGGGATGCGCCTGCCCCTGCATGACTCAACCAAACAGCCTTGGATTTGGGACCATCCCACCCCATCTCCCTGACCATCCCAGCATCCAAACAACACCTGGTGGGCGAGTTGGGGTCATGAGCAAAGTTAGGGATATGCCCATGTATTCCATAGAATACCTAGGTTTTTTCAACAAAAATAAAACTATATGTGATAGTTGTAATCCTCCTATACTAACTAAATAGTGAGTTAAATGATCATTTAATCATGTTTAACTTGATTCTGCTTAGACATTTAGACGGTTCCTAAAAGTTTAAACGTTTTAAACGGTCCAATAATTCACCATTTAGGGCCTAAATGACACATGTGACCACCAATTAATGTTTAAATGCTGATTAAGCAACCATTTTGGCGAAAAGTGGCTATAATACTAGTTTATGTCGTTAAGATAAGAAAAATAAAGGAGCCAAGCGAGCTAGGCAGGAGTTTTTACACGTGGAACAGGACAGTTGGATGCAACCATTTCCGGTTTTCCCCTCCCCAAGTTATGCCTTCGCCGACCAACAGGAACCATTCAAACGCGGGCTGAACTATGCCGTTATCATCTCTCTCCCTCCGCCACCACCCGCCGCGCCCTCTCCCGCCAACTTCAAATCGTCAGCCGCCACCGCCACACCCCCGCCTCCTCCACCTCCTTCTCCCTCCGTTTACACGGCGCTGCGCCTTCGTCTGCCAGCCGCTCGCCGCGGCCACGGACGACATGGCTACTGCGGCCGCGGCGGCGTCGCCCCCCACGCTGCTCGAGCACATGGGCCAGGTGGGCACGGCCGCTGACCTCACTGTCCTCGTGGCCCATATCCAGAGCGCGTGCAAGCGCATCGCGGCTCTTGTAGCGTCCCCCGGCAACGCCGAGCTGTCGCGGTCCAAGGCGGGGGGTGGGACTGTGGCGGCCGGGCGTGACGCGCCTAAGCCGCTCGACGAATTGTCGGTTCGTGCTGTATTCGCTTGTTCTTTAGTTCCTAGTCTCGTTCTCGCATTTAACCACCACGTGCTTTTTTATGGATGTAACTTTGTTGTGGGACTGATCTTAAGGGCTTATATGGCAGTATGGTAGTACATAACAAAAAATCCATCTGAATGTGCTTGATCTCTTCTATTTTATGCCGTGTTTATATTTTTCCTTGATCAACTAACTAGTTGATTCCCAAAAAAAATGTAGCTTTGACATCGTAGATTTAGGATATGAAAGGTCGAAGATTAGAGACCTGAACCTTTGTTAAATTCACCTGTATAGAGTTTGGATTGCACAATCACATAGGCCATGTTAGGTGTTTGCATTACCAGATTATCGTGCTTGAATCCATTGCTCTGCATACCACAAGAACTACATTCAAATATTCTACCATATCTCTTTCACTGGTGGCAAAACTGTGTTAAGCATCCTATCTGTTTGCTTGAATTCAGAATGATATCATCTTGTCATCTCTCCAAAGTTCTGGAAAGGTTGCAGTGCTAGCGTCCGAAGAAAATGATCTGCCCATTTGGATATCTAATGACGGTCCATATGTTGTTGTTACCGATCCGCTTGATGGTTCTCGCAACATTGAGGTCTCCATACCTACTGGAACAATATTTGGGATCTACAATAGGCTGGTGGAGCTCGACCATCTCCCTTTGGAAGAGAGAGCTCAGCTCAATTCACTGCAAAGTGGAACTCGCCTTGTTGCTGCTGGGTATGTCCTGTACTCATCTGCCACCATCTTGTGTATCAGCTTCGGTGCAGGTACCCATGCTTTTACATTGGATTGGTCGACCGGAGAATTCATCCTTACACATCCTTCCATCCAAATACCCCCTAGAGGTAACCAAGCATATCAGTATTTAGTAATTTGCTACTTTCCACATTCTTCGCTGAACATTGAACAGTTGCTTGCTAGTCATTACTGATTGCTTAGTTTCAGTTGCACTAGCTGCGCAAGTTTTATTAAAATTGATTCCTGAACTGTCAACGTGAGTTATTTCTGAAGAATGTTACAATAATTTTCTTATGACTTAGAGACTGACAGATATAACCCTGCAGAGTCTGCAACTCTGATTCATTATATAAACATGTTTCAAACTTGCATCTTCTAGTAATTCCCTTTATAGGTTTTTACCTTTGCTCAAAAGCTACAGTTGCATATTATGTCAGGGCAGATATATTCGGTGAATGACGCTAGGTATTTTGACTGGCCCGAGGGCTTAAGGAAGTACATTGACACAATCAGACAAGGCAAAGGACAGCATCCAAAGAAGTACTCAGCTCGCTATGTGTGCTCACTGGTTGCTGATTTCCACCGGACGCTCATATATGGTGGGGTTGCTATGAACCCAAGGGATCATCTGCGTCTGGTTTATGAGGCAAATCCTCTCAGTTTCCTTGCTGAGCAAGCTGGGGGTAGAGGGTCAGATGGCAAGAACAGAAGAATCCTCACCATTCAGCCTGTGAAGTTGCACCAGAGGCTGCCCTTGTTCTTAGGGAGCATGGATGACATGCTTGAGTTGGAAAGCTATGGAGATGTCCAGCAGAAGGTTAATCCTGGATATGAAGTTTAACGATATGTAAAAAGCTTAAAAAATTTTCAGGTGCCGAAGCATACAATAAGGTAACACACGTGTGGCAACCCTGTATTTGCATACAATAAGGTAGCCCACCACAACTTGCTTGGGACTAAACGCTTTGTTGTTGTTCCCTCTTTTCTGCCAAAATTTGCTGTACTTTTCAGTGAGAAGTATTATGATTTTTTTGGCAGCTTTCACAACCCTGCACCCTATTTGTGAATAATAGAAAGCTTCTAAAATCTAAACATATATACATTATCTCTTAGCACCGCCACCACATTCCCATGTAGTCAATGTAGCACTTCCTAGTAGTAGCAGCTGTATCATCTTGTTTTGCAAATGCTGGCTGCAGAATGAAGTCACCATGTTGCACTCATGACCTAACTACTTTCCTTAGGAGATCCATGATGTAACCACTGAAACTAGGAACATGCAGTTCTCTCATGGCTCGTGAGGGTTAATACTAGGAAACATTACGTATAAGAAACCATGGAAATGATCAGAACACAACCATACTAACAATCACCATTTCAGGAATAGTAGTAAACTGGTCACTGATGGCAGCATCACCTGAGATTACAATCCAAGTGATATAGATCACAGGGCCTTAACATGCGCTAAAACTCTGGGCAAAATTACAGCATAGATCAGTAACCAGGGAGTGAATGATAACTGATCCCTCACATCCATCCATACAATTTTTAAAACCTATGTGGAAAGCGGGAGGATCACAGTGTGGCTAGAGCGTGAATGATGTACAAAATTACAGTGAATCTGTCCAAAGTCAATTCAAAGTTCACTGCTCTAATGCGAGCTGCTTGTGCCGGTTGAGATCGTTGAGGTAACTCGAGCGTGTGTAATCTTCTGAATCACACGAGTCAAACATCAGGGGCTTCACGATTTTAGGCCTTTTCACCAGCTCAAGTGACTCCCGGTCTCCCTTCAAGAAACAGACTACCTGCAACCAACAAATCAAGGGTCAATTTCCTCATTTGACCTTTGATTAGCAGAAAAGATCCACTTACCGATTTCATACTAGGCCTCGAGGTTGAGCTGTGGTGAATGCACAAGGATGCCACTGCTAGGGTGTACAGCATCTCTTCAGGGTCATACTCGTTGCCGAGGGAAGGATCCACCAGCTCTTTGATGTTGTTCGCATCAAGCAGCGGTTTTGCCTTCACAGATGATCAACAATTTGTGAATTCCAGGGTTTCAGAAGCATGTAATTATGCTGCTCATCTTTTATTTTCTTTTCATTCTCTCTTACTACTGAATGATTGTGAAATTACACTTAACAACATCACACAATCAAATCTAATGAAATGACTTGAGTTTATATATAGTAAAGGGTGCAGTAGTAGTTTGCTAAATTGTACCCATATCACTAGGCTCTGTCTGGATGAGTCCACCGCTTTCCGCCCTGGTAACTAGTTCAAGAAGTAGAACTCCATATGCGAACACATCGGTCTTCTCATTTATGATCCCATGCATGAAGTATTCTGGGGCCATATACCTAAAAATAGGGTGTAAGGTTCAAGTTAAAACAACAACTAAAATGCTGATATTTGACTATGAAAGCATGATCAAGACTCAAGAGACAGCCAGTCTCACCCGAATGTGCCTTCAATGGGATACACAACATGATGGGTCAATTTATCAGGGAGCCACTTTGCAAGCCCAAAATCTGATATCTGTATAAGCAGGGAGCAAAACTGTAAGTCTTGACATCCATAGTAATCACATAATGGGCACGATTAGTGTAACCTAACAGTAGAACATACCTGAGGTTGGTAGTCTTCAGTTAAAAGGATATTAGATGCCTTGATGTCTCTATGAATTATGCGGCGATGGCAGCCTTCATGTAGATAAAGCAGCCCTTCAGCAATTCCAAGTGCAATGTTGAACCTGACTTTCCACTTCAGGGGCTCCTTTGTACCTGATCAGCTGAACTCCATTTTATCACTAGACTAAGGGCATCACACGTACACTTTAACAGCTAATGAACATTTTATATTAAAAAGGCAATGGTTGTGTTATCAGACCGTGCATGTGCTGTACGAGACTTAGGCCACTGAGTATAAATTTATAAAATAACATGCAGAAATGGACACATGAACCTTTTTTCCCCCAACTAATTGCACTTTGAAGATTGGCATTTCAAACACTTCTTTGAAGGATTACGATGTACTGGCATTAAAGGTAAAGATATGCTCCCATCCAATTCTTAATTAAAAAGTGACTGTCCCTTTCAGAAATGTTTGCATAAAGTACGCCCCCATATCACAGAAAATCACTCAACTATTTCATTCATAGTTAGCTAACAAAGGTGTTAATGTTACGAGAGGAATATACCATGTAGAACAGAAGCAAGGCTTCCGTGAGGTGAAAACTGAAGAACCAAGTGCAAACCCCCTTCCACACTGAACCCCAAGAGCTGTGCTGCGTTTGGGTGGATAACATGGGCTATTATTCCAAGCTCAGATAAGAAATCGCTAACTCTGTCCTCTTTGTTACCGCCTTTTGTTAATCTCTTCACTGCCACAAATTGTCCATCAGCAAGCTGCCCTTTGTATACCTCGGCATGCCCTCCCTTCCCAATCATTTTCTCTAGAAAAGTCAGCCACAAAACGAATTCAGTGGAAACTCAGGGCAGCTAGATAATAAAATTTGGTTGAAACACTATTAGCATTACCAAAAAAAAAAGGGCAATGATCGCCTAAAAAGATCAGAGCTCAAGGAATTACATTTCTATATAGTATTGTCGCCGTATCAGAGGTACTGCAATCTACAAATGTTCATGCCAAAAGACTAGTTTAGACTAACATGTGCGTGATCTTAACTTTTTGCTGCTAAAGGACAGTAACAAGTCATCATCATTAACCTAAAGAACCGTTCATGATTAGGACCTCAAACCCTCACGTAATTTTGTTTCCCAGTTAAATCATAGCAGTACAGTTGTAAATTTTAGCTTAATGCTAAAGCTGTTTTCCACCACACAAATGTTGCAATGATAGTAACGACGCCTAATCATTAAATCACCCACATCACAAAGTAGTTAGTGTGCATGACTGCATGTTACCTGGACTAAAACTGTCAGTTGCAGCACAAAGCTCGTTGTAGTCAAAGCTTCGCCATGATGGCCTCCATTTCCCAATCTCAGGGAGGATCTCAGGAGCAATGGCACTGCAGTCCATTTGGTTCTTACCACTCCGCATTCTCTCCAGGTACCCTCTAAGCCCTCTGCTCTTGGATCTCTGAGGGAACGTGACTGCTCTGCCCATGGACTTCTTTCTCCTAAGTATTAGACTGCTGATCAGGTTCCTCCACTGCACATTATGGTTTGACTTTGCTGACTGCTCGACTGAGACACTGTCATCCGAGTCCATGCTACCAGATACTGAGATATCTAGCACAGCTCGCGGAGAGCTCCGATCAGCACACTCACTGCTGTCATTGCTACTGCTCTTGGAGAGGGTTCCCGGCATTTCATCAGCACTATCTTCATCATTACTGCTCTTGGATCTGATTTGAGGCACTTCATCAGCGCACTCAAGGTTGCTGCTCTGGGAGCCCGTTTCAGGCACTTGATTGCAAGCACCATCAGATTCAGCACATTGGTTGTTGCTGTCACCACCATGCCTATCATTGAGATCTTCACTCGATAAGGTGGCTTCCATTACGGACTCGCCATAGTCACAATCCCCTTTAGTAGATTCATCGGGCTCTGTCTCTGTATTCTCTTCATCCTCTCCTGCAGACATAGCATGGGCTGTGACAAGTATGTTATTTGATTACCAACTGAATTCTGTTCGTGAAAAAAATCAGCTACCTAACTACAATCAAGAACAGGACAAAGTGCAAAACAAGTCACAGCAAGAAACAAAAACACAATGATACACCGATTGTCTGGCTTGCCTTGAAAAGCACGTGCTGCCAGAAGTTACGTGACGCATTCTATTGAAGAAGTTTTTGTTTACAAGAAATACATATATGAAATACCCCCCCAAAAAATTGACATCTGCACCACCCCTTGCCCCCTTCCAAAACTGATGTTTTGTTCCTATCTACCACAGCCACAGGCGCTGAACATGAATGCGGCGCTTAAATAAAACAGCAAAAATGTCCGTTTCAGGGGCTTTGGTAGGGTTGGAAATTCGGCAGAATTTGACCATCTACCAGTCCACCATATAAAATGGAAGCAAAAGACTGCACGCCCTGATATGTAGTAGTTTACTGTTTCGAATTCGACCAGAATCCCAAACCTGACATCAGCCATCACTCTCCAAATAAACAAAACGTGTTCAAACTTCAAAGTTGCGTCAACAACCTCAAAGTTTGGAATCTGGAAACCCATAAATCAAATCCAGGATTTACAAAGAAAAAAAATCGAGTCTCACCTACAGTAGCACCCATCAGAAATAATGACTTACATAAAAGAAGCATCAAAATGGAGAAAGAAAAGATACAGCAGAGTCTGTGAGCCACACAGAAATTGGGAAAGGAAGGCCATCAAAGAAGCGGCGCTCACCTTCCTTATCTGAAGAAGAAGAAGAAGCGAGAAGATCCTTGAGCAGCCGCTCGTCCTCCCCTGCCTCTGCAGGACCAAGCAGGAAAAACTCCTTCAGTTTCACCATCGCCGGCGACAAGGCCCTCTCCCGCCCAACCAAAATAGACGGAAGAATGTACAGAGATGATTCCAATGAAAATAAAAGGAGCAAGCTTTGTATCCGCGCGGTAGAATCTCTCAAGGAGAGGGAGAAGGGAGAAGGCAGAAGGGGGAGAAACGAAGAATACCTTCCGTGGGAGCCATATATCCTCTTCCTCCTCACCGGCAAGGCGGCAACGACACCAACTTCGCTTTCAAGGGCAATCAAGGTCGTCGAGGACGGCGTCTCGCATTGAAACGATGACACTACCAACTGAGCCGGAAATGGAACAGGCAAGCAGACGGGAGGGAGACAGGGGTACTTGGAGCTCGCACGGCACCCAAGAAAAATGGAGGATGGAGGATGGAGGAGGCGCAAGGACGAGACGTGGGAGAGAGAGTGGGGTTGCTGGACGAGTGGTGTGGATGGGGATGGTGCAGGGACGAGAGGTGGCGGGTTCTTTTTGAAAACCGCCGCTGTGCTGTACTGCTGTGCTTTCCTTTGCGCTGCAGGCTTGCGGCTATTCCTCCCTTCTCTCAAAAGAAGAGAACATATAGGCAGGGCGGCAGGTCTAGTCTAGAGAGAGAAGAGAGAAGAGAGAAGAGAGAAGGGAGGAGAGGGACCGGGCTACGGAGCACTTGAGGTCTGATGGTAGTCCCTCAACTTTTTTTGTAGTGACATGATCACATGACCTCTCTCTTTAGGCATGCAGGGGACCTACGAAGACTACAAGGCAGGAGGAGGAGACAGAGAAAAATATATTTGCAAAACCTTTTGTGTGATGGAATTGTTTCTTGTGGAGAAGAGAAATGGAGATGTGAGAGTTGGTGGTGGAAAAGGCATGGATTTTGATTAGTGCCCGTGTCTGTGGTGTGTCTTGTGCCTAATCCTCTCGGTAAATCTTGGAGCTTGGTTGGACTGGGAAAGTTGACCAGAGATTGGATGTTGATGTCTGCCTTCGCGCAATTAGGAATGGGGATATATCCATGTTGGATACAGTAGATAGTAGTTGGAGGATAATTTATCTTCCCTTCCAACTGCATCCCTTGCCTTTAGATTTTGGGAAAAAAATTATATAGGCTAGAACTTGTATCTTAATCTGCCAACTAAAAACTTACATCAAAAGACCAAAATTTCATTCCTAGTTCGATACAAATTTAGTTGTTCCCTTTTATGCTTCCAATTGGGCACATGATGTTATGCAACCTCGTGACTCTGGAAGAATCTATTCACTTAAGACCCAGGTACATGTGGGGAGTGTGTTGCACACTTATCCTCCACAACTGTCGTCACACTTGCAGCCAAGCAGTAGCACCAGTGTAGCTAACAAATACATCCAGTAGCAACCATCAAGCCACATAGCCCACATAGTGAGCAACCCACACAGCCGACATCTCACACCACCCATTCCTCGATTAGAGATCTACCGAGCCGTCCATTTGCTCATTGTTGATCGCATCTGTAATTAGGGGATGACTAGTAGGAGCAAGTACTACCATGTAGATATTTATATGCTTACTTGACAATTACCTTGGTATAGAAAGGAGTACAGTTTAACACCATGACGATATTGTTTGGCAATTAAGGGATTTAGGTTTATTATTCAATGGAATGTAAGGAATTTTCTCTTGGATCTTATTCTCCTTTTGCAAAATAGGGCTCGGAGGATGGAGCATTATTAGTGTGGGGGTAGTGGTACCACCTCCTATTAAAGGCTAGGGTTAGCGTTGGGGCACATGCATCGAAAATGAACGGTGTTAGTAAATCCGGTGGCCTTGCTGTGGTACCAGTCACATACCAGTCTGGCCTACATTTTTTATGGATCATGCGCTTTGCTTCAAAACGTAGTGTCATTTAAGGTTGAGTTGAAAAAAGGCTGCTTTCCTTTCGTTCTCCCAAAAAGATAGTAGTAAGAGTAATGCCACATCGGCACTCATTAAAACTCGAGGACTGTACCATTGCTGAGAATTCAATCTGAAAGCAGAAATACTACGTGGATGGCGTAAACATGACATGAAATACAATTCACTCCTAATTAAAGTGTATTAGTAGTATATATGCATTGGTCGATGTAGAAGCTGGGATATTAAATATATTTCTTTTTCTTCAAAAAATGTATTAGTAGTATAGGCCCTATTCGGCTTACTTCATATTCGGCTTGTTCGACTTTTTTTTAGTCTGTTTTTCTCTCACAATAATTCAGCCGGAACAGTGTTTTTCATCCAGTTTCAGCTAAGTTTCAGACCAGTGATGTATATGCCGTTTTGAAATTTAAATTTAATCTCGACATCAGAAAAGATATGTTAGGAGTGGCCAAAACGTACGTTGAGAAATTATACTGGGCCCACATCACAGTGACTGTGCCACCAGGAACCGCTCTCCTCCGTCCCGCACTGCTAGGCCCAAGTGGCCAAGTGAACAGGAACAGTTATGTATGGGCTGCTGACACTCTTGGGGGAAGTTCAAATCCCCCACACTCCAAAGCACATGGAATGGAACGGAACGGAATGGCCGGCATTCACTCAACGATCAGTGCAGAAGAATCATCTCGTTTCTCGTCTAAGGCCCTGTTTACATCCCACCTAAAATCCAAAAAATTTTAAGATTTTCCGTCACATCAAATCTTGCGGCACATGCATAGAGCATTAAATGTAGGTAAAAATAATAATGAATTGCACAGTTTGTCCGTAATTGACGAGACGAATCTTTTAAGCCTAAATAATCCATAATTAGACATTTTTTGTCAAATACAAACGAAAGTGCTACAGTAGCCAAAAGCCAAAAATTTTCGCATCTAGACGGGGCCTAAGGCCAGTCTCAATGGAGAGTTTCACCTCCCAGTTTCCAACACGTGAAACTTTGATATGAAACGGGTCTCTCCCACAGTGCAAAGTTTCATGGCACGGTTTCATCCCTTATTTTACTATTCACGGGTCCCACCTATCCCTATCATCCCTCTCTTCCCCGCGTGGTCCCGGAGAAGAAAAGTCGCGATGAAACGAAGGAAGGGCCTCAGTGCAGGTTTCACGGCGTTTCCAAAGTTTTGGAAACAGTGCGGATAAGTTTCATGGCCATGAAACGAATCTCTTCTCTCTCCTCCCAGTTTCATGCAAAAACTGATGTGGCACCTTATTAATTGTGCATAAAACCCCCCATGAAACTCCATTGAGACTGGCCTAAGTACCAGTTGCCAGTTGCGGTGGCAGAGCACCAACGTAAACTCGTGGATCCATTCACTTCACTCCATGCCCCGATAATCGCCATTGGCACACCTCATTTACTGCACCCTCGGTGCCCTGGTTCCCAAGTTCAAATTGCTGGCCACGAATGCCTCTAGTAGGCAGCTGCTCGCAACGCATGCCGTTGTTCGTGCGAAAATCCGACGCTGACAGGAAACAAAAGATTGGGTGAGCTACTGAGCACCACCGCGGACGGCGGACGGCGGACCGCATGTATTTTACGTGGCTGGAACCATTTTCGGCCAAAATACGTATGGTACCGCTGTTTTGCTGTCAGTAACAGCATCTCCGAGAGTTCCTCATATTTTGTTCCCTAAAACATGATGTTTACCAACTCTCAAATTAGTATGGGAAGAAAAAAAAATCATCTATAAAAGTTTTCTATATATTTATCCTAAAAGTTTTTTTCTTGGCACTTTTTTCCACGACTCGGTCTCATGTTTTGCATCAGAAACTCTGAATTTGTTTCTGTACGCATTTAAGTCCTTCCATTATATCTTTCTCTCTTACGCTTTTCTCACCTGGAACACTGTCTTTCCTCCTTTTCTTTTTCCACTCACTTCTTCTTCTCAGGCTCGCAACACACAACGCGCCGACAAGAGCGGAAGGGCCACGCCGGCGGCAAGGGGTAGCGCAGAGGCATGCCAGCGACGGTTGTGCCTGCTGCTGCCGTGGCCTCCAGGCGACGGCTACCGAAACCCTAGCAACCAGAAACCCTAGTCGACGTGGAGAGGACGAGTACATCAATGGCGGCGTCGAAGATCGTCTCCCCTTGGACGGAACTTGGGCTATGGCGTGAAGGGAGATGTCGCGCGGGAAGGATTCTGGATGCGCGCTCCCAGGCCTGCGTGTGTATTTGCGCGCATGTGACGGTGGTTTGCCAGGTGTGGAAATATGGGGAAGAGATATAGGAGAACTCTTCGAAGATGAGTTTTTCTCTCTTTTTTTCAAAATAAAAATAGATGGAAAAATGATATAGAGTACTCTTGAGATGCTCTAAACTACTACTGAGAAGTAGTCGTGCATGACATTTGGGGAAAAAAACATGACAGGAGCAGTCGTGTTTGTGAAGAAAAGAAACACGACTCCATGATGGAGTAGTAGAGTGATGGTAGCGGTCGATCGGCACTAGTTTGTCACCAAGAAAGCGCTGAAAGAGATGTGCTTCGCAAAACCCGGCGCGCAAGCACTCGCAGACGCAAACCGCAGGCCAATCATCTGAAAACTGTGCGACTGCCCCCTGCTGCGCTGTGACGCTGCACTGCACGGTCTGCAGTGCAAGGGGGGCAAGATGGATTAGGAAGCGGTCCACTTAATTTATGCCTAAGCCTAACTGCACCATTACCTGGACGCAAGTGCAGGTGTGCATGCAACCTGCAGAGTGCGTGCGTGCGTGCGCATGGTATCGTCCTCGCCCGTCCTCGTACTCAAAACACCTTATCGCCTGCCTGGGGAAAAGCCCGGGAGCAGTTGGACCGAACCCTGTCCTGAGTCCTGAGTCCTGACCTCTCGCGCCGATTCCCTTCGGCGACGCTGAAGCCGGCAAAGGCCGCAAAGCTGCTGCGAGTCCGCGACTCACGCACGCCTGCTCACTCCATCGCTCGTTGTCAGCCGGAGCCCAACCGAACTGAGAATCTCCCACTCCACCCGCGTCATCTGGGCAAATCGCCGCGTCTTGTTTAATGCCGAGGACCATGCTTTTGCCGGGGGCCGGGGGTCGGGGTCCTGCTCCTGCCTGCCGGTGCCAGGTGGGGCGGCAGAGCTATAGATGGCCAACGGGCTGACCCGGCCTGTTACGGCACGGGCCCGTGAAAAGCACGGCCCGGTAGGGGTCGGGCTGGCACGGCACGCCGAGCCCCCTGGGCCGTGCCTCACAGAGCCACGGGCCTGGCCTTCGGCTCAGGCATGGCCCTATGGGCTGATTTCTGTGCCGCCCCGGCCCGAGAAGCACGCCACAGCTAACAGGCCGTGCCAACTCAAGGCCCACTGAGAAAGAGAGAGAGGTGTGAAAGGGCAGGCAGGGGCAGCCGTCGCGTGCTCGAGGAGAGAGGGTGCCGCCAGAGGGAGGAGAAAGCGCCGCCACTGGATCTTCGCCGCCAGATCCACCTGCGTCCGGGAGGAGGATGCCACATCCGTCGCCGCGGATGAGGTGGGGGACGGATCCGCTGCCGGGGACGAGGTGGGGGCTGGATCTGCCGCCGGGGACGAGGTGGTGGCCGGATTCGCCGCCGGAGACGGGGTCGGGGCTAGATCCGCCGTCGGGGAGGAGGTGGGGGCGGATCCGCGCCCCCACGCGCGCCGCTGAGCGAGACGGGCCACGCTCGCCGCCGTGGTCGAGCCGCGCCGCCATGGTTGGAGGGAGAGGGAGGAGGGGCGCCACCATGGTAGGAGCGAGGAGGGTCGCCGAAGTGGTTGGAGGGAGAGGGAGGGTGAAAGCTCTAGTTTGGTTTTGGTGAATTAATGAAACCCTAAGTGCTAACCTAGTTTATCAAAGCGATTATGAGATATGTGGTACTACTCCAAGTGATGAAGCAATTGTGAAGATCATGATGATGGTGATTCCATGGTGATGATAAAGTGCTTGGACTTGAAAAGAAGAAAGATGAAAGGATCAAGATGCCCAAGAGGGGGGTGAATTGGGCTAATTCTAAATTTTCTTGCAATAATCAAATCCTACGGATAACCTAATTAACCCCTTATGCCTAGAAAAGTGTTTCTATTAAATTAACGCACAAAAGACTTGCAACCTATGTTCCAAACTTACTCTAGCATGGCAATTCTATGAATGTAAAGACAAGTATTGAATTGCTTAAAGTAAATACTTCAAGTAAATGCTCAAAGTAAATGGAGAGAGAAACACGGTGATGTTTTGCCGAGGTATCGGAGAGTCGCCACTCCCCACTAGTCCTCGTTGGAGCACCCGCGCAAGGGTGTAGCTCCCCCTTGATCCGCGCAAGGATCAAGTGCTCTCTACGGGTTGATTCTTCGACACTCCGTCGCGGCGAATCACCCAAAGCTGCTCACAACTTGAGTTGGGTCACCCACAAGCTCCGCCGGGTGAACACCAAGCTCCCAATCACCACCAAGCCGTCTAGGTGATAGCGATCACCAAGAGTAACAAGCACGAACTCTCACTTGACCACGCGAAGCCTAATGAGAAGATGGATGCACACTTGTCTACTATTGATTCACTAATGAGGTTTCACTCTTGGATTCTCAAATCACAAACACCTCACTAGGACCTTGCTCTTCTTGGCACTCACAAACGTGTTTCTCAGCTGTTGAAATGAGCAAAAGTAACTCCACACACGAGTGGAGCTTCTATTTATAAGGCAGCCTGAAAAACGAACCGTTATGAGCTTCTGCGGGGTGACCGGACGCTCCGGTCAGTTCAACCCGCGAACCAGTAGTAATGAGTTGACCGGACGTTGGCAGGGTCGGTCAGCACTGACCGGACGCGTCCGGTCGCATAAAACCCTTACTGGAACCTTACTGGACTCGACCGGACGCTGGATACTCAGGGTCCGGTCAGTATTGATCGGACGCGTCCGGTCACACTTTCTCAAGTCTGGACCCTTACTGGAGTCGACCGGACGCTGGCCCTCAGCGTCCGGTCACATTGACCTTCCAGCGTCCAGTCACACCAGACTTGTTCTCCTCAGTCAAATAAACTGACCGGACCCTGCGGTCAGCGTCCGGTCGCACCGGAGCCAGCGTCCGGTTAGTATTTGACCCTCCATTCACTTCCAACTCTCGATCATTTGTGAATGAAGTTTGCTCTATGGGATCAAAGGGCTTCATAGGAGCTACCTAGAGCTAGTTTTAACAAGTGCGCACCACACCTAACTCACTAGACTCAACTAGGTCAAACTACTCATCCATACCCCCCTTAATAGTACGGCCAAAGGAAAAACAAAGTCCTAAACTACTCTAAGTGTCTCTCCAACTCCAATCGACACTTAAAACTAGTCATCCTTAACCTTGTCGTCCATCCTTTGAAAACCGAAACGATTTCCATCGTAGGGGCATGACAACTTTGATTGTCCGATTGATCTCCATTACCATGACCTAACTTAATTGCATCTGCAAAACATATGTTAGTCATAGTAATCTTGTATTGTCATTAATCACCGAAACCCAACTAGGGGCCTAGATGCTTTCAATCTCCCCCTTTTTGGTGATTGATGACAATACCACCTCGAGTATGTGAAAGAGTGAGGTTTTTGATGGGCTTGGTTCATATAAGCTTTTGTCGATAAGAACAAAAATGTTAGTCAAGCTTATATGACCCAAGCCAACACAGTGTACTCAAAGGATGTGAATTAAGCATGAGTACGATTAACAAAGCTCATTTGCATCGGAGTATAAACGCGGAAGCAAAGGCAAATGAGCATAACACAAGTGATATGACATTTAAATAATGCAAAGTTGAAAGCACACATGTCATATATCACAATCACATAGATAACACTATCACATAGATAGAATAATATGCGTGAAAGTAAACACACGAATGCAAAAGTAATAGTGTATCACATAAATAAAACTCCAAATGTATATAATAAGCTAAAACTATATAACTAGCTCCCCCTAAATGTAGCTCCCCCTGAGACTACATACTCGAACTCCCTCTCCCCCTTTGGCGTCAAACACCAAAACCTAAGGATCGATCGACGGGGCTGCAGCAGACGAGCCGGACGCTGAAGAACGTGGGGCAAGCTGGAACTGGGCACCGTCATCATCTGACCCTGAGCTCTGAACTGACTAACCCTCTGTGGCAGAAAGTGTCGCTGAAGCGGTCTAGGTCTGAGCTGGGGCTGGTGCTGCCTGTGAAGCTGCTAGTATGTCTATCGTAGGATCTGACGAGGCGACTGGCGAGGGGAGCCTCTGAGTAGTCACTACGACTAGAGCTGCTGTGGACGAACCAGCAATATGCATATGAGACGGTGTAGGCATGTCGGTCAGCTCGCTGAAGGATGCTCCAAGACTCCTAGAGATTGACGTGTCAGGCACGAATAGCGAGGAAGACTGCTCTGGTGTGAAGCCCGTCTGAAGTGGAGTGAACTGTGGGGCTACCACGGGTGAGGCCAACCACTGAGAGACACCTATACAAGTGGTGAAGCAAACTGAGCTGGAGGCTGTCCCTGACTCTAGAGCCCACTAGGCTATACTGCTAGAGTCATCGAAGTGGTGGCAGGCGGAGCAAGCTAGGGCGAAGACTGTGGCTGTGGGGCCCCAAGAGCTGTCACTACATGCTGCATGAAACCCATAAGCTGCTGCTGCAAGAGTATCTGCTGCTGATGCATCTGCTGCTGCTGCTGCATGGCCTGCTGCTGCCTCTGGAACTCGTCCTGTCGAGTCTGAAACTAGACAAAAGTAGCAGCTATCTCCTGTGCCTGTCTATCCTGTGTCTGCTGCATCCGCTCAAGAATAGTAATGAGAACGGGGTCTGTCTATGGAGCAGGTGGAGCAGAACTAGAGCTACCGGCCTCTACATCGTGTCTGCATAGAGGCATCTGAGGAATAGACTGGTAGTTGTCGTCAGAGTTGTCACTATACTCGCTCACCTCCTGCTGTGCCTCTAGCTCCTCCTCCTCAGTGGCTGCAATCCCTCTAATAATCTCATCCTGCTGAGCTGCTAACTCTGGCACGTCGGGACGATGGCTAGGCTGTCTGGGTGCCTGAGGAGTGCTGTGTCTGATCCTCTGTGATAGGTTGTAAGTTGGGAACTCTATGGTGGCACCTGTATACTCATCCATCATACCTGGGGGCTTATCAAGCACTACTCTATGGATGAGAAACATGATCTAGTGAGCATAGGGAAGCTGCCTACAACCCTTGAATCCCTCAGCTATCGTATCCTCCATCTCTGAAAGGAGGTCCTAGATATCAAATATTGTCTGCTGCATCAGGGCATTGAGAAGCCAGAGCTGTAAGCGAGTCAGGCCCTCCCTGTATCCCAACCTGGGAAGCAGTGTCCTCCTGATAATGGCCTCTAGCACTCTCACTGTAGGAGTCAAGTCACTGGGGTTCCTGCTTGACCCCTCACCAAAGGGCTCCTTGAAGCAATGTCGCACTAAATCTGTAGGGGGCACCTGCCCTCCATGAGGACGCCTGGGAGGCTCTTGCTGTCCATAACAAACCTCATGCATCTTGACAGGCTGATCCTGTAGCCTTAGTATCTCTCTGGCCCTGCCACTCGTCACTCTGTAGTCTTTGCCTCTAAAGGCAAAGTGAATAAATCTGTGATGTGGATCGATGAAGAGTGAAGCATAAAACTGACGAACCCAAGATGGTACATATATTCTCGTCTGTCCAATCAAATCTGTCAACCCTGGCAAGTATGATAAGTAAGGCCGAATGTGCTCTCCGGCTGCTGCCACAATAGACTCTATCCGACAGACTCTCTGAGATCTGAACACTGCCCCACTGTTGAGATAAGCATTGTAGAAATCTTCCTACAGTGGCGTGTAGAAACCCTCAGCTGCTCTCTCATCCCTCCTCGGAGGAAACCAAACCTCAAACTCTACAAATTGCAGCTGTTGAACCTATCTGGTAGTGGCGGCCCTCAAGTCAAGATGCACCACTGGAGGTGGACCCTGTGGTCTAGGTGGTGGACGAGATCCCCTCCGCTGTGTCGGCGGCCTCGGCAAGACTGGTACACGGGTCCATCTAGAGTGGCGAAGCTGGGGTGCCGACTCTATCTCCTCGGCCTCTTGGGTCTGCTGTGCCTGCTCACCCTCCTGAGTCTACTAAACTAGCTTCTGCTCTGCTGACTGACCCTCCTCAATGGCAACCCGACGTCCTGCAAGCGTAGCAGTCCTAGCTGGACTACCGTGACGACGCTTAACCTCCTCAAGCACAGCTCTCACTACTGGTGAAACCGGCTGATCTGCAATGACAACTCTGCTGCGGGCACCACCTCTCTCAGCACGCTCTGCGGCCTCTGCAACAGCTGCTGCTCTCGCTGTCTCTGCGTCGGGGTACTTGCGCTTCTTGGATGTCACCTGCTTGGTTGACTTGCCCTTCGATCCTGCTGGCTGGCGAGGCGGGGGCCTCCGATCATCATCACCTGGGCCACCACCAACGTTCTTAGTGCGAGCCATCTGAACTGACAAGATGATGAACTACCGCTGATGAAGATCAACTGTCAAACTGCTGCTTTCGAGGCTTGGCCTCGATCCTTACTCGTGAGCTTGGCTCCGAGTTGACTGCCAACTGCCAGAAGAACCACAACGGAACCGACTCGCTGCACGATAGAATAGATGGATATACGAATAAATACAATATATCTAATAGATGTGAAAACCTAGGAAGCAAGCAATGTAGGTACGGAATTGAGATGATGGGCAAGCTACCTGACGATCCGGCGATCCGAGAAAAGGAAAGGCGACACGCGGGGGAACCCTTGGAATCGGCAGGGGCTAGGGTTGCGAGGAACAACGATGAATGAGTGGCCCTAGAATTTTTTGAAATCAGCGCATTGTAATGCAATTTGATCTAAGCAAATCAAAATTGAACCAAGGAGCTAGCCTTACCGAGAGGAGGTAGGCCAAAGGCACTGGAATCGATTTTGAATGAAACTTGGTGCCAGAGGAAACAACGGCGGTGCTGTCACTGAGAGCCGCACAGATCAGACACGCGAGCTAGGGTTGGCGCGGCATAGGGGCAAGCACTGGCAGGGCAAGGCAGTCGCGGTGGCGTGCGAAGCGAGCGCAAGGCGGTCGGCTCAACGAGTTTCGGTGGCGCGGCGAGCTTGGGCATGGAGGCTAGGGCACGGGAGTGGCAGCGCTGGCTAGGGCTCGGAGGCTAGGTCACGGCGGGATACAGGAAAAGGATACGGTGGTACGGTTAAATAGTTCCCCCAAACGCGATAGAAAAGGAAACGGAGAAAAGAGTCCTGAAGTGGCGCGAGATCCACTGACCGGACGCTCCGGTGGTAGCGACCGGACGCTACCACTCAGCGTCCGGTCGATTCCAGAGAGGTCCAATTCCTCTAGAATCGGGACCGGACGCGTCCGGTGGTCCATGACCGGACGCAGGCAGGGTCCGGTCAGTACTGCCTTTCCTTCCTTCGATCGACCGGATGCTGGATCCCCTCCTGACCAGACGCACAGATGCAGCGTCCGGTCACTCCTTCGGCAGCAGTTCACCCCCTGTGAACTGACCGGACGCTGGACAACAGCATCTGGTGCAGCGTCCGGTGCACCTTTTCTAGCAAATCTTCAAAGTTCATTTGCATTGCCTGTTCCCAATCAAGTCCCAACTTAATTAAGATCCAAATAAACACCAATTGGGACTGATTTGAGTGACCTCTCTCAAACCCTCATATTTTTCAAAATATTTTGCCTTAGGCTATAATTCTTTTTAAGAAAATAGGCAACAGGAGGGCAAATAGAACAAAATGACAAAACAACATTCATGCATATGCAATACTTGTAAGTAAATCTAGTTGCTTGTCAAGTTTGATCCAAGGTTAAGCTTCTTCACACGTTTTTCGGCGGTTATCTTAACCATGTTAGACAAGCCCTATATGCATTGCCACAAATTAAGCATGTCGTATATTACAATGAATGCAAAGTACAACACAAGCTCAATTTTTAGTGAAGTTACTAAAATCAAGTACATTGAGTTCATTCCGCAATCTACAAAAAGTAGCCTCATCTAGCAGTTTAGTGAAAATATCCGCTAATTGATCTTCGAATCTTACACCTTCTAGTGATATATTATTTTTAGCCACATGATCTCTTAGAAAGTGATGGCGGATATCTATATGCTTGGTGCGAGAGTGTTGAATCGGATTATTTGCAAGTTTTACCACACTTTCATTGTCGCACAAAAGAGATACTTTCTCTAGAACTACTCCATAGTCTAGCAAAGTTTGTTTCATGTATAATATTTGTGCACAACAAGCACCTGCGGCAATGTATTCTGCTTCGGCGGTGGACAAAGCCACACTATTTTGTTTCTTGGAGGACCAAGACACAAGTGATCTACCAAGCAAATGGCACCCTCCGGATGTGCTTTTTCTATCAACTTTGCATCCGGCGTAATCCGAATCGGAATAGCCAATTAATTCAAATAAAGCTCCTTTGGGATACCAAAGACCAATGCTTAGTGTGTGCTTAAGATACCTAAGGATTCTTTTTACGGCAATTAAATGTGTTTCCTTAGGACTAGCTTGAAATCTAGCACACATACACACACTAAACATGATGTCGGGCCTAGATGCGGTTAAATATAACAAGCTACTAATCATAGAACGGTAGAGAGTTTGATCAACCGGGTTACCTCCCTCATCTAGGTCGAGATATCCATTTGTAGGCATTGGTGTCTTGATTGGCTTACATTCATCCATCTTGAATCTCTTGAGAAGATCTTTAGTGTATTTCTCTTGAGAGATGAAGATGTCTTCTTTCATTTGCTTGACTTGAAAACCAAGAAAGAATGTAAGCTCACCAATCATGGACATCTCGAACTCCTTTGACATCAATTCATCAAATTTTTTGCATGAGTCTTCATTTGATGATCCAAAGATGATATCATCAACATATACTTGACAAATGAAGATATGTCCATCAAGCTTCTTGGTGAATAGTGTAGTGTCGACCTTCCTAATGGTGAAGCCCTTCTCAATAAGGAAGTCCCAAAGGCGCTCATACCAAGCTCTTGGGGCTTGCTTAAGCCCATATAGTGTCTTGGACAACCTATGAACATGATTAGGATATCTAGGGTCTTCAAACCCGGGAGGTTGATCAACATAGACTAGTTCATTAATAAAGCCATTTAAAAATGTACTTTTCACATCCATTTGATATAGTTTCATTTCATGATGTGATGCATATGCAAGTAGGATACGAATGGCTTCTAATCTTGCAACCGGTGCAAAGGTCTCTCCAAAATCCAAGCCTTCAACTTGAGAGAACCTCTTTGCAACTAGTCTTGCCTTGTTCCTCACAACAACACTTTGATCATCTTGCTTATTGCGGAACACCTACTTTGTTCCAATGACTCTTGCACCTTTTTGTCGCTCTTCAAGAGTCTAAACTTCATTACAAGTGAAGTTGTTCAACTCTTCATGCATGGCATTGATCCAATCCGGATCTTTAAGAGCTTCTTCTACCTTGGTAGGCTCATAGCAAGAGACAAAAGAATGATGAGCAATAAATAAAGTAAGTTTTTGAGATCGAGTCATTACACCCTTTGATGGACTCCCTATGATGAGATCTTGTGGATGATCTTGTAGGAGAGGTGTATTTCTTCTATTGACCACTTGAGAAGGAGGTTATGGAGTATCAACATCTTGTGCTTGTACCACCATTTGCTCATGGGAGATATGAGTATCTTCATTTTCTACTCTCCCATTTTTTTCATCATCTTGTGGTACACTTGATGAAAAAGGTTGGTTAATGACTTGTACATCATCTTCATCATCTTTTGGCTTGATGTCTCCTACTGGAATATTCTTCATAGCCTCCCTCAATGGTTCATCACCTACATCATCAAGATTCTCATGTGCTCCTTGGGAGCCGTTAGATTCATCAAATTCCACATCATATATTTCTTCAACCAAGCCGGTGGCATGATTAAATACTCTATATGCTTTGGACTTTAATAAGTAACCAACAAGAAAACCTATATCACAACATCTTTGAAACTTCCCTAGGTGTTGCCGCTTTTTGTAGATGTAGCACTTGCAACCAAACACCCTAAAGAAGGAGACGTCCGGCTTCTTCCCATTGAGCAACTCATACGGAGTCTTGACAAGGAACTTTTAAAGAAATAGGCGGTTGGATGCATAACATGCGGTGTTGATTGCTTCCGCCCATAGAGCTTCGGGGGTGTTGTACTCATCTAGCATTGTCCTTTCAAGAGTGATCAAAGTCCGGTTCTTCCTCTTAACTACACCATTTTATTGAGGAGTATAGGTTGCAGAGACTTCATGTTTGATTCCAACTTCATCACAATAAGCTTCTATGTTTGTGTTGTCAAACTCTTTGCCGTTGTCACTCCTTATCTTCTTGAGCTTCACTTCAAATTTATTTTGAGCTCTCTTAGCAAACTTATTGAAATAAGATGCAACTTCGGATTTATCATGAAGGAAGAACACCTATGTATACATTGAATAGTCATCCACAATCATAAGACAATAGAGATTTCCTCCCAAACTCTTGTATGTTGTTGGTCCAAATAAATCCATGTGTATGAGTTCTAGCACTCTTGTGGTTGACATGAAAGCTTTGGTTGGATGAGTGTTTGCAACTTGCTTGCTGGCTTGACATGCACTACAAAGCTTATCCTTCTCAAACTTCATATCCTTCAGCCCTCTCACCAAATTATTCTTCATAAGCTTCTTGAGTGAGCTCATCCCAACACGAGCAAGTCTTCTATGCCATAGCCACCCAAGTATTGTTTTGATGAATAGGCAAGTTTTCAAGTTTACATCTTCGGAGGTGAAGTCAACTAGATATAAGTTGTTGTATCTAAATCCATTGAATATCACTTGATTGTCATCTACCTTGGATACAACAAGCTACTTCTCGGTGAATAAGCATTGAAAGCTAAGATCACACAGTTGCCCAACGGATAGCAAGTTGAAGCTCAATGAAGCAACATAGAGCACATTGGAGATGGAATGATCATTTGATATTGCCACTTTGCCCAATCCTTTAACCTTGTCCTTTGAATTATCTCCAAATGTTATTTTCTCTTGTCTATCTACCTCTTTATCTAGTGAGGTGAACATACGAGGATCACTGGTCATATGTTGAGTGCAACCACTATCAATAACCCAATGACTTCTACCGGTCTTGTAGTTCACCTACACACAAGAGATTCAAGCTTTAGGGATCCAAACTTATTGAGGGCCCTTCACCTTCTCAACAAGTGACTTAGCCACCCAAATCTTTTTAGGCCTACTTTTATTGGGGGTCCTAAGAACATGACTTTCATTTTTCCACTAGAATCTTTTCTAAGCATGTAGTGAGCATTGAAAGCAAAGGGTCTAGCATGCTTGGGCAAGGGTTGTGGTGGTGGAGTTTGACATTCATGAGCAAAGTAGCCTTCTTGTCCACACTCAAAACATCTTTTTAGCTTTGGCTTTAGCTTTGATTGTTGGTGTTGAGCTTAGGCCTTCATCTTCTCTACACTTGCCATATATCCAATGCCACTTCTATCTATCTTCATGACGGTATTCATGAGTAGCTCACTTTGGAGATGCTTGCCTCTAGCAAACTTGCCCAATCGTACCTTGAGATGCTCTTTCTCCATCTTGAGCTTCTTGATCTCTTCCTTGAGAATATCATTGTTCTTCTCTTCCTTGAGTTTCTTATTTTCTTCTTTGAGCTTCTCATTCTCAAGGATCAACTCTTTGTCATGATCAAGAGTTTCTAGCACAATGGTGTTGTGACTTTTCATCTCTTCAAGATCTTTCATGAGCTTATCATTGTCACTCTTGAGCTTGACATACTTATTATAGTCATTGCACTCAACCACTTGCTTGCCTTTGCTACTAGATCCATGTTTAATGCTCTCACCAATTAAATCATCACATGAGGTAGCTATATCAATCTTAACAACATGGTTAGTAGCATCATGTGGCTTATTTGGTAAGAATTCTTGTGCAATAATAAGGATATCATAATTGATCTTTAGAGTTGTATATTCATCTTTTAGCTTATTGTGACTAGTGATAAGCTCATTGTGCACCCACTCAAGTTTATCATGTTTATCTTTAAGCTCTTTCTTAGAAGATTTGAGCTCCTTGAGTTTGGATGATATAGAATCATTTGTTTCTTTGAGCTCATCATTAGCCTTTTCTAATATATCACACTTAGCTAAGAGTGAATCATTTTTAGCATCAAGTTTTTCATTTGTAGCTCTACTCTTTCTAATGATCTTAGTGTATTTTCTTAATATTTTAACAAGATCATCATATGTAGGTGAGTCATCATCGCTATCACTATCATCATCACTAGCTTGCTCATCATCACTACTATCATCACTATTAGTTATCTTGCATTCACCCTTGGCCATAAGGCATAGGTGTGTAGAGGATGATGGCGATGGTGGCAGTGAGGATGTAAGATCAATAGCAATGGCGGCCACCTTCTCATTGTCACTATCATCATCGGATGATCCGCTTGATGAATCAATGTCCGTGAGCTAATCACCGACAATGTAGGCCTTGCCACTCTTCTTCTTCTTATAGAAGTCCCTCTTTTTGCCATCTCTCTTCTTGTATGGCTTATTCTTTTTTCTTCTCATCTTCATCTTCATTGCTTGAATCATCTTTCTTGCCCTTGTTCTTGAATTTGTCTTTCTTAGGCTTTGTACATTGATGAGCTAGATGGCCAAGTTTGCCATAATTGTAGCAATCCATCTCGGAGATTGGCTTTCTTCTTGAGCTAGTGAAGAACTTCTTTTTGCCGTCAAACTTGATGCCACTCTTGTTTAGCTTCTTTAGCATCTTGCCGGTCTTCTTCACCATGAGAGCAAGACTTTCTTCATCATCTTCATCACTTGAGCTCTCATACTCAAGTCTTGCCTTGCCCTTATCTTGGCTAGCTTTGAATGCTAAGTCTTTCTCTTTCTTCTTTGTGGAGGATGAGCCATCTTGTGGCGTGATGTGCATATAAATCTCATGAGCATTGATCTTTCCCAAGATTTGTGTCGGTGTAGCGGTGGAAAGATCACCTTGATGTAGCACGGTCACAATGTGCCTATATTTGTCAATAGGGAGGACACTCAAGATCTTTCTCACAACATCGGATGGTGACATTTGAGTAAGTCTAAGCCCATTGACTTCCTCTACAAGAACATTTAAACGAGAATACATTTCATTAGCACTTTGTTTGAGAAGCATCTCAAAAGAATTTAGCTTTTTAATTACAAGATGATAGCGTTTCTCACGCTCACTCTTGGTTCCCTCATGGAGCGCACAAACGTCCAACCATAGTGCATGGGTGTCTTTATGGTTCCTTACACGATTGAACACATCTTTGCAAAGGCCTCTAAAGATGGTGTTGCGAGCCTTTGCATTTCATTTTTCATAGTTCACTTCATCGCCTTGAAGTTGTGCGGCATTCTTAGGTGTTGGGAACCCTTGAGAGACGGCTCTAAGAATTCCAACGTCTAGAGCTTCTAGGTATGCCTTCATGCGAATTTTCCAATATGGAAAATTATCCCCCTCGAAGATAGGAGGAGGTCCATCCCCGTGAGACATCTTACTCTAAGCGGTTAAGCTTAAAAACGTGAGCACGAGGCTCTGATACCAATTGAAAGGATCAAGATGCCCAAGAGGGGGGTGAATTGGGCTAATTCTAAATTTTCTTATAATAATCAAATCCTATGGATAGCTCAATTAACCCCTTGTGCCTAGAAAAGCGTTTCTATCAAATTAACGCACAAAAGACTTGCAACCTATGTTCCAAACTTACTCTAGCATGGCAATTCTATGAATGTAAAGACAAGTATTGAATTGTTTAAAGTAAATACTTAAAGTAAATGCTCAAAGTAAATGGAGAGAGGAACGCGGTGATGTTTTACCAAGGTATCGAAGAGTCGCCACTCCCCACTAGTCTTCGTTGGAGCACCCGTGCAAGGGTGTAGCTCTCCCTTGATCCGCGCAAGGATCAAGTGCTCTCTACGGGTTGATTCTTCGACACTTCGTCGCGGCGAATCACCCAAAGCTGCTCACAACTTGAGTTGGGTCACCCACAAGCTCCACCGGGTGAACACTAAGCTCCCAATCACCACCAAGCCGTCTAGGTGACGGCGATCACCAAGAGTAACAAGCACGAACTCTCACTTGACCACGCGAAGCCTAATGAGAAGATGGATGCACACTTGTCTACTCTTGATTCACTAATGAGGTTTCACTCTTGGATTCTCAAATCACAAACACCTCACTAGGACCTTGCTCTTCTTGGCACTCACAAACGTGTTTCTCAGCTGTTGAAATGAGCAAAAATAACTCCACACATGAGTGGAGCTTCTATTTATAAGGCAGCCTGAAAAACGAACCGTTATGAGCTTTTGCGGGGTGACCGGATGCTCCGATCGTGTTGACCGGATGCTCCGGTCAGTTCAACCCGCGAACCAGTAGTAATGAGTTGACCGGACGCTGGCAGGGTCCGGTCAGCACTGACCGGACGTGTCCGGTCGCATAAAACCCTTACTGGAACCTTACTAGACTCGACCGAATGCTGGATACTCAGGGTCCAGTCAGTATTGACCGGACGCGTCCGGTCACACTTTCTCAAGTCTGGACCCTTACTGGAGTCGACCGGACGCTGGCCCTCAGCGTCCGTTCACACCAGACTTGTTCTTCTCGGTCAAATAAACTGACCGGACCCTGCGGCCAGCGTTCGGTCGCACCGGAGCCAGCGTCTGGTCAGTATTTGACCCTCCATTCAGTTCCAACTCTCGATCATTTGTGAATGAAGTTTGCTCCATGGGATCAAAGGGCTTCATAGGAGCTACCTAGAGCTAGTTTTAACAAGTGTGCACTACACCTAACTCACTAGACTCAACTAGGTCAAACTACCCGTTCATACCCCCCTTAATAGTACGGCCAAAGGAAAAACAAAGTCCTAAACTACTCTAAGTGTCTCTCTAACTCCAATCGACACTTAGAACTAGTCATCCTTAACCTTGTCGTCCATCCTTTGAAAACCGAAACGATTTCTATCATAGGGGCATGACAACTTTGATTGCCTGATTGATCTCCATTACCATGACCTAACTTAATTGCATCTACAAAACACACGTTAGTCATATTAATCTTGTATTGTCATTAATCACCGAAACCCAACTAGGGGCCTAGATGCTTTCAAAAGAGAAAAACAAAAGGCTTAAGACAAAGGTATAAATGATAGGAACAATTTTGTTTTGGTGATCGAAACACTTAGTGAGTATGATCATATTTAGGATCGATAGTCATACTATTAAGAGGGGTAAAACTCGTATCGAAATACGGTTATCAAAGTGCCACTAGATGCTCTAACCTATTGCATATGCATTTAGGATCTAGTGGAGTGCTAACACCCTTGAAAATGTTTGTGAAAATATGCTAACACACATATACACAGGGTGATACACTTGGTGGTTGGCACATTTGAGCAATGGTTAGGAACTTCACCGGCGGAGTGTCCGCCCGTAGAGTGCGGACAGTCTGACAGTGCCACCGGCGCTCTATACAGAAAAGACGGAGGTCACTAGAAGTGACCGGACGCTGGCCTCGGTTGGACCAACGCGTTCGGTCAGTTGAAGCAGCAAAGACACTGGCGTCGGTCTCTGACCAAACGTTGGTGAAAGCTCTAGTTTGGTTTTGGTGAATTGATAGAACCCTAAGTGCTGATGATGATGCCATGGTGCTGATCTAGTGCTTGGACTTGAAAAGAAGAAAGAGAAAAATAAAAGGCTAAAGACAAAGGTATAAATGGTAGAAGCTATTTTGTTTTGGTGATCAAGACACATAGAGAGTGTGATCATATTTAGGTTCGATAGCCGTACTATTAAGAGGGGTGAAACTCGTATCGAAATGCAGTTATCAAAGTGCCACTAGATGCTCTAACTCATTGCATATGCCTTTAGAATCTAGTGGAGTGCTAACACCCTTAAAAATATTTTGTGAAAATATGCTAACACATGTGTACAAGGTGATACACTTGGTGGTTGGCACATTTGAGCAAGGGTTAAAAATTTCATCGGCAGAGTGTCCGTCCATAGAGTGCGGACAGTCCGACGGTGCCACCGGCGCCCTAAACTCAGGTGAACGTGGTCACTGTAAGTGACTGGACGCTGGTCTCTGAAGGACCGACGTGTCCGGTCAGTAGTAGTAGAAGAAGCGTAGTATCGATCATCGACCGGACGCTAGCGTTGAAACGACCGGACGCTGGCTGGCTGCGTCCGGTCACACTAACGTGGTCATGCACAGGGGAAACGCCAAGTGACTGAACGCTGGGTGAGTCCGGTCGAGCATGACCAGACGCGTCCGGTCGTGAAAAGTCGTCTCTGGATGCTTACTGGAAACGACCGGACGCTGGGGTTCAGCGTCTAGTCACTTTGAGGTGCTGCGTCCGGTCGTCACTTGACCGTTGAGATTGGGCGATCAACATTTAAAGAGAGGGGACACGTGGCACGCATCGCGTGACCGGACACTGAGGTCCAGTGTCCGGTCAATATGACCGGAGCGTCCGGTCACCCCGTGTTGTGCCCAGTGAAGAGGTAAAATGGCTCTATTTCGTGGAGGCTTCTATTTAAGCCCCATAGCTGGCTCAAGCTCACTCTCTTGGCCATTTGTATTGATATAGCAACCTTATGAGCTTAGCCAAAGCCCTCCCATTTATCTTCATCATTGATTCATCATCTTTGTGAGATTGAGAGAGAATCTGAGTGCATTGCTTGAGTGTTTGCATCTAGAGGCACTTGGTGTTCGTATTTCGCTGCGGGATTCACTTATTACTCTTGGTGGTTGCCGCGCACCTAGATGGCATGGAGCAGCGAGGATCATCGAACGGAGGTTGGTGATTGTCTCCGACTCCGACCGTGATGATTATGAGGGGTTCTTGACCTTTCCCCGACGGAGAGCCAAAAGGTACTCTAGTGGATTGCTCGTAGCTTGTGTGATCCTTATCTTGTGTTGGTTGTGCGGCACCCTATTGAGGGTTTGGCCTGGGAAGCCAATTAGCGCGTGAACCTTCAAGTGAGTGAATCGCCACAACGAGGAGTAGCTTGCCAGCAAGCAAGTGAACCTCGGTAAAAAATCATTGTGTTCATCATTTGATTTCGAGGTGATTGGTCTTCATTGGTATTCATTCTTGTGATTGATTAGCTCCTTCCTCGACACGGCGGTATAAACAAATTGCTCACTCTCTTTACTTTACCGTAAACTAGTTATCAAGCTCTTTAGTGTAGCTAGTTGTGAGAGCTTGTTAGTTTGGCTAGTGTGGCTCTTTAACTAGCTTTTAATAGCACACTAACTTAGTATAGTGATATAGTTTTTATGTGGATAGAAACTACATAAGCTAGAATTGTGGTAGGTGGCTTGCATTTTTAGTAGGCTAGCGCAACACTCGCTTCGTCTCATAATTATTTAACCGGGTTGTTAAGTGTTGTTATAGAATTTCTTAATAGGCTATTCACCCCCTCTAGCCATTAGGACCTTTCAGCTGGGTCACTTAGTGACCGGACGCTGGAGGGTTACGTCCGGTCCTGCTAACATGGCAGCGCACAAGGGAGATGCTGTGTGACCGGACGCTGGGTGTGTCCGATCGTGAAAAATCGTTTCTGGATACTTGCTGGAAACGACCGGACGCTGTGGTCCAGCGTTCAGTCACTTCACAGCAGCGCGTCTAGTCATCACTTGACCGTTGGGATTGGACGCTCAGTATTTGAAGAGAGGGGACATGTGGCGTGCATTGCACGACCGGACACTAGGGACCTGCTCCGGTCTATATTACCGGATCGTCCAGTCACCCTGTGTTGTGCCCAGTGAAGGGGTACAACTGCTCTATTTCGAGGGAGCTTCTATTTAAGCCATATGACCGGCTCTAGCTCACTCTCTTGGTCAATCGTATTGACATAGCAACCTTGTGAGCTTAGTTAAAGCCCTTCCACTCATCTTCATCATAGATTCAACATCTTTGTGAGATTGAAAGAGAATCCAAGTGCATTGATTGAGTGTTTGTATCTAGAGGCACTTGGTGTTCGTGTTTCGCTGCGGAATTTGCTTGTTACTCTTGGTGGTTGCTGTCACCTAGATGGCTTGGAGCAGCGAGGATCGTCAAGCGGAAGTTGATGATTGTCTCTGACTCCAATCGTGGTGATTGTGAGGGGTTCTTGACATTTCCTCGACGGATAGGCAAAAGGTACTCTAGTGGATTGCTCGTGGCTTGTGTGATCCTCATCTTGTGTTGGTTGTGCGGCACTATATTGAGGGTTTAGCGTGTGATGCCAATTAGCGCGTGAACCTCCAAGTGAGTGAAACGCCACAACAATGAGTAACTTGTCAGCAAGCATGTGAACCTTGGTAAAAAATCATTGTGTTCATCATTTAATTCTGAGGTGATTGATCTTTATTGGTATTTATTCTTATGATTGAGTTGCTCCTTTCTCGACACGGTGTTATAAAATAAATTGCTCACTCTCTTTACATTACCGCATACTAGTTGTCAAGCTCTTTAGTGTAGCTAGTTGTGAGAGTTTGTTAGTTTGGTTAGTGTGGCTCTTTAGTTAGCCTTTGAGAGCACACTAACTTAGTGTAGTGACATAGCTTTTATGTGGATAGAAACTATTTAAACTAGAATTGTGGTTGGTGGCTTACAATTTTAGTAGGCTACTACAACACTTGCTTCACCTCATAATTATCTAACCGTTTTTGTTAAATGTTATTGTAGAAATTTTTAATAGGCTATTCACCCCTCTAGCCATTAGGACCTTTCAGAAGGCCACCGAGAGAGGGAGAGAGAGAGTGGGGGAAGGCCGGGAGGGAGAGACCGCGTGGGAGGGGACTGCACGGGCCATCAGTGGGGTTCACAGGGAGCGCGGCAGGCCGGGCCGCTAGTGGGTCGGCTGCTCTGTAGCAGGTTGTGCTGTGTCGGTCCACGTGTCTGGAGTAAGTCCCAGACACGGCCTGCTCCTCCGGGCTAGACCAGCCCGGACCCACTAGCCTTCGTGTCGGGCCGTGCTTGGTCTAGGCTTAAAAAAAAAAAGAGCTACTGACCGAGCCGACGGACTCGGGCATGGCCAGCTATTGGCAGAGCCGAGTCTGCAGACGATACTTCTCCAGGTTCCGCGCCGCGGCGCTCCTCCAGCTCCAGGCCAGCGCGGCCGGTCGCCTCCAGAACGTGCGGTGCGGCATCGGCAGATCCCTCCCTCTGCGTGTCGCCTCCGCCGTCGTGCAATGTCTGTCATGTGTTATTATGGATTTATGGCATTCAATTGTGGCAAAACTCAGGTGCATGCAAGTGTGAACTGTGAAGGCCACCCGATTGTTGCGAATAAAGACGCCGCCAGCTCGACGCCCACGTATGCAGGTATACAGTACGAACGTGCTACAGACAGAGTATCCCACAGCACCGTACGAGGCGACAAGCTATCTGTCACCACCAGGTGCCATATCTCGTTCAGGCCCCGTTTAGATGCCACCCAAAAGCTAAAATTTTTTGCATAGTATTCGTCACATCGAATCTTACGGTACATGCATGGAGTACTAAATATAGACGAAAAAAAAACTAATTGCACAGTTGGGTGAGAAATCCTGAGACAAACCTTTTAAACCTAATTAGTCCATAATTAGACACTAATTGACAAATAAAAACGAAAGTGTTACAGTAGTCAAAATCCAAAAATTTTTAGATCTAAACGAGGCCTCAGACGCGCTGTCAGATTAAACGGCGCCATAAAACCCCCCGCGGCCGTGCCGCTGACGACCTCCGGCTCCTACCCTCCACCCGTCCGTTCGCCGACGGCCAAACGGCGTCCGTACGGTACGTGCAGACGCGACGGCGGATCCTTCTAGTCGGATCAACAGGACACAGACCACAGGGAGAAAGAAACAGGCTCGCCGCCGGCCTGCCACGATGGACGGAGGGATGAATTAAGTGGCTGTTAGCGTCGGACAGGGACGATGGAGCGCCGGTCAAACGCTGCCGAGCACGAGCACGAGCACTGGGTAGCCCGCACCACTAGACTGACTTTTTGGCAGTGGACAGTGGATAAGGGGTGTTCGTTCGGATCGAGTCACGCTCCACTGATTGTGCTTGAACACTCGGATTTTGACCTGGCGTAATTGCGTAGCTGACGGCTTGCTTCACTTGGGTGGGGCCACACGGAGCATGGCGTTGATGGAACGGAACGGGTCTGGTTGGAGATGGACGTGGTGCCAGTCGCGTCTGACTTCACGGGGATGGGGATGAAGCACGGTGACTGGCAAGCTCCAGGGAGTGCTGCAGGCCACCTAAAGCGGCGAGATGCTGAGCAGGTGAGCGACTCCATGCCGAATTGTACTACTGTTACTTGAACAAGTTCGCATTTTTCAGTCGCCGGCCTGCGCCTGGCATATGGCGTGTGCAACACAGGAATTTGCTCGAATCATGAGCAAATGTGTGTGTGTGTGGGGGGGGGGGGGGGGGGGGGGGGGGGGGATCCAGCAAGTCATTTTCTCAGACTTTGAGCCTTGACTTCGCAGAAGATTTTTATTTTTAATCTCGTGCTCGTGCTCGTGCTCGTGCTGGGCCCAACCGGCTAACCGTCCGCCCTACGACTCTACGCCCTTCGATCCTAAAGTCCAAAAAGTTGCTATAGTATTTGTCACATCGAATGTTTACGGCCCGTGTATGGAGCATTAAATGTAGATGAAAAGAAAAACTAATTGCACAGTTTGGTGGGAAATTGCGAGACGAACGTTTTGAGCCTAATTAGTCCATGTTTGAACACTATTTGCCAAATAAAAACGAACGTACTACAGTAACCCCAAAACCTAAATTCACCCAACTAAACAAGGGCTACCTCGACTTGTGCTGTCAACCGAATAACTGATGCCGTGACGTGTCCATGTGTTCCCCACCGCGATCACAGGAGCGACTGGCGTGTTTTGGCTTTGTCCCCCGTGCGGACCCGAGGAAACGTGGCCGTCCTCGTCGCCGGTGACCTGGTCCGCTCGGGCCGGCAGGCGTGCAACGGCCAACGGCGGCAGCGCACATGCGGGCTGCGAGCGGAGACTGCGGCCGGGCCGCGTGAGAGCTGAGACCGACCCGAGCCAGGGGCGGACCCAGCACTGGGCAGCCTAGACCATGACCCAGTCGCGGCCCATGTTTCAAGGAGCATGTCTTCAGCTATGACCCATGAAACAGCCCAACACATAAAGCCCGGGGAAAGAGTAGGCCAGCAGCCGCTCGGTGCTTGCTCGTTGAGTCACTCGGTCTTCCATCCCTCACGACTTGCGACCGCTGCCGCCAGCCCTCGCGGCCTCGCCCGTCGCCCACGCTGTCCAGCCGGGCACCGGTCGCTGGCAGCCGCCCCTCGCCCCCTCCGGCCCTCTACTCTGCGCTCCGGTCCGGCTCCACAGCGTCACCCCTTCGCTCTAGGCAGTCTGTGGCGGCGTGGTTCTTCCTCAGCCGGGCGCCCGCTACCCACCCGCTGCGGCGCTGCCGCCTGCCGGCTCTTTGCTTTTAGGTGAGCAGCCTAGAAGAGCATCTGAGCAAGGTTTGGATGTGAAACTGATTTTGATTCCAAATTTTCAAATTCCAAATTTTGACTATTTGATTCTAATTTCTCATTACAGTGTACAAGAAGAAGATGATAATGGCCCGTTCGGCTTATCTTATAATCCACACTATTCAGCTTGTTTTTTTTTGAGCCGAAACAATATTTTTCTCTCACAACAATTCAGCCAGAACAGTGTTTTTCAGTAAATTCAGCTAAGTTTCAGCAAGCCGAACGGGGCCAATGACTTTAGTTTCGTATTTCTCTCGAGTTTCTGAGCAACAGGGAGATGCCGAACAATAAGCTACTCCGTCCTCAGCACCAGATCTTATTATTAACCGTTACTTGATCATTTTCTTATTAACCTTTTGCTTCCTCCTTTTCTTATTAGGAGTTGTTATTGAGGACATGGAAGTGGACAATACGAATGCACCAAATCGTCACTAGATAATAGGTATTTATTTTCAGTGTTCCATAATATTTTTTAGTTATTGTATCGTACTATTAACTACATAGATATAGAAATTCTCTCTATTTGCAAACTTTGTTTAAGAATAATTATTTTTTTGACATATATATATATATATATATATATATATATATATATATATATATATACACACACACACACGGTGTAGCTTTCGATTTTTTGCTGCTAAAATTTAGTCCAGTCTTACCAAATCCTGTATCCGCCAATGAACGGAACCTACCCACTTTTTAGTTTTTATTCTCTTGCCCGCGTCGGTCTAATTTTTTATAATTTAACTTTTTTTTTTAACAAAATTTACATTTATTCCTCTAGGAGACTTAAACTCATTTTTAGGAGTTGACGTCAGGACGCCGTAACGTTGGCGCCGACCTAACAGATTTCCGTGCCACACATCTTTTCTGTACAGCTGATGCCTCGAAGCTGCGATGTGCACGCATGCATGCATTGCACGCACGGATGTCGAGGTGCACGCACGCATCGCATACCATGTTCTGCTGCAACTGCCGGTTCTGAGGGTAGTGCTAGGCTTCGCCACTGCCGGTGCTGCTGCTGCGACTAGTCGAATGCTACGCGGCGTCCCAGTTGTACTACATTTACATGTACAGGCTCGCCACAACCTACGCGGCGTCCATGCATGCATGATGCATGCAGCCCAATGGCGCATATTGGCATGTGCATCAATGCGGCCATGGCTGGCCAGCAGGCAGCAACCAGTATAGTACATACGTATACGTACTCCGGTCACATGCGTTGCAGCACTCAAATTGCAAAAGTTCTCGCTCCTTAAACAAACAATGTAGAACAGCTAAGTCAATAACTTTTAAGTTTTAACTTGATTTATATCAAAATGATATTAATATTTATTATGCTAAATAAATATTCTTTGATTCGCCATGAATTGTATTTTTATGTATCGCCTGTTTATCGAGGCATACATGTTAGTAGTATTTTCTATAAATTCAGTTAAATAATCTAAGATATTTAATTTTAATCAGATCTAAATTTGTATTTTTTTATGAAGGTAGTACATTTAGAATACGCTGTACAGTGTACGTTTAAAAATACACCCACACCATGAAGATGGAGCTAGCGATGGAGCTAGCCATGGAGAGTGACGGAGTAGTAGTACATACATGGATGCATACGTAGGTGCAACGACATAAATGAGATTCCCTGGCCGGGCCGCACCCACACCCACACCCAGCTTTTTTGCCCGATCTGACCCCTCCCTCCGATCCCCGAGAGTTTGCCATAATTGCTAGGGTGGCCAGCAACAGTGAATGTGTCTGCCTGCGGCGCTGTTAGTGCTGGGCCATGTACGTTTAGTTCCACCAAAACTCCTAACTTTAACACTATGTAAAAAGAAGATTTCTCGTCACATCAAATTTGCGGTACATGTATAGAGTACTAAATATTGACGAAATAAAAAACTAATTACATAGTTTGGTTGTCCTTTGTGAGACGAACGTTTTGAGCCTAATTAGTCAACGATTGAGCAATTATTACCATATAAAACAAAACACTACAGTATAGCTACAGTACTGAAAATTCCGCGGGCGCCCATTCAGGAGGCGAACTAAACGCGGCCCTGGCTAGCTGCGTGCGTGGGTGTATGCATGCATGCGTGGTTGTGTCTGGCGTGATGAGCGAGTGAGGCCTTGTTTAGTTAAAAAAAAAATCCTAAAAAGTGCTACAGTATTCATCACATCAAATCTTGATATACGTATATAGAGCATTAAATATAGATAAAAAAACTAATTACATAGTTTTCTTGTAAATTACAAGACGAACATTTTAAACCTAATTAATCTATAATTAAATATTAATTATCAAATAAAAATGAAAATAGTACCGTAGCTAAATTCTTAAATTTTACCAATCAGAAATCAATCCCTATGCCGCGCCCTAGCTAGCAGCTAGCTACGTAGCTCGCGGCCGGCCACCCTAGCTAGCAGCTAGCTACAGAGCGTGAGAGATAGAGCGCCAGAGAAGATAGGGCGTCAGAGAGAGCTGCGGCGACCGCGGTTATCTAGCCCCAACATAAATGTGGCTATTCTAGACGCTGAGGTAGCGGCTACATCAGCGTCACCTAAAATGTCTTAGGGGGTGTTTGTTTCTACTGAAAAATTTTAGTCCCTGTCTCATCGGATGTTTGACACATGCATGAAGTATTAAATATAGATGAAAAAAATAACTAATTGTACAGATTATGGCTAATTTACGAGATGAATTTTTTAAGCCTAATTAGCTTATGATTTGATAATGTGGTGCTACAGTAAATATGTGCTAATGGCGGATTAATTAGGCTTAATAAATTCGTCTCGTAAATTAGTCTCCATCTATGTAATTAGTTTTATAATTAACTCATATTTAGTTCTCCTAAATAGCATCCGAACGTCCGATGTGACATGGACTAAAATTTAGTCCATGGAACCAAACACCCCCTTATTCGACCAGCCACCTCGATGTCAAGATTGTGACGTCTCGTGTCACCGTGGCGCTGGACTAAATTTTAGTCCATATCACATCGGACGTTTGGATGCTATTTAGGAGAATTAAATATGAGTTAATTATAAAACTAATTACATAGATGGAGACTAATTTACAAGATGAATTTATTAAGCCTAATTAATCCACCATTAACACATATTTACTGTAGCACCACATTGTCAAATCATGAACTAATTAGGCTTAAAAAAATTCGTCTCGCAAATTAGCCACAATCTGTGCAATTAGTTATTTTTTTCGTCTATATTTAATACTTCATTCATGTGTCCAAACATCCGATGGGATAGGGACTAAAATTTTCCTATAGAAACCAAACACCCCCTAAGTCTCCCGGCCGCTAACGTGTCAAATTGTAAGGCCTTGTTTACATCCCAAATTCTCAAAAAGTGCTACAATACCTATCGCATCGAATGTTTACGACCCGTGTATGGAGCATTAAATATAGATGAAAAAAAAACTAATTGCACAGTTTGGTAAAAAATTACGAGACGAATGTTTTGAGTCTAATTAATCCATGATTGAATACTAATTACCAAATAAAAATAAAAGTGCTACCGTAACCCTAAATTCCAGCTTCCTACGACTAAACAAGGCCTAAAAAGCCGGTCGGCAGCCCGGCCACGCGAGCCGTCGCGATAGTGCCCGAGATTTTTTGAGCGCACTGCCCACTGCCACTGCCAGCCGCCGGCCGCCGAGTCCGGTGCGCCGAACCCATCCTGCCGCACGTGCCGCGGTGTTATGGCGGAGGTTCCGTCACGTAACGTAACTTTCTACTTTTTTTAGCAGAGCGTAACTTTCTACCAGTCCACTGAAGTTGGTGGGCCAGGATTTGCTTGGGACTAATGGGCTTGTCTTACACAACTGATGCGACGGGCCTGGGCTTTTCTCTCCTTGTTGCGGCCCAAACTATTGCGTCACGAACTCGCGCTGAAACCACCCAGTCCCCCCACGATTCAGAAATCAGAAGCGGCGACCCGCCCGCCTTGCCTTATCCATTGGACCAACGGCAACGGCAGCCTGCCCTCCGCGCCAGCAGGCAAGGCAGCCATGGCTCCGGCCGCGCCCACGTCCGCGTCGCCGCTGTCCTGCCTCCTCCTCCTCAGCCTCCCGAAGCCCGCCTCGGCGAGGCACTCCCGCTCCTCCTCTCCTCCGCAGCCTTGCCCGGAAGCCGCCGCCGCCAGGAGCCCCGGCGCGGGCCTCGTCCTCCGGCGGCGCGAGGCTGCGGCCGCCGTGCTGTCGACCGCCGTCCTCTCCCGCTTCGTGCTCCCCGCTGAGGCGGGAGCTGCGGACGGTGGGGAGTGCCCGCTGGAGGTAGCGCCGTCCGGGCTCGCCTTCTGCGACCGCGTCGTCGGCACCGGCGCCGCCGCCCAGGAGGGACAGCTCATCAGGGTCAGCACCGTTCGCCGTCCTTGATGTGGTCGAGGTGCCCTGCTCATCTGCGTCGTTGGGTGTCGGTGCATGCAGGCGCATTACACGGGGAGGCTGGAGGACGGCACGGTGTTCGACAGCAGCTACAAGCGCGGGAAGCCGCTCACCTTCCGCGTCGGCGTCGGAGAGGTACCGCGCCAACTAAACGATCGAATCCGATGACCCTGCGTATACTGTCTGCCACGCACTCACGCTAGTTCGTCAGAATCGAATCTTCACCTGCAGGATTAGCCTGAACTAAAACTAACTCTGCAGATGATCGCAGTGTCATGTTAGAAGTATTTCTTTCGTTTTTGGTTCAGGTGATCAAAGGATGGGATCAGGGTATCGTTGGCGGCGAAGGGATTCCGCCAATGCTTGCTGGTACGTCAAACACTCAACACTGAACCCAGCAACATCTTACCTTTTGGCTTTTGCTGAATCGAACATACTGCTGAATTCAGTTCCATTCGTGGATACGTTTCTCCAGGGGGTAAGCGGACGCTGAAGCTGCCACCGGCGCTGGCCTACGGCGAGAAGGGGGCCGGGTGCAGAGGGTGGGAGCCCACCTCCTGCGTCATCCCGCCTAACTCCACGCTCCTCTTCGACGTCGAGTACGTCGGCAGAGCCTCTGGCTGAGGTCTCCCGAAACTCTGAATGCACAAGGTCAAGATTCAGAGTGATCCATGCGGAGCTTTGTGGACACGATGGTAGTCGTAGCTGCCCGGGCACCGAGGGGTTATTTTCTTCTCGTGTGATTGCTGCCCCTGTGTTAAGAGAGCTATCACTACCGAGCCCAGTGCAAGAGGGTTTGACAAGCGTAATCTATCGGGCACTTGGTAAACAAACTCTTTACCGAGTGCTGAAAAAAAACACTCGGTAAAATAATTACACTCAGCAAACGAGGCAAAAAAACACTCGACAAAGTAGAAAAAAAAAACACTTGGCAAAACTAGGCACTCGGCAAAGAAATATGTTTGCCGAGTGTAATTGTCTGGTACTCGGTAAAGAAATATGTTTGCCGAGTGTAATTATTTGGCACTCGACAAATAATTTCATTTTTTCTCTTCTGACCTTGAAACACGTTGTGGAAAAGAAGAAAAAGAAGGAAAATAAAAAAGGGTTTGCCGGGTGCCCCCGATCTAGCACTCGGCGAGTGTCCCGATCTGTCACTCGGCAAACTCACGACTTTATAAACTCGCCCGGCCGTCCCCCTCCCTCCCACGGGCCTCCCCTCCCTCTCCTGGCGCCGCCGCCCCCTCCCCTCCCTCCCTCTCCCGTCGTCGCCGCCCCCTCCCATCCCACCGTCTCCCGCCTGCGCCCCCTCCCTCTCTCGTCGGCGCCCCTCTCTCCCTCTCCCGGCGCCGCCCCCTCTCCTCCTCTCATGGCGGGCGCGCCCGGCGCGACCACGGCCAGGGGCAACCAAGCACGGCCGACGAGTGGATCTGCACGGTGGCGGAGGAGACGCGCGGCGAGGCGTAGCTCGCGGGCGACAGCGCGCCCTCCTCCCACATCACGACGCGCATGTCGGAGTCGACATCGACCAGGAGCAGGCCTGCCCCGAACCCTATGGCGAGCACGTGCGTCTGCTCTGGGACGGAGCCGCGACCACCACCAGGAAGCCAACCCGCCTCGACGTCAGCAGCCGCCGTCATGCCTGGAGATCCGTATCCGCGCTGTCATCTCCTCCCTATTCTCTTCTTTGGGTCCGGAAGCCGCCACACCTCCCGGCCCTGCAGAAGTCGCCGCCGCAAGCTACTGCTCCCTCCTCCTCTGCATCGGACATGGACAGGCAGTGAGATGGCCATTGCCATGGTGGGTAAGCTACGAGCGGGCCAGTACCGCGCCCTGCCGGCCGGCTCCTCGCCTTGGCCGCAGGGGACGGACGTGGTGGTGGCGGCGGCGGTGGAGGGAGCCGTGGGTGGGTGGTGGTGGATTTTTTTTATATTTTTTGAAAAGTCTTTGCCGAGTGCCCGATAAAAAATACTCGGCAAAGAAATGTTTGTCGACTCTATGTATGTCGAGTGCCGTTTGCCGAGTGTAACACTCGGCAAAGGCTTTGTCGAGTGTTTTTTGGGCTTTGCCATGTGCCGTGGATACACGGCAAACCTGGGCATTCCGGTAGTGTATATAGATTGCCACAAACACGAGTTTGTGCGAACACAAGGTTGATATGTGTCCTTGTAGTTCGTTTTGTGATGAGTGATTATCAACGTGATCCATGACCTAGGTTGAGTTTGCGACTAACCATAGCGTGAGTGTGTTGTGCAACATGTCTCTTGGCTTGTGGTGTGCAGGTGTGGAGCTCGGAGGCGATGGTCGACGACGAGGTGAAGGTCAAGTAGGGATGTGCTGTGCCGATGGACCGGGAGTGATAAAGGATGGACGTGAGGCTTGGACTGATGGACTAGGAGGCCAGGTGACCAGCTGCGGTGGCTGACATCTAGGACATCGACAAGCGCAAGTGTACATGGGAGTGACCGTGTTGACCTAGTCTAGACGGCAGACGTGCGAGTCGAGCGGGGCTCAGGAGGACTTGGCGGCTGGCCGGTAGAGGACGTCAGTGACATGTGTCGAGTGGCAGGGGACACATATGGAGTACGCTACTCACGGGCAGTTTGGTAGTTTGGGCCTCAAAACCATTGGTCGCCAGTTTCATGGGTTTGGGCCTCAAAACCTGGGCGGAGGTTCTAAGGAGAAATGGACAACACGCGACGGCATCGAGGAGTTCGCGTCGAGGCGAAGCTATCTCATGAAGGGCGCGGTGGCCGTCGGATGAAGATTACCTCGGGTTGGACCATAGTGCCCTCGGGTTAAGTGGTTCGTCTCAAAAATATCTAAGGGTAAAACTAGTATTGTGTAATAGCCCTGTTAAATAGGATGAGGGAGCTCCCATCTCCCTTACCTATTTCATTTTGCTTCATCCTTCTCTAGGTTTTCCACTCCCCTTAGGTTTTCTTGTGAGAGAGGTCCACAAATTGGAGAATTTGTGTAAGAACCAAAGATTGCAGCGGGAATGGAGGCCCTAACCTCCTCGTGTCCTCCAGGATTTGATTTGTGAGTTGTTCTTGTGAATCGCGTTTGTGTTCTTCGCGTTCTTCCTTTCCTCCTTCTCTTGTGTGGTTCAATTCATCGTTTTGAGACCGTTTTGATTTGTTTCTTTTGCACTAAGATGAACTAGGACATGAGTTGAATCTTTCCACTGAGGAATTTCATCTAATTCCTCACCAGTTCATAGATCGGGGCGAATCAAGCTCTAGTGCTAGAAAACGGGTGTTTTTTCGTGTTCATCCAATTTCCTATTGATTGCTTCAAATTGGGCAATGATCTCCTAGAGGTAGCTCACCTATTGCCTTGTGACCATGTGGTTAAAATTTGGTGGCAATTGGTTTTGATTTGGCCGCAAATCAGGATTTTCCTTGCTCCAGGTGTTTTTTTGGGCTACTCTGTTCGTGCTGATTTCGCGACTTGCGGACAGTCCACCCCTGACCCTCAGACAGTCCGCCATTACTGTTCATGTCACGAGCATAATGTCTTCTTTTGGTCATGTTTTGCTGCTCTGAACGCCGGACAGTCCGGGCTAACCCGCGGATAGTCCGGGGCTGTTGCTGAAGCATGTCAAGAACTGTTTCCACAAGTTTGTTTTCTGGTGTTTGACTTGCGCACAGTCTGTATTCAACCATGGATAGTTCATCGTTCTTCTTTCTACCCAGGTCAGAACTATTTCTCATTGTTCAGTTTTCAGGAGTGAATGCCGGACAATTCAGCCCTCAACCCCGGACAGTCCAAGACCTGACCTGCGGATAGTCTGGACTCCCTACAGCAGATAGTCTAGGCCTGTGCAGATTGTGTTGTTTTCTCTTGTTCTTTTGAGCACTTATTTTTGTGGGTTCTCGGTTGATCCGCTGTACCTCTTGGTCATTGCGAAAGGTTCCCAGCCACCCGTGGGCTTGTGATCATACCATTCTCTAGTGCCTTTGCTCTTGGGTCGTGATTTTGGGACAACGACTTAAAGTTTCAAAAGAAATTTGAGGCTCCCATTCACCCCCCTCTGGTCACCATTTTTTGGTCCTTCAGTGTGTACAAAAATATAATTTTTGTATATGGGTAGCGAGACATGCTTGGTGAAGTTTATTAATTAGTAGCACATCTCTCTCTATCTCATAACAGAAGAGTATTGATTTTTTATGTCATTCCATGCTGTCGTGTCATGAATTAGAAAATCTATTGAAACTAATATTTAATTTAAAAGCTATATGTGATTACAAAATCATATCGGACTTGCTAGCGCCCAGACGGTGCCGCACAGAGGGAGCAAATGAACGCATAGCGTGTCAAACTCGCAAGAGAGCGCACCAGTAGTGGGCCGTGCTGCCTCGAACGTTGCACATGTCGCCCCGAATGTTGTCCGTGCCATCGGTCGCTTCCCACGCGTGTCTCATGTGCAACACCTGTTTTACTTTTGAAATATCCAAATGCACCAGTTGCAACATACAAAAGAAGACTGTGTGTGTGTGGGGGGGGTACGACCCCCGATACCCATGGCAGGCCACATGGGCTACGCCCCCAGGGGTGGCTCAGCCCACAAGACGAAGGTGTGCACGACACTGGTCGACGTGCACCGCAAGATATTGTATAGTACCAAATACGATACTTTCCTTGTAACCCTATCCTTCCAAAGTATATAAGGAGAGGCAGGGGTCCCCTAGACGACAGCTACTATATCTCAATACAATACACTAAAGACACAGGACATAGGGTATTACGTCAATCAGACAGCCTGAACCTGTCTAAATTGCTGTCTCTGCGCCTTGTGTCACCATCCGGTTTCTGATTATGCGCACCTCCACCGATCAATCTACCTTCATGGGATACCCCTCGGAGGACCACCGAGCATCTTTTGTCGACAGTTGGCGTCCACTGTGAGGCTCATGTGTGCTGATCCCTGGCGAACCAGATGGCGTAACTCAAGGTCAACATCCTTCGTGGCAACTCAGCGGATCGCGTCGATGTAACACCCCAGGTGTTTAAATATTAAAAACATGACATGTCATCATATGCATTGCAAGGCATTTGGTCATATTGTAAACTTTGATATGCATTCACTAAAACAAGTTTACATTTGTGTTATGAGTGTTGAATTGAATTGTTTGAATCAAGTAAAAATTTGGTTTGGATTTGAATTTTCTAGAAAACCCTGATTTTCAGTATTTAAATCCTACCCTGAAAACTCATTTCAAAATCTAAGTATATTTTGGGGTTGAGCCCAAAAGCAAAAGTGTAGAGCTTGTCAAGTTATACAAAGTTTGTTTTTGGAGTTTTCAAAGCTGTTATGAAAAATTTGGAGTAATTCGAAAAGGCGTAATTCGTTAAATTTCCCCTATTTGAATTCGAAAGTTTATTTCAAAATGTAGGCCGAATTAGGGGTTGGTCATAAAAGCAAAGTTGTAGAACTTTGAATTTTGAACAACTTTTATTTTTGGAGATTTTTGAGTTGTTACACAAATTTGGGAGTAATTTGAATTTGAAAACGAAGGGCAATTCTATAAATTTTGTGAACAGTGTTCACCGCCTAAGCTACACCGCCGGCGATCCTTCGGCTTGCTTCCAGTCGCGCGCGTGGTCGTCCGGGTGTCGCGCTGGTGAGGGAAATGGAGTCGTCGTGGCTTCCTTGAGCTTCCTGGCCATCCTTTTTAACCTGAGCCGTCGTCGTCCTCGCCGTTTTCTCTTCCTCTGTTTTCTTCCGTCGCCACCGTCCATCTCCGATGAGCTTGTGCCGTCGTCTCAGCGCGTTCCAGTCACCGCAAAAGCTTGTTATAGCTCCGCCTTATCCTTACGCGCCCAGCCAACCCACCAATTTAGCTTGATTTCATCGGGAAATTGCTGTGCGCACTCTTCTTCCTCGTGGTCGACAGCGTCGCCGTCGCGTTCGCCTCACCGTGGCCAGAGCTCCACGGTGCGCCTCTGCCCCTGCTGAGTCTTGCTTTAGTTTCACCACGATGCCATGGTACTCTATGACCCATTGATTTCTCATTTTGACCACCACAGCTACCGGAGCATCGCCACCGACGACGGTCTGCTCCGCCGTACCTGGTCGGAACGTCGACCCGCCTCTCCGTTGCTCCTCCGGTCTCGGTCTTTGCTCCAACATATTTGGGGTGAGATGCTGATGCTTTCTGGGCCATCTGTTTAAGCTTTACAAGTCTCACGTCACCAACGTAGCATAGCCGCGCTATCGTGGCCGCCATGGCCGGCGTAGTGCTCGGTCCAGTCCGTAGCTGGTCCAGCTTGTGCCCCAAATTGATGCGCCTAGTCGAGGGTAGTGTTTTGGTACCTTGGTCGTCATCGTTGGTCTCGCCGTCGGTGAGATATCGCCAGTCAGCGCGCGTGTCGCCGGAGTCAAAGCCTGAGGTTGAAGATGACATGTGGGGTCGGGATGTCAGTGACTCAGCGTTCAAATAGAATTTTTCTATTTTCAGATTTAAATGAATAGTGATGTAATTTGTTATTTTTGTGTAGGTTTATTTAGAGCTCCAAAAATTATGAAAATTTTTGTGTGACCTATCTGTGATGTATATTATTTAAGAAAAATATGAAATAATGTTTTTCAGTACTTTTTGAATGTGATGAAAATTGCTCAATTAATTAATAAATGGATTTCCATGATTTTCTAGGCTTATTTATTTACCCAAAAATTATAAAAATTGTTTTGCCACTTAGTTATCATGTGATGAACATTTACAAAAATTTTGAAGTCAATTGGAACAAGTTGATTTATTTCATAATTCTTAATTAATTAATTAATTCATAAAAGCAAATAGTAACCTTTAGTGATTTAGGTTTTGTTTGAATTTTTGATTGAGTGGTGTCCTTGGGTCATTAGTTGGTAATGATCTTTGGCAATTGGTGTTAGTATTTTGGAAAGGTTTAGTTAGTTTAACTTGTAACTGTACCGCGAAGGAAAGTTGTATTCAAGTTGTTAATTTTTGCATCCGTCATCGAGCATCATGTTTCGTATTCCGCATCATGTTAAACATGGCATTGTTACTGCGTGTAGTGAACGAAGGTGAACACGTGGTAGTTAATCAAGTTGCAGAGGAGGTTATTCCGTCTGTTGAGGTTGGATCGAATACTTGTGGAACGTCGCAGGAACCGGACTTTTCCGTCAACGAAGGCAAGCCCCGGATGCATACAACCCTACCTTGTGTTTTACAAATTAATTTCGCTTTTGCTTTTCTTTACTGCATCAAGTGATTAAGAGTTAAGTAAAAGCCTAATTGATGCATTACCAACATTGTTTTTCCATATCTACCTTGTTACCAGTTTTAATTCGTATATGCCTACTTATGCTTAGCTATGCTTAGAACGATGAAAGTAGGGAGATTACCTGTCACCTACAAGTTTCAAATGGATCTTTGGTTATTTATGTTATCATGTGATATGGGAATGTGGAGTAATAAATCTAGACCAAGCGGACTCGGTGTGTGTGAGCCACAAGACATGGAGGTCTTGTGAGCAGGTTCTTTTCGTCTGTGTTGGTTAAGGTCCGTCCGTTGTTGAACTGTGTGCGGTGAGACTTTATAGTACTAACCACATACTCCGGTAAGCCTTAACTTGGCTATTCTATTACGAGAATGGCTACTCGCGCACTGGGAGTGGAGAGATGGTGGGAATAGCTTGTACCCGCGTGGCAATGGGCTAGATTGGTGGAGTACTGTATTCTCGGGTGGCGTAGACCCGTTCTTGTTTAGAGGATCCGAGGGTAGGTTGGTATATGTAGGTCGGGGACCTGCATATGTCGTGTGGTCTGGAATCCCCAGCTAGGTTTTAATCGGTTTGAATCGTCGTTGCTCCTCGGTTATGGAGACTCACTTCTCTGTTCATCATCGTCGTTTAATAACTAGAACTAGAGTAAGGTTTGAGAAAGAGACTGATATGAAGTTCATGATCTCATTAAGGATCATGGCAAATTCATATGTGGTACTTATAAAGTTTTACCTTTGAAGTGAAGAATTTTGTTAAAGAGCTTTTACGTAAAAGAACTTTGATTATTGCTCAAGCTATACCTTGAATCCCTAAGCCTGCATTTCTGAGTTTATCAGTTCTTATTTCGATTAAGTCTTGTTGAGTACTTTTGTACTCAGGGTTCATTGACCTTTGTTGCAGGTGAGCCTCATGAGCAGATCTGTTTTGGATTGTGCTGCATGACCATTGTTCGATCTGACGATGAGAAGTAAATGTGTGGCCCTTGGGCAGGGCAGTTTCGTTGTGTGTTTTGTATTATATTATAATGCCACTCCACTATTTCATTTTGTAATAATCATCGAACTTAATCGTGAGGTTTGAAACTACTGTTTTGTAAATTAAGTTATTGTAAGACTTCCACTGTTTTTACTCTGATGTAGATATTTGAATAAATGTTATAATACTACAATGATCCTGTAATGTGATCCTGCTCAGAAATCGTGGATGATTCGGGGTTCCCCGAGGACACCCGACAGTCTTCTTAAGTTTCCGGGACATATGCATAGATGTAAAAGGTCGTTGGACAGTGACAGGTGCATGTGGGCCCTAGAATTTAGGAGGTTCTACCACAGAATGGTATCAGAGCGATCGTTACAAAGTCTTTGTCGTATTGGTTTACAAAAACTTCAAAAATGATTTGGGATGACTAAACTTAACTTGTTAATTTGGTCCAAATTGCTTCTGACTTATCTTATTTCTTTCTCACCATTCCTTATTTGATTAAAAAGGTTTTGTGTGGTGGAGTAGTAATCTTACTATGCCCTATATAAAAACAAATGTTGTTTATGTGCATTATAAGCTTTGATGTTTTTGTTCGTAAGAACGATTCATGCATCATGATTAATCCATTCGTTACTTACTTTCCCTCTGAGTCTGGAGTTGAGTAGTGAGTCTGGTTTGAGTAATGTAATCAATTCTACCTGCTCTTTAGACTTTGATCAAGTGGTCTTACTTGGATTAAATTGGCTTCCTACAGTATGGCTCGTACCAAGATGACACCCCGTAAGTCCACTAGACCCAAAGGAGTTCCTCATCACCAACTTGCCCCTAGGAATGATGGTGCTAGCAGTAGCAGCTCTAGGCCTGATCCCCAGGCAGAGATACAGAGGATTTCTACAGAGTTAGCACAAGCTACTAGAGATAGGGCTTTGGATGCTATACAGGTAGGAGAATTACAGGATCAATTGAGGCATCTCACCACCGCGCATAGGAACTATGAAAGCATGTTGGTTCGTATGGTGGAGGGAAGGAATGAAGCTTGGCATAGGGAAAATATAGCTAGAGCTAGAACTCATGAGCTATAATTCTATGTAGAAGATTTAGAAGAACATAATACTTATCTGCATGAGGAAGTTCATAGGCTTAGCAATCTACTAAATCCAAATCATGAACCCCAAGCTGATGCCATGGATCCCGGTGTCATCCTTGCCGATGATGACGAATCAGAAGAAGAAGAAGAAGATCCTGAAGAATTAGTAATGATCGATGAAAGTGATAATGAAGGCAGTAATATTTCCGGAATGGATACCGAGCCAGAAGTTTGAAGTGATCAAGGAAAGGAGTAGAGTTGTATAATAGTTAGTTCTAGTTAAGTTATGTAGTCTTGTTTTGGTACTTACAGGTTCTGGTGTTTATATTAGTAAACTCTATGTAATGTGTCTGGAGTAAGCTTTTGTGCAATTTAATAAAGACTTGTGAATAAAGTTTGGTTTGTTATGAGCAGATGCGTCATACGTAGGGTTCGTATATTCCGGGAACTTCACAAGATGAGGACGATATTCCAGATCCGCCACCAGTTCCAACAAATCTGGCTGATGCTATAACCGCACTTGTCAATGTGACAGCCGAAAATTCTTGTTTGCTTCATGAGATAGCTCAAAGTAATCAGAATCAGATGCAAGGAAACCGTGGTCGCCATTATAATAGGTAGGAGGCTACATATGTTGATTTTACAGACATAAGGCCACCGGTGTTCACCAAGGTAGATGGACCATTGGAGGCTAATGATTGGCTTCGAACCATGGAGCAGAAATTTGATCTCATTCCATGCACAGAGTTTCAGAAACCAATCTTTGCTGCCCAGCAACTTAGAGGTGCAACCGGTGCTTGGTATGCAAATCTTATGGCCATGCAACCCACAGGTGTTCCGTTAACTTGGACAGAGTTTCATACTGCTTTCAGAGCCCATTATATCCCGGAGGGAGTTATGGCTATGAAGCTGGATGAATTCCTTGCTTTGAAGCAAGGAGATCAAACCGTGATGCAGTATGTGGGAAGATTCAATAACCTATCACAATATGCACCTGAACATGTCAATACTGATGCCAAGAAGAAGAGGTGGTTTATGAGAGGCCTGAATACCAAGTTGCAGACCATGATGACAACTTGTACTAATGTTACTTACCATGAGGCAGTAAATATTACAATTGCTTCAGAGTCAAAGTATCGGCAGCATAAGGAGCTCAAAAAGAAAAAGAGTATGCCGTCTAGATCTTTTGGGGGAAATCAGAAGAGGCAGAGAGTGATTTATCATCCAGTACATCATAATCGTCCCCCTTATCGTCCGCCATAGTTCCAAACCGAGCAACAGTCAAATGTCCGTCCTGCTATAACCCAACTGAATCCACAGCAGACCAATGCTCCTGGTGGCAGTGCTCCAACGTCCTAGGGTCACAATTATCCGTGTTACAATTGTGGAAGGACCGGTCATTTCTCTAGGGAATGTCCGTATCCCCGGCAGGCTAATCAAAATTATCAGAAGGCCCCTGCCAATCAACAACAGGGTCAGGCACCAAACAAGAACCCCAATCAGAATGCTCAGAAGGGAGAGAAAGACAGGACGGGAGTTCTATATTCAAGTTGGAGAAATTCCGGAAGGGGAGCCAGTGATGATGGGTATGTTTCTTGTTGCCAATTATCCTGCAGTTAAACTTTTTGATTCGGGTGCATCTCATTCATTCATCAATAGAACATTTGTGGTAAAGCATAAAATTTCAATTAGGGCAACAAAGGAAAATTTCTTTATACAGTCGCCCGGGGGACGTCTGTGTACTAAGGAAATGGTATACCAGGTACCCATAAACCTGGGTGGGCATATTTTCCCACTACCATGATTATCCTTAAGGATCAGGATATAGATGTAATCTTGGGAATGAATTGAATGTATCAGCATAAGGCTGTTATAGATGCTTTGAATAGGACACTAAGGGTGAGTTTGCCTGATAGTAATTCTCAACTTCTCATCCAACTTCCAACCTTAAGAAGATCAGTGGGCAAGATTTGTGCAACTGCTGTCAAAGAGATTAGAGATATCCTGGTAGTGTGTGAATTTCCGAATATGTTTCCTGAAGATTTACCCGGTCTACCACCTGATAGGGATGTACAGTTTAACATAGAGTTGCAACCTGGAACAACCCTGATTTCTCGGAGAGCTTATAGGATGCCACCCAAGGAATTGGCCGAGTTGAAGACTCTGTTACAAGAATTGATTGAGAAGGGGTTTATCCAACCTAGTTCATCACCTTGGGGATGTCTGACAATTTTTGTGAAAAAGAAAGATGAGACCCTGAGGTTATGTGTCGACTATCGTCCGTTGAATAAAGTGACCATCAAGAATAAGTATCCCTTACCTCGGATAGATTTGCTTTTTGATCAATTGGCCAGAGCCAAAGTTTTCTCCAAGATAGATTTGAGGTCAAGATATCACCAAATCAAGATAAAGCCTGAAGATATTCCCAAAACGGCATTTACCACAAGATATGGATTATATGAATACTTGGTAATGTCTTTTGGTTTGACAAATGCTCCAGCTCATTTCATGTATTTGATGAATTCAGTATTCATGCCTGAGCTAGATAAGTTTGTAGTAGTGTTTATTGATGACATTCTAGTATATTCCAAGAATAAGAAAGAACATGCAAAACATCTCAGAATTGTTCTGACCCGCTTGAGAGAACATCAACTATATGCCAAGTTCAGCAAGTGTGATTTCTAGCTTAAGGAGGTACAATTTCTTGGACACATCTTGTCAGCTGAAGGCGTTGTAGTTGATCCAAGCAAAGTGAAGGATGTGCTTGATTGGAAACCGCCAACCACAGTTCATCAAGTTCGGAGTTTTCTGGGATTGGCGGGGTATTACCATCGGTTTATTCTAGATTTCTCTAAAGTATCAAAGTCCATAACGGAATTGTTGAAGAACCAAGTCAAGTTTGTCTGGTCATCTGATTGTGAAGAGGCTTTCCAGACCTTGAAGAGACTATTGACCACTACACCAGTATTAGCCCAACCTGATATCGAGAAGCCGTTTGATGTTTATTGTGATGCTTCAGGTATTGGTATTGGATGTGTGTTGATGCAAGAAGGCCGAGTCATTGCCTATGCATCCAGGCAACTTAAGCAACATGAAGAACACTATCCAACTCATGATCTGGAGTTAGCAGCTATGGTCCATGCTCTGAAGATTTGGCAGCATTACCTGCTTGGTAATACGTGCCATATTTATACATACCACAAGAGCTTAAAGTATATCTTTACTCAGTCAGAGTTGAACATGCGACAAAGAAGATGGTTAGAACTGATTAAAGATTATGACTTGGAAGTACATTATCACCCCGGTAAAGCAAATGTGGTTGCAGATGCCCTCAGTCGCAAAAGTTATTGCAATTGTCTGGCAGTGAGAACAATGGGTTTGACTTTATGTCAAGAAATGGAGAAATTGAATGTAGAAGTAATTCAACAAGGTAGCTTGACCAACATAATTATTGAAGCCACTATTTGAGATCAAGTTATTGCTGCTCAGAAGGAAAATAAGGGTATAGCCCATATCAAAGAAAGGGTCAGGAATGGAAAAGCAGAATGCTTTGGCATAGATGATGAAGGTGTGTTATGGTTCAAGGATCACCTGGTGGTACCAATGGTTCCTGAGTTGCGGCAGTCAATTCTAGAAGAGGCACATGCTACTAGGTTATCTATCCATCCGGGAAGTAACAAGATGTACCATGACTTGAAGCAAAGATTTTGGTGGACTAAAATGAAAATAGAGATTGCTAGATACATAGCAAAGTGTGATACTTGTCAAAAGGTGAAAGAAATACATTTGAGGTCTGCTGGTGAATTACAACCATTACCTATTCCATCTTAGAAGTAGGAGGACATAAGTATGGATTTTATTGTTGGTCTACCCAAGACATCAAAGGGATTTGACTCAATATGGGTTATTGTAGATCGACTAACCAAATCGGCACATTTTCTTCCAGTTCAGAATACATATCCCACTCTATGGTATGTCAAGATGTATTTAGAGCGAATTGTAAGTCTCCATGGAGTACCCAAGACTATTGTGTCAGATAGGGGTACATAGTTTGTCTCCAGCTTTTGGAAACACTTGCATTCTTCATTGGGTACCAAGCTCCTGTATAGTATAGCTTATCATCCGTAGACTGATGGACAAACTGAAAGAGTCAATCAAGTGCTTGAAGATATGTTAAGGTGTTGTGTCCTTAACTATTCCAATAAGTGGGACGAATGCTTACCTTTGGTCGAGTTCTCATATAACAATAGTTATCAGGAAAGCATTAAAATGGCTCCATTTGAAGCACTCTATGGTCATAGATGCAGAACATCGCTGAGTTGGCCTGAGCCTAGAGAAAGAAGATTCTTTGGAGTTGACCTTGTGAAAGAAACAGAAGACAAGGTTAGACAAATACAAAGTAATTTGAAGATAGCTTAGTCCCGTCAAAAGAGTTATGCGGATAGACGACGGAGACCATTGGTATTTAACAAAGGAGATTTTGTATATCTGAAAGTATCACCAATGAAGGGAGTTACCCATTTTGGTGTTAAAGGAAAGTTGGCACCTCAATATATTGGACCATTTCAAATTTTGGAGAGGTATAGAAAAGTGGCATATCGCTTGAAATTACCAGAACATCTCGCAGCTGTGCATGATGTATTCCATGTTTCTCAATTGAAGAAGTGTCTCCAAGTGCCTGAGCAGAATGTTGAGGTTGAAGGAGTGGAACTTGAACCAGATCTGACTTATTCTGAATATCCTATCTGAGTTTTGGATCAGAAAGATCGTGTTACTCGAAGGAGGACACTAAAGTTCTATAAGATACAATGAAATCAACATTCAGAAGAAGAAGCTACTTGGGAATTAGAAGATTACTTATTAGAAAAATTTCCAGAGTTTCTTGCGTCAATATAGAATAGGGTAATGTTAGTTGAGCTCGGTTGTACAAGTTATGTTTTGTAAAGGGACCTCAGTTATTTTATGGACAAGTTTTGGATGTTTTTGGACTGACACATTTCCTTTTCCATTACTTACCCTATGGCTTTGAATCTCAGGGCGAGATTTCTTTTATGGGGAAGGATTGTAACACCCCGGGTGTTTAAATATTAAAAACAGGACATGTCATCATATGCATTGCAAGGCATTTGGTCATATTGCAAACTTTGATATGCATTCACTAAAACAAGTTTACATTTGTGTTATGAGTGTTGAATTGAATTGTTTGAATCAAGTAAAAATTTGGTTTGGATTTGAATTTTCCAGAAAACCCTGATTTTCAGTATTTAAATCCTACCTTGAAAACTCATTTCAAAATCTAAGTATATTTTGGGGTTGAGCCCAAAAGCAAAAGTGTAGAGCTTGTCAAGTTATACAAAGTTTGTTTTTGGAGTTTTTAAAGTTGTTATGAAAAAATTGGAGTAATTCGAAAAGGCGTAATTCGTTAAATTTCCCCTATTTGAATTCGAAAGTTCATTTCAAAATGTAGGCCGAATTAGGGGTTGGTCATAAAAGAAAAGTTGTAGAACTTTGAATTTTGAACAACTTTTATTTTTGGAGATTTTTGAGTTGTTACACAAATTCGGGAGTAATTTGAATTTGGAAACAAAGGGCAATTCTGTAAATTTTGTGAACAGTGATCACCGCCTAAGCTACACCGCCGGCGATCCTTCGGCTTGCTTCTAGTCACGCGCGTGGTCGTCCGGGCGTCGCGCTGGCGAGGGAAATGGAGTCATCATGGCTTCCTTGAGCTTCCTGGCCATCCTTTTTAACCTGAGCCGTCGTCGTCCTCACCGTTTTCTCTTCCTCTGTTTTCTTCCATCGCCAGCATCCATCTCCGGTGAGCTTGTGCCGTCGTCTCAGCACGTTCTAGTCGCCACAAAAGCTTGTTACAGCTCTGCCTTATCCTTACGCGCCCAGCCAACCCACCAATTTAGCTTGATTTTGCCGGGAAATTGCTGTGCGTGCTCTTCTTCCTCGCGGTCGGCAGCGTCGCCGTCGCGTTCGCCTCACCGTGGCCAAAGGTCCATGGTGCGCCTCTGCCCCTGCTGAGTCTTGCTTCAGTTTCGTCACGATGCTGTGGTACTCTATGACCCATTGATTTCTCATTTTGACCACCACAGCTACCGGAGCATCGCCACCGACGACGGTCTGCTCCGCCGTGCCTGCTCGAAACGTCGACTCACCTCTCCGTTGCTCCTTCGGTCTCGGTCTTTGCTCCAACATATTTGGGGTGAGCTGCTGATGCTTCCTGGGCCATCTGTTTAAGCTTTACAAGTCTCACATCACCAACATAGCATAACCGCGCCGTCGTGGCCACCATGGCCGGCGTAGTGCTCGGTCCAGTCCGTAGCTGGTCCAGCTTGTGCCCCAAATCGATGCGCCTAGTCGAGGGTAGTGTTTTGGTACCTTGGTCGTCACCGTTGGTCTCGTCGTCGACGAGATATCGCCGGTCAGCGCGCGTGTCGCCGGAGTCAAAGCCTGAGGTTGAAGATGACATGTGGGGTCGGGATTTCAGTGACTCAGCGTTCAAATGGATTTTTTCTATTTTTAGATTTAAATGAATAGTGATGTAATTTGTTATTTTTGTGTAGGTTTATTTAGAGCTCCAAAAATTATGAAAATTTTTGTGTGACCTATCTGTGATGTATATTATTTAAGAAAAATATGAAATCATGTTTTTTAGTACTTTTTGGATGTGATGAAAATTGCTCAATTAATTAATAAATGGATTTCCATGATTTTTCTAGGCTTATTTATTTACCCATTATAAAAATTGTTTTGCCACTTAGTTATCATGTGATGAACATTTACGAAAAATTTGAAGTCAATTGGAACAAGTTGATTTATTTCATAATTCTTAATTAATTAATTAATTAATTCATAAAAGCAAATAGTAACCTTTAGTGATTTAGGTTTTGTTTGAATTTTTGATTGAGTGGTGTCCTTGGGTCATTAGTTGGTAATGATCTTTGGCAATTGGTGTTAGTATTCTGGAAAGGTTTAGTTAGTTTAACTTGTAACTGTACCGCGAAGGAAAGTTGTATTCAAGTTGTTAATTTTTGCATCCGTCATCGAGCATCATGTTTCGTATTCCACATCATGTTAAACATGGCATTGTTACTGCGTGTAGTGAACGAAGGTGAACACGTGATAGTTAATCAAGTTGCAGAGGAGGTTATTCCGTCTGTTGAGATCGGATCGAATACTTGTGGAACGTCGTAGGAACCGGACTTTTCCGTCAACGAAGGCAAGCCCCGGATGCATACAACCCTACCTTGTGTTTTACAAATTAATTTCGCTTTTACTTTTCTTTACTGCATCAAGTGATTAAGAGTTAAGTAAAAGCCTAATTGATGCATTACCAACATTGTTTTTCCATATCTACCTTGTTACCAGTTTCAATTCGTATATGCCTAGTTATGCTTAGCAGTGCTTAGAACAATGAAAGTAGGGAGATTACCTATCACCTGCAAGTTTCAAATAGATCTTTGGTTATTTATGTTATCATGTGATATGGGAATGTGGAGTAATAAATCTAGATCGGGTGGACTCGGTGTGTGTGAGCCACAAGACATGGAGGTCTTGTGAGCAGGTTCTTTCTGTCTGTGTTGGTTAAGGTTCGTCCGTTGTTGAACTGTGTGTAGTGAGACTTTATAGTACTAACCACATACTTCGGTAAGCCTTAACTTGGCTATTCTATTACGAGAATGGCTACTCACGCACTGGGAGTGGAGAGATGGCGGGAATAGCGTGTACCCACGTGGCAATGGGCTGGATTGGTGGAGTACTGTATTCTCGGGTGGCGCGGACCCATTCTTGTTTAGAGGATCTGAGGGTAGGTTGGTATATGTAGGTCGGGGACCTGCATATGTCGTGTGGTCTGGAATCCCCAGCTGGGTTTTAATCGGTTCGAATCGTCATTGCTCCTCGGTTATGGAGACTCACTTCTCTATTCATCATCGTAGTTTAATAACTAGAACTGGAGTAAGGTTTGAGAAAGAGACTGATATGAAGTTCATGATATCATTAAGGATCATGGCAGATTCATATGTGGTACTTATAAAGTTTTACCTTTGAAGTAAAGAATTTTGTTAAAGAGCTTTTACGCAAAAGAACTTTGATTATTGCTAAAGCTATACCTTGAATCCCTGAGCCTGCATTTCTGAGTTTATCAGTTCTTATTTCGGTTATGTCTTGTTGAGTACTTTTGTACTCAGGGTTCGTTGACCCTTGTTGCAGGTGAGCCTCATGAGCAGATCTATTTTGGATCGTGCTACATGACCATTGTTCGATTTGACGATGAGAAGTAAATGTGTGGCCCTTGGGCAGGGCAGTTTCGTTGTGTGTTTTGTATTATATTATAATGCCACTCCACTATTTTGTTTTGTAATAATCATCAAACTTAGTCATGAGGTTTGAAACTACTGTTTTGTAAATTAAGTTATTATAAGACTTCTGCTGTTTTTACTCTGATGTAGATATTTGAATAAATGTTATAATACTGCAATGACTCTGTAATGTGATCCTGCTCGTAAATTGTGGATGATTCGGGGTTCCCCGAGGACACCCGATAATCTTCTTAAGTTTCCAGGACATATGCATAGATGTCAAAGGTCGTTGGACAGTGACAGGTGCATGTGGGCCCTAGAATTTAGGAGGTTCTGCCACAGTCGACATCCTTCGACAACCACGGTGCACGTCTTCGTACGTGGATTGACACCGCCAAGCTCTAACTACGTCTGTCCTACTCCAACACGAGATCAACTTCGTTCTAGCTATCAAGCGAGCCGCTAAGCGAGCTGCCCGCGTTGTCGACCAGATACCGCCCTACGCCGCCGACCAGACGTTCGGTTTAAACCTAAGTCACGCTTTAATATTTTCCTAAATATTCTCCAATCTTCGTATATCGCCATAATGTTTCTCCGAGCTGTGTTTCTCCATGTTTGCTCTACAATCGATTTTCTGAACCCCCAAATAGTCATGTTGATGCTCGGATGTCCCTAGAGATGGCCCTGTCTCCAGCTCCTCCCTACACGTGCACGAGCGTCTACGCTCTACGTTATGGGTGGTCAGCAGTGGCTCCTTAGCGACGCTTTGTTCTTCCTACACGCACATGGTCTCCGTTCTCCGCATTATGGTTAACGGGCCAGCTAGGGCTAGAGACTCAACTACACACTAACTGGTCGGGCGGTTTATATTAAATATAAATACATCTTTAGAATAACACTAAGTGTTCACACCAACTGATCGCTGAGCTGCATACGCTATTTCATCTCCATTGCTGATTTTTCTCCAGAGTTCATATATTTTTACATCATGTACTACCCGTTCTACATATTTGTATTGCAGGATCATCGTCCATGTGGTCGGACCACCTGGTGCTCGGACTTCTCCACCGATCAACTAGTCGGACCGCTAGGTTCATGGACTTTGTCGCCAACCAGTTGATTGGACTGTTCACCGGTCGCTTCTACTCAATGCTCACTTTGTCGCCGACCAGTTGATTGGACTATTCATCGCTCATGCTTCATCGCTAGCTACACCAGGGACTCCTCAGTGCTCGGACATCACCAGCTATGTCGGGGACTCCTTGGTGCTTGGACATCGCTAGCTACGTCGGGGACTCCTCGATGCTCGGACGTCACCAGCTACGCCAGGGACTCCTCGGTGCTTGGACATCCCTAGCTATGTTGGAGACTCCTCGATGCTCAAACATCACCAGCTACACCAGGGACTCCTCGGTGCTCGGACATCACCAGCTACACTGGGGACTCCTCGGTGTTTGGATTCTTCATGCAAGCATCGCCAGCTAAGCTGAGGACTCCCTTGGTGGTCGGATCTTGCTACGTCTCATCGGTGTGCTATCAAGCTGCTCCAAGCTATTCGGATCAGTGTGCTGATCTTGGGCAGCACGTCTAGGGTCTTGATACGCGCATGTCAGATGACGTCGGTAAGCTTTCAGACTTCTTTTCTTTAACCCTGCTACAAGATTCATTCTTCATCTTCCAGCAGGCTCAGGGACTAAGTGGCTACACTTCACCTAGCGATGAATGTAGTGCTTATTTCTTGATTTGCCCTCCTTATTGACGGAGTCTAAGTGGTTACACTTCACCTGGGTGGAGGAATTTTCAAATTTTATCTTGAGCTCCTTACATCCTTATGGCAAGCCTTACTTGGGATACACTGCTTGGCGATGGTTCACACTGCTCGGCGATGGCTCACACTGCTTGGCGATGGTTCACAACTACTCGACAACTCATCACGGTGGTCAGACCATGAGTTTGACTGCTCAGGTTTGTTCGCACCTGCTCGGACAAGCTCAAGACGGTATTGCACAGCAGATACAAGGCGCTCGAGGACTAGCTATGGGGGGTATGACCCCCGATACCCATGGTAGGCCACATGGGCTATGCCACTAGGGGTGGCCTAGCCCACAAGACGAAGGCATGCACGACACTGGTCGATGTGCACCGCAAGATATTGTATAGTATCAAATAGGATACTTTTCTTGTAACCCTACCCCTCCAAAGTATATAAGGAGAGGCAGGGGTCCCCTAGACGACAACTACTACATCTTAATACAATACACCAAAGACACATAACGTAGGGTATTACGTCGATCAGATGACCCAAACCTATCGAAATCGCTGTCTCTGCGCCTTGTGTCACCATCCGGTTCCTAATTATGCGCACCTCCACCGATCAATCTACCTTCGTGGGATACCCCTCGGAGGACTGCCGAGCATCTTTTATCGACAAAGACAAATGAAACACTTAAAACAAGCATCTGAAACACTTGTGAAAACACCTGAAAAACATTTGAAAACCATATCAAACATATGCAACATCCATATCAAACACTCAAAAACATACATATAAAACATCTAAAAACATTTGAAACATATGCTTGCAACATGCATGTATATTCAACATCTAGATCTACTTTGCAATATACAGATAAAACACTTGCAACATTCATCTGGAACAGATAAAATATTTTGAACATACACTTGAAACATACGTGTATAGCCATTATAATATGTGCGACATCCCGATAAACTTTTGCAGTATCGATATATAACATTTGCAACGTACCACTAAAACATATGAAACACTTGCAACATGCTTTTTAAGCTTGCTGCTTGAACGAAAGGAGGCTCATTGATGTAGAGCTTGATGCTGCGGAGTGGTGCGGAGGTCATCGATTGTCGACAAAATACGACTGACAGTCTACCGAGGGGTATGCCTATGATAGTAGATGAATCGGTGGAGGTGCGCTAGATACGAACTAGATGGTAATACAAGCACTGAGACACAAGAAAAATGTATTGCATTGAGATATATGGAGATGACCACTAGGGTACCCCTGCCTCTCCTTATATACTTTGGAGGGGTAGGATTACAAGAAAAATATCCAATTTGGTATTATACAATAAATCACATCTTCTTGTAGCCTTGCGGTGCACGCCTTGATCTTGTAGGCTGGGCCATCTTTGATGGTGCGGCCCATGTCTTGTCCTATGGATACCGGGTGTCAACCCCCATAGCTAGTCCTCGAGCACCTTGTATCCGCTTGGCGACGTCATCTTGATCAAGTCTGAGCAGTTTATCATGAAGCCGAGCGGTGAAGATTGAAACCGACCAGTTTGACTGGTAAACTGAGCGGTGAAGATTGAAGCAAATTGGTTGATAGGCCTCGAACTTGCGTGAGTAAGGCTTACCAAAATGATGTAAGGGGCTTAAGATAAAATTTGAAAATTCTTCACCTTAGATGAAGTGTAGCCATTTAGACTCCTTAGTAAATAAGGAGGGTAAATCAGAAAAAGCACTTCATTCATCGTCAGGTGAAGTGTATCCACTTAGTCCCCGAGCCTGCTAGAAGATGAAGAAATAAATCTTGTAGCAGGGTCAAAGGAAAGAAATCTTAAAGCTTGCTAATGCCATCTATCATGTACTTATCAAGACCCCAGACATGTTGCCCAAGATCAGCACCCTGATCTGAACAGCATGGAGCAACTTGAAAGCACAGCGATAAGACATAGCAATATCCAAATGCCAAGGGACTCCCTAGCTTAGCTGACGACTCTTGCACGAAGAATCCAAGCGCCGAGGAGTCCTCAACATAGCTAGCAAGTCCCCAGCATAGCTGTCGATGAAGCTAAAGCGACGAGCAATCTAATCGGCGGTGAAGTGAATGCCTAAGCGAAAATGAGCATCGAACAGTCCGACCAACTGGTCGGTGATAAAGTCCATGAACCGAACGGTCCGATTAGTTCGTCGGCGGTGAAGTCCGAGCGCCAAGTGGCACGACCACCTAGACGATGATCCTCTTGTCCTTCCTGAAGGATCTAGTCCCCGAGTGTAAGCTTGTTGACTGAACCAGACCCCTAAAATAAAAATATGTAGAATGGGTGGTTCATGATGTAAAAATAAATATATGAAACCTAGAGGAAAATCCATAGTGATAAAATAGCGTATGCAGCTCGGCGATTAGTTGTAGATGAACATTATGTTCGTTTTTGGATAAAATGTTTATATTTAATATAAACTATCTGAACAGTTAGTTTGTAGCTGAGTCTCTAACCCTGACTAGCCTATTAACCATAACGCAGAGCCCGGAGCCTAGAGCTCGTGTGCATGTAGGAAGAACAAAGCGTCGTTAAGGAGCCACTATCGACCACCCGTAACGCAAAGAGTAGATGCTCATGCACATGAAGGGAGAAGCCGAAGACAGGGCCATCTTTGGGGACATCCGAGCGTCAACATGACTGTTCAGGAATTTATTGAGTCAAAAGCGTGTGTCATCTTTAAGATGGTATACGCGGAGAAAAAAAGTCGTTTGGAGAATGATTGTGGAGAAAACATCGAAGATGTATGAAGATTAGAGAATATTTAGAAGAATATTAAAGCGTGACTTAGCTTGATTGACGCCGAGTGGACTAGAGGAGTCGGTGAGTCATGATGTCTGAGTTGATGTTGTGATTTGAATGGCTCGCTTGACAGCTTGGATGGCTCGCTTGGTAGCTCAGACGCCTCGCTTGATAGCTCAGACAGCCTGCTTGATAGCTCAGATGGCTTGCTTGACAACTCGAATGAGTACGCGGAGTCATAGGTGAACGAGCGTAATCGAAGCCTGATGGAGTGAATCCACGTGGGGAGGCGAAGCCCTTGAGCATGTTCGACCGAGGCGAGGGCACAGTCCGAGATCTTCCTTGCATGCCTGAGATACATGAGGTTGCTTGCATGGTGGTGTAGATCCAGATGCATATGTGCTTGTATATCTCTTCAACTACTTCAATTAGCTTGTACGGCCTATCAGCATCTTTGGTGCAAGCACTGCTCCACATCGCATTATCGTCGGCCGCCTTTCCTGATTGCTGGTTGTCGTAATCCACAGAAATGATCTTACGTATCTGATTAGAAATCACGAGCAACAACAAGATGCGATTAGGTTTCTCCCAATCGAAATCATGCAGACATACGGATATATCTAGAAGTATAATAACAATATTTAATTAAGAAGCGACTTGACTTAGCTTTCTTAGAATGCTTGACTTTGATCTTGTTGTCACATGTTGCATCTGTTGGAGGCGTATGGCTATGGCAGAATCGCCTAGAATAACACAGTTTCAGAGGCACTCATCTGCCACAAACACTAAGCGCCCTAAAAATGGGCTAAAACGGGCAGTTCCATCAAGCACACCCAAAGAGAGAACTCGAAACAATCCACATTTTACATCCAGGATCTAATAATGAATACGAGCTTACAATTCTTAGTCCATTTCATACAACACAGAGTCTTGGAAATTATTTATTACAATGCGAGAGTTCAAGTGGAATAATTATACAGCGGAATGTAATGACCATCTAGCGGAAATGATACACGGATCTATCTATGCCCACCAGAAGAATCCTTCACATAAGAGCTAACTCCTAAAGCTGCACCTGCAATAGGGTAAAATAAACCCTAAGTGTATGATGTACTCGCAAGACTTACCCGACTAGTGGGAATATTTTCCCGACTCTCTAGGATATGATAGGCAATATAGTTTGCTATTTTCTTTTGTTTGCAAAAAGCATTACTAATAGTGCATCCTTAAGGTCAAGTTTTATTAGCAGTCATAATTACTTTATTAGCTAACCATTCTAGGTAAGCACCTGTTCTACCTTCAAGCGAAAGTTGAGCAATTAAAACCATTTTACCATCTTTCATCTTCCAGTTCTTACTACGGTGCTAGATCATAGCCAAGTCATACCGTCTCACGAAAACGGCAATTCACGAACCAATGTATCCCAGCTGGGTTCCCCAAAACATACGCCCTGCTTGTACCCTAGGCACAAACGAGACCAACCCATTCCACTCCTATTGAGGTGTCCAGGTCCCCGTCCAAACTTGGACTCCAAGCCCCCACACTGGAGACCTAGTCTTAGTATGGTGCTTAGACCTCCACCTTTCCCCATCTCCAATTAGTTGGTTCGGAAAGAGCCGGAACCCACGATAAGAGTGCAACGAGCCTTCCCGCTCCCATAAGCAAGTATGTGCTCAGGATAATAAGTCTTTGACCTAACTACCATCCACAGCAACGGACGATCCTTAATCAACACGGATAGGAAAAACAGTGTAACCAAGCTAAGCCCCATGGCCACGGGACACAACTTGTTACACCCACCAATACCCATGCCATATCCATGCCCGGCCTCCATTTTTTTCATCATTTTATTATGCGAGTAATAATAATCACCTATTATGGGTAACAGCAGGTTACTCACGCTACCGACAGCCTTAGCATAGCAGCTACTTGAACCTACACTAGTAGAACTCATAGGGTAGATATATATATATATATATATATATATATGCATGTGGTTTCCAAAAAAATCCTACAACGTAAATGCACAACACACACATATATATACACGATGGATATAAAAAACAGAGGTTATGCACTAAGGCTTGCCTTGGACAGGTGCAGTGTCAGCTGAGTTAGTCAGTGGTGGCTCTAGGACCTCCTCCTGCACGAGAATCTCCTCCTCGTACTCCTCGACAATCTCCTCAAACTCATGATCACCGGTGGTCATGATCTCCGCTGACTCATTCTCTATATGCATGCGATGACGATGATGCAACAACTTAGTATTTAGGCAACAACTATTAAAATAGGGACACATATGCCATACTAACAAGCTAGCTCTAACGACTAAAATATAAATCTAACCATCAGCTCTATCAAATCAAGTGTCAAGCTCACCCTAACAAGTGCTTCATTTCATAAGTCAATATTCTTCTCTTATTCATATTAAAGGTTTAACAGATATTTAGTTACCCTAACAAACATGCTATCTTAGGGCTATAAAAATTAGAGTAAGCACATAATAATACAATGAAGCTACTATAAAAATTTTAGGATCAAAGCTATCACCAATTTACCACAAAAATTCCTACAATAATTACCTAATAATATTAAACATGTCCAAACGATTTAATAGCCCTTAGTTCCAACATAGATATGTATGAACTAACTATACCAACAGATAGACAACAATTTTAGAAACCTAACAAAATTTGTTTTGCAATTTTTGAACACATACATAATTTTATATTAATTACCAAAGATCAGCTCAGAAATTAAAATAGAAAGCTATTACTAATTTCTTAGGAAAAAATAAAAATGGATTCCAACATGCAGCCCGTGTAAGTGCGGCCCACTTGTGAGATGGCCCTTTTGCAAAAGAACCTTGGGACTTCTCTCGAATTACACCTAAGTCCTAATACTATTTCTTCCTTTCTCTAGCGAATTCATTTAACCCCCTGAGTTTTCCCTAATTTCCCCGCGCGCACCCTCGGGTAACCCTGTGCATGGCGGTGCGGCGAGCGGCGGCACTGGACATGCACGTTGGCCACCTAGGACCTACGTCGACCCATCTAACAGGTCGATCGCCATCTCTGACCTACACTATTGTGCTGGGTGGTGGTGAGGAGTGGCGAGGCTCACTAGTGAGGGCTGCAGCGATGCGCAGCCATCCACGATGGCGACATGACTGTTCCGGTGAACTAGGGCAACTATGGACCCAACTAGCTAACGTGTGAGCATCAAGAGCTTACCGTGGACTTGATCGAAGTGATAGTTGGGGTAGAGGATGGCGGAGAAGGGCTGGCCGCATGCGATCGAGCCATGTAGTGGCGCACCATGGCTGACACGGCCATGATGATGGCGCCAGGGTAGTGGTAGCGATTTAGCTGATGAGCGCAGGGCAAAGGGGAGTCGGGGCAAAGCTAATGGCATTGCTGGGCCAACCTCTCACAACTTCGTTGGCGAGTTGCCACGCGCACCGACCGAGCGCGACCTTAATGGCCCAGCGGCAAGAAAACAGCCAAATTGAGGCTTGGCCAGGCTCAACTCAAGGCGTGATGAGGTTGGACAGCTAGGTATGGCGAGGCAGCGGACACGTTGAATCAGATTGAGGGGATCTCTCTCTGGTTGATTTCGTGGGCGCGACTCAGACGATAGAGGCGACTAGGAGAAGGGTAGGTCCAAGCTCTGGCCGTCCTCGCCTTAGCGGCAAGCGGTAGGCCGGACCTGAGGTAGCACCTGCACGCTCACTACGAGACAATGCAGCCCAACATCGTGCGTGCATGGAGGTAATTGTGGAGCATGGCATGTGTGGCTACAACGCCATTAAGGTGAGGTGATGGCGCAAGGCAGCAGGGGTAGCCCATGTGCGCGTGGTGATGTGGTGAGCAACAGCAGCACAACATGGTACCACAGCGGTAGCAGCACCGCACGGTAGTGGCCAAAGGCTATAGTGGCTGTGCCCTAGAAGCTCAGTAAGGCGGCAATGACAGTGGCAGCAGCGCAATGGCGAGGTGGGGTAGCACAAGGTGGCCTGCAGCGCCAGGCCATGGCCAAGGATGGCCTTGGCTGACCAATGCACGGCCGCACACGTGTGGCCAAGCATGGAAACATCAGGGTCCCGAGCGTGGAGACAACGCCCACTCGGCCAACCAGCCCGAGACTGTGTTCGTGCACGAATTTTAAAGCATCGATAAAAACTAAACTACTGAAGTTAAAATTAAACCGCCTTTACTATGCTAAAGAGGGCATATTAGGCTACCAACCAGAGCTAAAACATGACACCACTACTTAACTCAATTTCACAGGATTAATTCCCAAACATGGTGTTGTCGAACTATCTTTAGACAAGGAATTTTCTAAGTTTTGAGCTGGATTCAATTTCAAGTTCCATTTCTAAGCTATTAGAAATACTAGCTAGCAATGTTATTTTTCTACAGCAAGAGTTGTATTGTCATCTATAAAGTTTGTACTTCAAACTTTATTTAGGTGTCGCACATTCTATAATATTTTTGCTCAATAAAAATTAGTTTTCAACCCTACTTGACATATGAGCTATTGAATAAATTTTCATTTAACATTTTTATTATTCATTTTAGGTTACAAGAAATTCATCTACACACTCTATCATATGTATTATCACATCAACATGATGCTCATGGCATGATCTAGTTGTTTGTTTAGGGCGTAACATCAAGGCTGTTACAGCCCCTCCCCCCTAAAACAAAATCTCGTCCTGAGATTTCATGTGAGTGCCTAGTGTAGGAAGGGATAAGAAGCAATTTCAATTTAAATAATTACCTTGATGAATTAGGAAGGAGATGGGGATAATGTTCTAGAATATAATTCTCCTGTTCCCAAGTTGCTTCGTCCTCCGAATGCTTTTGCCATTGGACTTTATAAAATTTCACCACTTTGTTTCTAGTGACTTTCTTTTTTATCCAAGATTTTGACGGGATGCTCAATGTAAGAAAGATCAAGCTTGAGAGGAAGTCCTTCAATTTCCACTACTTTGTTAGGAACTCGCAAACACTTTTTCATTTGGGAGACATGGAAAACATTATGGACTACCGAGAAGATAGCTGGGAGCTAGATACGATAAGCAACAGAACCACACCGCTTCAACACTTTATAAGGTCCGACATAATGAGGAGCTAATTTCCCACAAACTCTAAAACAATGCACACCTCTCATCGGAGATACCTTGAGATACACATGGTCGCCAACTTCAAACTGCAAATGCCTTCTTCTCTTGTCTGCATAAGTTTTCTAATGGTTCTGAGCTGCTTTCAAATGAGTCTGAATAACACTGACTTGCTCTCTGGCTTCTTTGATAAAATCAGGCCTGAAATAACCACGGTCTCCACTTCAACCCAATTAAGTGGTATTCTACATTTCTTACCATATAAAGCCTTGAAAGGTGCCATTCGAATGCTTTCTTGATAACTATTGTTATAAGAAAACTCTGCTAAAGACAAGCATTCATCCCACTTTTCTGGAAAAGAAATGATACAAGCTCTCAAAATATCCTCAAGTACTTGGTTGACCCTTTCTGTCTGACCATCAGTTTGCGGATGATAAGCTGAACTTCTTAGGAGACAAGTACCGAGACACTTCTGGAGATGCTCCCAAAAATGAGAGACAAAAACTGACCCTCTATCAGAGACAATGGTAAGAGGAACTTCATGTAGGGTTACAACCCGATCAAAATATAGCTTGGCATACTTTTTGGTTGAATACCTTATATCCACTGGGAGAAAATGAGCAGACTTGGTGAGGCAATCCACAATGACCCAAATAGAATCATATCCCTTTGCTATGTGGGGGCAAACCCACAACAAAATCCATGGAAATATCCTTCTATTTCCTAACAGGGATAGGCAAAGGCTGTAGAAAACCAGGCGTATGCATATGGTCCACCTTAACCCTCCCACAAATGTCATATTCTGAGATGTATTTAGTAATGTCCTGCTTCATATTTGGCCACCAATACAAGTGATGCAAATCATGATACATCTTGTTGCTTCTAGGGTGAATGGATAGCTTGGAGTTATGAGCTTTATCCAAAAATTTTCTTCTAAGCTCGTCACTTGAAGGAACCACCAATCGGTCCTTAAACTTCACCACACCTTGATTGTCAAGACTGAAATGAGGGCCACGCCCTTCGGTAATTAACTTCTTAATATGAGGAATTTCTGAAGCATCTTGCCTTTGCTCTATAATAATTTGCTCAAGTAAATCCGAGACTAGAGCAATATGAGCTAACACTTTAGAATGGATGAGGGGCAAAGATTCTTCATCAACCTGATGTGACTTTCAACTCAAGGCATCAGCTACCACATTGGCTTTTCTAGGATGATAATAAACTTTCAAATTGTAATCCTTGATTAACTCGAGCCACCTCCACTACCTCATATTCAATTCAAATTGTTTGAAAATATATTTGAGGCTCTTGTGATCCGTATAGATATGCACTTTATTTTCTAACAGGTAATGCCCCCAAATTTTTAGAGCATGCACAACCACAACCAGCTCTGAATCATGGGTGGGGTAATTCATCTCGTGCTTCTTTAGCTAACGCGAAGCATAAGCTATCACTCACCCATCTTGCATAAGCACACAACCCAGTCCAATCCTAGAGGCATCATAATACACATCAAATGGCCTATCAATATCTGGTTGAGCTAGAACAGGAGCAGAGGTAAGGAACTTCTTCAGTGCTTGGAAAGCTTCTTCACAAGCCGGGCTCCATACAAACTTGGCATCCTTCTAAAGCAACTTGGTCATTGGTTGAGCTATCTTAGAAAACTCAGGGATGAAACATCGATAATAACTAGAAACACCGAGGAACTAACAAATCTGATGTAGAAACTTTGGAGATTTCTAATTTAACACATCTTGCACCTTGCTAGGATCCACAGAAATGCCTTTGGGGGTTAGGACATGCCCCAAAAACTGTGCTCGATCCAACCAAAACTCACACTTGCTGAATTTGGCATACAACTTATGTTCACATAGTCGAGTCAGAACTATACGAAGATACTATGCATGCTCTTCATTGTTCTTAGAATATACCAAAATATCATCAATGAACACCACTACAAACTTGTCCAATTCTGGCATGAAGACCGAGTTCATGAGATACATAAAGAATATAGGAGCATTGGTGAGACCAAAATATATAACTAGGTATTCATAAAGCCCATACCTAATAGAGAAAGCTGTCTTTAGGATATCTTGCGGCCGTATTTTAATTTGGTGATACCCTAAATGAAGATCAATCTTTGGAAACACTTTTGCACTAGACAACTGATCGAACAAAGTATCAATACAAGGTAAATGATACTTGTTCTTAATGATTACCGTATTGAGAGGGCAATAATCCACACACATCCAAAGAGTACCGTCTTTCTTCTTTATAAAAATAGCTAGACAACCCCATGATGAAGAACTAGGACGGATGAATCCTTTCTCCAACAATTCCTCTAACTATTTCTTTATCTCAGCCAATTCTTTTGGAGCCATGCCATAAGGACGCCACAAAATAGGAGCAGTGCCAGGTTCTAGCACAATGGAAAACTCCACATCCCTATCTGGTAGTAACCTAGGTAGATCCTCGGGAAAGACATCTAGAAACTCATAGACCATAGGAATAGCAGCAAGGTTAGGAGAAGCTTCAGCATGAGCAATAACTAGTAAGGTGGGGACTGACGACATAAGGAGAGACATCCTATCCTTAGAAGAAGGAAGCCTTAAGTCAACAATTCCCTATCTAAGGTTCAAGACCACCCCATAATTTCTCAACTAGTTCATTCCCAGAATTGCATCTATGCCTTGCCCAGGCAACACCATGAACTATAGGTGATAAGAGTGAGTGGCTAGCACTAATCTCATGGTGTCCGTCTGAGTTTTAATGCACAACTATGCACCTAGGGTTCTGATTCTATAGACAATAGGAATGGCCATAGTAGATATATTGTGCCTTTGTGCAAACCCCATACTTATAAATGAATGTGATGCGCCAAAATCAAATAACACACATGCTGGATGGGACTTAATGGTAAACATACCAGCCATCACAGGCTCACCCTATGGAATCTCCTCAGCCTCGATGAAGTTAACCTGCTCAGAGCGGCTCACGGGCATCTTCTTCCTAATGATAGTCCTCTTGACCAGACAAGAGTTGGCCGAAGGCTGAGAAGACTTGGGAGGCTGATTCTGGGGGCACTCCTGAGCATAGTGACCTTCCTTGCCACACTTGAAACAAAGCACCTGGCTTGTTCCCTTGTCGCTGATGAGGCAGAACTTGCTATCCCTGAGGCTGCTACACCTGTTGAGTAGGTGCACGGTACCGAGTGGGCAGTGCCTGGTGAGTCTGCTAAGTCTAGTGGGACGCCTGTCCACTCAGAGAGTGATAGGACACCCTCCTCACAACCTATACCTTCTGAGACTATGGGTGACTAGAAGACCCAGTGACCACCTTCTTGCGCTTTCACTCAGCCTGAGAGTCACGCTGAAGTCCCTCCATAGCAATAGCAGCATTCATCAATGCACCAAAGATTTGATAGTCTCCTGTATACAACTTCTCTTGCAAGATACAAAAGAGACCACAATTGAAATGGTCCATCTTCTTCTCATCAGTGTCCACATGAGTTCCAGCATACTGTGCAAGATGGTTGAACTTGTTCACATACTCCATCACCATCATATTTCCCTATTTTAGCTCCAGAAACTCAGACAACTTCCTGTTCAGCAAACCTGTAGGAATATAGTACTGACAAAAAGTAGTGGCAAACTCCTGCCAAGTCACATAGTGGTGCACAGGCTGCATGGCGTTGAAAGCATCCCACCAAGCACTGGCAGATCCTAGAAGCTCCTGTGCGGCAAAGCGCACCTTCTGCTTGTCAGTCGCATTGAGCAACTGAAACTTCTGCTCTAGAATACAAAGCCAATGCTCCACATCCAGAGGCTCCACAGTCAGTGTGAATGTGGGCGGGTGCATCCCTAAGAAGTCCTGATAGGAACAAGGCCTCTCAGGATTGTGGGCACCACCCCCGTTCCCACTATTACCACTAGGGCCTCCACGGGCGAAGCCACCAATGACCCATGCCAGCATCTCTAAGGCACGAGTTGACTCACGACGAGCAGCCAACATCTTGGCCATCATCTCCGCATGGGTCATTGGTGGTGGTGGCAGAGAAGGGGGACCAAGGAGTGGGGCCTCGTGGCTCTCCCTATTGACATTGTCGTTATCATCATCATGACCGTTTCAGCCTTGATCTTTACCAAGACCACGACCCGTCCCAGCACTGGTGCTCCCATGACTAGACCTCAAGGTCATCTATAAACAGATAGGAACCCACTGTTAGAGACAAGGCCTCCATATTTATAAACAAAAGGCTAGAGAGATGATAAGGCCCGCTAAGTTGTTGCATGCTAAAACTTTTCATTAAGAGAAAGCATTTCTTTTCATTTATTATCCTATCAATTCACTACCCAAGAATTACACGTGTGGAGGAGTTTAGCTTAAGCAAGATTCTTTCTTCATGATGCATGCATCAACTTATTCGTTCACTCAAGCCAAAATATAGCGGCATTCGCATAAAATTTTAGCACAGCGCACACTCACTTCCCGGATGCTAAACTATTCTTTCGTAGTATAAGTTAGTGTACCCATAGAAATTGATTAGATAAAATCAGTGACAGTATCTTTGATAGACCATATTGCTAGGGCTTATACTTATTTATGTAATTTATCGCATCCTATTTTTTGCAATGTTTTTGTTGGTCAAATTTTAGGTTTTTAAAAAGAGTTCTTAAACCCATAGACTTATTATTGGCTCTGATACCACCTGTGGCAGAACCGCCTAGAATAACACACTTTTAGAGGCGCCCATCTTCTACTAGACACTAAATGCCCCAAAAATAGGCTAAAATGGGCAGTTCCATCGAGCACACCCAAAGAGAAAACTCAAAACAATCCACATTTTACATCTAGGATCTAATAACGAGTACGACCTTATAATATTTAGTCCATTTTATACAACATAGAGTCTTGGAAATTATTTATTATAATGCCAGAGTTCAGAGTGTGATAATTAAACAGCGGAATGTAATGATCATCTAGCGAAAACGATACATGGATTTGTCAGTGCTCACCAGAAGAATCCTCCACACAAGAGCTAACTCTTCAAGCTGCACCTGCAACAGGGTAAAATAAACCTTGAGTACACGATGTGCTCGCAAGACTTACCCGACTAGTGAGAATATTTTTCGGACTCTCAAGGACACATATGCCGTACTAGCAAGCTTGCTCTAACGACTAAAATTTAAATCTAACCATCAGCTCTATCAAATCAAGTGTCAAGCTCACCCTAACAAGTGCTTCATTTCATAAGTCAATATTCTTCTCTTATTCATATTAAAGGTTTAATAGATTTTTAGTTACCCTAACAAACAAGCTATCTTAGGGCTACAAAAATTAGAGTAAGCACATAATAATACAATGAAGCTACTGTAAAAAATTTAGGATCAAAGCTATCGTCAATTTACCACAAAAATTCCTACAATAATTACCCTAATAATATTAAACATGTCCAAATGATTTAATAGCCCTTAGTTCCAACATAGATATGTATGAACTAACTATACCAACAGATAGATAATAATTTTAGAAACCTAACAAAATTTATTTCATAATTTTTAGACACCTACATGATTTTATATTAATTATCAAAGATCAACTCAGAAAATAAAATAGAAAGCTATTACTAATTTCTTAGGAAAAAAGAAAAATGGATTCCACCGCGTGGCCCATGTAGGCGTGACCCACGCGCGAGACGGCCCACAACAGGGAGACCGCTCGCACTGGCGCTTTTGCAAAAGAACCCTCAGACTTCTCCCAAATTATACCTAAGGCCTAACACTATTTCTTCCTTTCTCTAGAAAATTCATTTAACCCCCTGAGTTTTCCTTAATTTCCTCGTGTGCACCCCCGGGCAACCTTGTGCATGGCAACGCGGCGAGCGGTGGCACTGGACGTCTATGCTAGCTACCTGGGACTATCATGCTGGGTGGTGGTGAGGAGTGGCGAGGCTCACTGGTGAGGGTTGCAGTGATGCGTGGCCATCCACAATGGTGGCGCAACTATTCCGGTGAACTAGGGCTGCTACGGGCCTAACCAGCTATTGTGTGAGCATCCGGAGCTTACCGTGGACTCGATCGAAGTGATAGTTGGGGTAGAGGATAGCGGATGAGGGCTGGCCGCATGCGACCGAGCCATGCTATGGTGCACCGTGGATGACACAGTCGCGGCGATGGTGCTGGGGTAGTGACATCGATTTGATTGATGAGCGCAGGGCGAAAAGGGAGTCAAGGTAAAGCTAATGGCGTAGCTGGGCCGACCTCTCACAGCTTCGTTGGCGGGTTGCCACCCGCACCGGATGGGCACGGCCTTAATGTCCCGACAGCGGGGAAATGACCAAATTGAGGCTTGGCCGGGCTCAACTCAAGGCGTGATGGGGTTAGACAGCTAGGTGGCTTAATGGCGAGGCCGCAAACATGTTGAATCAGATTGAGGGGATCTCTCTCTGGCTGATTTCGTGGGCGTGGCTTAGACAACAGAGGCGGTAGGGAGAAGGGTAGGTCCGGGCTCTGGCCATCCTTGCCTTGGCGATAAGCGGTAGGCCGAACCCGAGGCAGCTCCTGCACGCTCGCTACGAGACAACATAACCCAGCATCATGCACGCGCAGAGGCAGTTGGGGAGCGTGGCATGTGCGGCTTTAGCGCCATTAAGGCGATGCGACGACGCAAGGCAGCAGGGATAGCACACGTGCGCGTGACGATGAGGCGAGCAACAGTAGCATAGCATGGTACCATAGCGGCAGCAACACTGCATGATAATGGCCAAAGGCAGCAGTGGCTGTGCCCCAGAAGCTCAGTAAGGCAGCAGCGGTAGTGGCAGCAACGCGATGGCGAGGTGGGGCAGCAACGCGGTGGCCCGCAGTGCTAGGCCAAAGCCAGGCCACGGCTAGGCCGAGGATGGCCTCGGCCGACCAACGCACGGCCGCACATGTGCGGCTGAGCATGGCGATGTCGAGGTCCCGAGCGTGGTGACCGCGCCCACCCCACCAACCAGCCCGAGATTGTGTTCGTGCATGAATTTTAAAGCATCGATAAAAACTAAACTACTAAAGTTGAAATTAAACCGCCTTCACTATGCTAAAGATGGCCTATTAGGCTACCAACTAGAGCTAAAACATGACACAACATCTTAACTCAATTTCATAGTATTAATTCCCAAACATGTCTTTAGACTTGAGGAATTTTCTAAGTTTTGAGTTGGATTTAATTTCAAGTTCCAATTCTAAGCTATTAGAAATACTAGCTAGCAATGTCATTTTTCTATAGCAAGAGTTGCATTGTCATCTATAAAGTTTGTACTTTAAACTTTATTTAGGTGTCGCACACATGTTCTATAATATTTTTGCTCAATAAAAATTGGTTTTCAACCCTACTTGACACATGAGCTACTAAATCAATTTTCATTTAACATTTTTATTATTCATTTTAGGTTACAAGAAATTTATCAACACACTCTATCATATGCATTATCACATAAATATGATGCTCATGACATGATCTAGTAGTTTGTTTAGGGCGTAACACCGAGGGTGTTATAATGGCAAGGCATCAGACTCCAGCATGTGTGGCTGTTCGCCGAGGAAAGCAATCCGCTGCGTGCCAACATCGAGTTACCGCCGAATGCCGAGTTGTCGTCGATGTTGGTTGATGAAAAGATTCCTGTCTCGTTCGCCATAGAATCAGCACGCACACCCCCTACTTGGCACGCCACTGTTGACGAAATACGGCCTGCAGTCTACCGAGGGGTATGCCCATGGCAGCAGATGAATCGGTGAAGGTGCGCGAGATATGAACTAGATGGTAATACAAACACCGAGACACAAGATTGAGACATGTTCGGCCGTTAGTATGACGTAATACCTACATCCTGTGTTTCGATGTATTGCATTGAGATATGTAGAGATGCCCACTAGGGAACTCCTATCTCTCCTTATATACTCTGGAGGGGTAGGGTTACAAGAAAAATATCATATTTGGTATTATACAATAAATCACATCTTCTTGTAGCCTTACGGTGCATGCCTTGATCTTGTGGGTTGGGTGACCTTTGATGGTGCGGCCCATGTCTTGTCATGTAGATACCGTGGTTCATACCCCCACACCGGTGTGGAGCTCATCGGTGGCACGGACCTCAGTAGGGGCATGGGCAGGTGGATGGAGCGTGGTTGCAACAGGAGGCGTGAGTTTGGGCAGGGGCACGTGGCGCGGATGAGGCCACGTGGTGCGAGCGGGGGCGGCGTGGTTGAGGGTGGGGTCCATCCTAGAGCAGAGGTGCGCAGTGCACTGAGCGAGCAGACGACGCGTGCGGGGTCAGCATGGGTGAGGTGCAAAGCGAGCGAGCAACTTATACAGGTCTATTTGGATGGACGGACAGACGGCCTATAAGCAGCATTACCGTAATCATATAGCACACTTGATCACAAATATTTTACATGTAATCCAATGATGTGGTAGCTATGAAATTGTGAGATTAGACTATACGCTGAGGGAGATTTCATCCATCGACCAAAATCTATGAAGTTGATGCGATCTCAATAGACACCATGCATCGACACTCCTCAGGAGTACCTCCAGCTTGCGTCTCTTCAAGATCAACCCTAGAGGCAGGAGTGGGTATAGATCTAGGGCTAGGGCAACTGTCGTGGCTCGTACTCCATCTATCTCATAATATTTATTGATCTAGCCTTTTATTTTATACTAGTCTCAAATTAGAGTAATATACATCATGGGTCCTTAAACTTGTCTTGGGGTGCCACTTAGGTCCACAAACTCTTAAATCGTACTTCTGGCACCCTAATGTTATTTAAGTATGCCACTTAGGTCCATAACTCATCGGAACAAGGTTTTGGTCGACGTGGCATGGATAGCGTGGCGCAAGCGCACAGGGGCACGGGCGAGCAGCATGCACGAGCAGCCGCTGCGCAGCGAGCAGCATGCATGAGCAGCCACCTTTGCCAGCATGTGTTCGGCCTATGTTGTTGCTGCTGCTGCTGCTATGGTGGCGGCTAACCTGTGCATCGACGCTCGTCGGTAGCGGTGCTCGCCTGTGCAACCGCGGCAGCTGCTTGCTCGTGCACACCAAGCATGCCCTCGCTGCAAACCTACAGAGCCTAACGGAGAGAGTAGCCATGCGTCACTCACTCCTTGCCCCTCTTGCCAAACACCGCCCTGGTCACGGCCCTAATGCCCCCCACCCACAGCTCCGCAGCCTCCTCACCGCCCTGGCACACGAAGTGCACCTCCCACCCTATTGCAGTCACCACACGGAATAGACCCGGCTCACATGCGTCTCCCTTCCGCTGCCTATGCTGCTGGAACACCGAGCTGCCACCGACCTCGGCCTCCCGGCAGATCACGTTGTGCCGGCTTGACCCACCCCACTGGAGCACGCCCGTCACAACGACCAAGCGCAGCGACTTGCCATGAGGCCTCCCGTACCCGCCCTTGGTGTGGTTCCTGACATGCGTGCCTTGGAGGACCACCTGCCGGCCTAGCTCATCCATAATCACGTCCTCGGTCTTGCTGAACCTCACCATGGCCAGCGCTGCTCACGCCAGGGAGAGCGCCGTCTCGCCGCGCGATGTCTGAAGGTCGTAGCGAGCACCGCAGGAGATGAGAAGCTCACCCACGCCCACATGGCCTTCCCTAGCATCAGCGGGGTGTAGCCATAGCCATCGGGGATATTCACGTCACAGCCCGTGCTGGCGAGGTGCCTCACGGCACAGTGAAGCGCATAGAATCCTCCAGGCATGCCCTTCTCTAGTGCGAACTCAAGCATGACCAGCTCGAAGAAGTCCCTCTTCTTGCTCTGCTGTGCCAGCCCAATGGTCGTCTCGCCGCGCTTGTTGCTCAGCTTCACGTTGGCGCTAGCGAATACGAGGGCGCGGAAGGCCTCCACGTTGCCCATCTTGGCAGCAGCCATTATGGGCGAGCACCCATCCAAATCCTGCTCGTCCACGTCCATGCCTGACTGAGCGAGCAGCACTTCCATCATGGTCGTGTCGCCGTAGAGCACACCGAACATCAGCGGGGAGAACACGTTCCGATCGCTCGAGCATGGGATGGTCCCAGACCGAATCATGCCAAGAACAGCCCGTTCGAAGTGGGTCTTCCACCCCCCAGAGGAAGCGACGGAGGTCAGGGAGTCACCAGTCGAGTTTAACAGCGCGACGTCTGCACCAGCGGACACGAGAACTCCGAGTCAGTCCTCGCGTTTGTGGCGCGAACAGAGGATGGCAGCGGTGTCGTCGGCCTCTACCCTCGCGTTCACGTCACAGCCCCTGTCAACCAGCATCCGTAGGATCTTCGGCTGGCCGAGGCGCGAGGCGAGGTGAACCGGCCTGGACTGTTGCTCCTGGACGTCTTCACGGGAGCTTCGGAGTCTGCACCGGACGCTAGCAAGGTCTGGACGGCACCGGCGCTGCCACAGAGGATGGCGTGGTGGAGGAGCGTCCGGGCGAGGCGAGTGGCAGTCGATGTGTACTCGCTACGGAGGAGCATGCGTAGGATGGTGCGCGTGCCTGTCTAGCTGCTCGTAACACACATTCGCATCGGGAGCCGATGGCGCAGAACAACGGAAGGAAGAGGAAGGAACCAGCGGCGGCGACACCCTCCCCCTCGGTGAGCCTCGCAGGCACGACGGCTCGCCTCCTCGGCCCTGCGACGCTGCGCGAGCACGACCTTTGCGCCGCTGCGCCCAGCTCCAGCGGCCGGCACTCGGCGACGGCGGCGGCATCAGGGACGCCGCGAGCGCGGCACCTCGGTAGCCCGTGACAGGCACGGTTTGGGAGCCGTCTCGCTCGCGCGCGGCTGCTCATGCATGCAACTTGCGCCGTGCCCCTGTGCGCAGCCGCGGGCTCGCTTGCGCGGCGGCGGCTCGTGCATGTTCTTGTGCGGCTGCTCATGCATGCAGCTTGCGCCGTGCCCTTGTGCATGATGCTCGCCCGTGCCCTGTGTGGCTGCTCATGCATGCTGCTCGCTGCGCGGCGGCTGCTCGTGCATGCTGCTTGCCCGTGCCCCCTATGCGCTTACGCCACGCTGTCCATGCCACGTCGACCAAAACATTGTTCTGATGAGTTATGGACCTAAGTGGCATACTTAAACAATATTATGGTGCCAGAAGTACGATTTAAGAGTTTGTGGACCTAAGTGACACCTCAAGACAAGTTCAAGTACCCACGATGCATATCACTTCTCAAATTAATTGTCATTCTCATTTTACTGCACACTTCTCTTATACCAGTGTATCTCTATCTCTATAATATATCTATCTTTTTAGAGCCATTTGGCAGGGATCCAGATTCTAAAACATTTCGAGTAACATTAATTCTCCGATGAATTGGAATCACTTATGAAATCATTTGGCTATTTCATTGGATTCTCGAAACTAGAAGTAGAATCCGAAGAAACCGGATTTTTTCCGGTGTTTCTCTGAACTGTAGAAAAATAAGAATCGGTTTCAAGAAATTCTTTCTAAAACGTGGCGTTTAATCCGAAACGTTGTTCGCTACCAAACACGTGTTCCTTTAGTTTTCTGGCCCAATATGATATGGCCCTCGGTGTCCCAGGCCCCAACTGACAGTCCACTGAAGCAAAGGGCCGAAGGCAATAGCGCTTGGGCTTGCCTGCCTGGGCACCTGGCTACGGGCTACCACGTCAGCACGTCGGGACCGCCACCTCTCTCGCTGGTCGTTCTCCTTTCGTCTCCCGGCTCCCCTAGTCGCCGTTGCATCGGACAAGGAAGGCGGAAGGGCATCCGGCGGTGAAGCATCTAATCGGAGCAGGCCGTTGTCCCTCCGCCCGCGGCCGCGCTACTGCTGGTCGTCAAGTTGTAGGCGGGAAGCCGGGGCGCCGGCCACTGGCTGCTGGTCAGCACGCGCACACAGCAGCAGGGTGGTCCGTGGTCGCCGCGGCCTCCGGCCGGCAGCTGGCACGCGGCCAGGACAAGTCGACAGCAAGCCAGACCCAACTTCAGTCTCCAGTGAGGCAGCAACAGCAGGTTAATTCCCAAATCCTAATCTTTATTTCAATGTTAAATTCCCCAATCGTGAAATCCTCATGTCACCTGCCTTTTGCCAATTCCCATGAATAATTATGTGTCTTTGTTAGTTTTTGTAGAATGCAGAATGAAGAGGACAATGACATTGAAATTCTATTTTTAATGAAGTGTGAGAGGCGAGGGCAAACCAAACCTTCATTAGTTAGGTACGCCGAAGGCGGAGGCGGCGCCGAAGACGGAGGTGTCATAGGCGGTCGGCAGGGGCCGCACTGACAGCACCGGCCTTCACCTCGATTGCTGCTGAAGCTCATCCTGGGCACGGTGAGCTGTCCAGCGAGACAGGCATTGTCTAGCCTGACCCGTTGATGCTGTACCCGGACGCTACGCATGGTCGCGACATCACGGAGGACCCAATGTTGGAGGAGTTTGCTCGCCAGTAGTCGGATCGTCGCTTGGCCTTCTCTTGAGCGCCTGTTGTCACCACCGGTGGTCCCCCAACCACAAGATGAGGCCCCAGTAGTCGTGGCCACCTAGCTGGAGGATGAGGACCCAGCGGCAATGGTGTCCGGTGCGTTGCGGACACCACCTCCGCGCCCCATTCACTGGGCGGTGGACTCACCCCCTACCAGCTCACCGCCAGTGGATACCCACCTGGCTGAGGACAACGACGACTCCGCCAAATGCCGCCTCGATAGCTTCATCAACGAAGTGACACGTAAGAGGGACTCTCCACTGATTCGTGAGCCTCCAATGCAGCCTCCTGCTAAGCCAATGATACCGCGGCGGAGCAGGCAGTTGGAGGCTCAGCCCCTCTCTCGAGTACCTGCTTCCAAGTGAGGTGAGTTGATGATCATGCATCGCATGGGCTTCACTAAGGGTCCATCAGCGCCATCCGTGTCGGAGCTCGAGGCCTATGAGAAGCTCTTCGGCGGCGACCTGACTGTGTCCGAGGCCGAAGCGCTTGACGAGCTCTTCCCGGCTGTGTCCAGGTAGTTGTGAAGACGCAAGGCCACCTCCTAGGTCGCACCGTTGTGTAGGTTTTGGTTGCTTCCTTTAATGTAATATCGAGTCTAGAGGTCTCTTGCTAGGACGGTCTGGCTACGGCTGTGTTAGGTTAACCTCCTGCGGCGCTCGATACAAGCGCGTTGTATGTTTGCCTAAATTCTTCTACCTAATACAATGATACGCAAAGCTTTTGCGTATTCGAGAAAAAAAATGTTTTCATCAAGTATGCTGTGGATTGCATGGAATTGAGATAGGAGTATCATCTAAACTTATGCATTTATGAGGTAGTTTGTTTATCTATCTGTATTATACCTAGTGTGGGTGGTATTTGACAAGGTGCTGGTGGTTCACATACTTTGATAGTAGCCCAAGGTGTGAAAATTGACCAGCTCAGCCACTAACCTTAGGGGAAGCGACCAAAGAGGGGGAGACATCTGGGGAGGCCCCTTCTGTGTTAAACCCGGTGCTTGATTCTGAGTCGCACAATTCTACATTTTGTTGACGGCTAGATTTGTCAGGGTTTGTCATCTTCTCTGGAGGGTTCAGAACCACCGTGCAAGAATTAGCTATCTTGTGAGGAGTACAATAGGAATGGATGATGCTCAAGGGTACCAAGAAGGAGATGACCACGACTTGGTGCTGCAGAAACAAGAATGGATCAAGTATGCCTTCGTCCACCTTGCACCACCTGTTTGTAATAATCTCTTCAGTCTGCCAGGACTTGACTCATATATCTTGCTGGTGGTTTGGCCATACAGAACACAAGACATGCTCAAGAGTAAACTTATTCTTGAAGATGAATTTGCCCGGAGTTTACCTTCGGTGGGCTCAGGTTCAGATGAACATGAAAGTTGCAAACTGAAGTATATTGGTGGGACTGACATTAGCTTCTTAAAGGAAGACCCAGCCACAGCATGCGCCGCTGTGGTAGTCCTCAATGCCGATACTTTAGAAGTTGTCCATGAAGAGTTCAATGTTGTTCGACTGCAAGTGCCATATATTCCTGGATTTCTTGCATTCAGAGAGGTATTATGCATTTTTTGGGCGTGCAATTGTTTTCATCCAAAATTTTCTGTTTTTTTTGCACATTTCATCCAACAAATAAGTTGTTATCACTGCTGCAAAAAGTGTGGCATGCCCTGTTGCTAACTGTTTGTTCTTCTTGCCTCTAAAGTCTAGAGCCAAGGGATTCTAGTATGATCAATAAAAAATCATAGATCTTGAGATAGGTGCATGTCTTTCAAAAATTCTTTCTTTTGTGGTCACCGATCAAAATGTATGATATATATTTTCATATTACTGTTAAAATGTACCAACATGTATTCTGAACAAGTAAACGAGGCTATCTATCGTTACAGGCTCCAATTCTTCTTGGACTCTTGAAAAAGGTGAAGATCAATGCACCTCATTTCTACCCTCAGGTAAAAAAATTTCGGTTACTGTAACAACAAATTTAGGGGGAAAATTCCTGTATACTTCAGTTGGAAGTGATACCATCACTTTCTAAAATGTTCAGGTTGCATAAGGGGCCATAGGAAACAAGGCATATGCTTTTGTTTATTATCATGTAAATACAATTACTGACTACTGGGGCTACGCATTTGAAGAATTCTACTGTTCCGGTGGTTATGTTTCATGACTATGAATCATTTTAGTTTATGAGATGTCTTGCATAATCACCATAGGATATTATAGCATCTTCTGAATTAATATATCTTTTAACTGTATTTGCCCGTGCCTTTTCTAAGGTTTACCATTCTGCCCTGGCAGTTGCTCATGGTTGATGGAAATGGATTAATCCATCCGCGAGGTAAAACACATTAACTGCTTGCTGATACTGGCAGTCTCATTTTCACAGTAATGGTTTCAAGTAGCTAGCTTATTGCGTTTAGCTACTTTAATGCTTTAATTGACAATGTTGGCATTTTGCACATGTAAACTTAGATTTTATAGATAGATTGTAAAATAATCTTTAATGTGTGCATCATGTTATTGGATTTCATAAGAACCTTAGTTAATTTCTTTGAAAGGAAATCTTGGTTCACTTTAGAAAGACTATTCATGTTATAGGACGCTGTCTAATCACATCCTCTGTGACCCCATTTCCTATTTTGAGAGCAAACTGCCTTAATATATGAATCCTCATTGGAAAGATTTGGTGAAATAGACAATCTTTCTTAATTGTGCTAGGCTATTAGTATTAGTATCCATTGAAAATGGAGCATTTTCTGTTTCTATGCTATTTTGAGAAAAGAATGCCCTCATAGCTGTGTGAATCCTGAGCAAGAAGACTTGGTGATATGGTTCATCTTGTCTGATATGCATATAAATAACCCACAAAGCTTCAAGAATGTAAAATCAACATAATCTGTTCTTTATATTCTTCATTACATTAGTTTTTTAATATATGTCGTTGGGTCACCCTCTAACTTATGCATTCAGCAGGTTTTGGCTTAGCTTGTCATCTCGGCGTCCTTGCAGACGTTCCTACTATTGGAGTTGGAAAAAATGTAGGTTACTTCACTGCAGTAGTGCAGTTTCAACTCACAAGTACATCTATAGATATCCAGCTGTTGGGAATATTGTCACTGAATTCAATTTCTCAGTGTTTCCCTTCTTTCAGAGAAGACTAATCTCAATGTTTCAACTGCATAGCTACATCATGTAGATGGCCTTAACCAATCAGAAGTCAGAAGGCTGCTTGAATCAAAGGAGAACTGCAACAAGGAACTTATTTTGTTGACTGGACAGTCTGGGACAAAATGGGGCATGGTAAGAGACTCCACATCAGACCTAAATGTCTTTTCTGCCTAGTTAAGCTCGTGGAACTGAATAGTTCATTTGTGCCAGGCGCTGCTGTCCTGCCCTGGTTCATCAAAGCCAATCTATGTCTCAGTTGGGCATCGCATTTCACTTGATTCAGCCACGGAGATAGTCAAGTCCTGTTGTAAATACCGTGTTCCTGAGCCTACAAGGCAGGTAGGGGTAGGATTGCCTTTCCGAAGAAGCAGGCTTTGATATAATGTGCATGATTATTTCTTGAGTCGCTAATATGATAGGCCTTTCGTTTTATTCTTTAGGCGGATATAAGATCAAAGGCCTTCCTGCAGAAGCTCCAAAAACCACGGCAATGACGACAAGACTAACTTTTCTTCAACGTAAGCTGTAACAAGACTGGACACATTGGGATCTTGATTTTCCTCGCTGTAGTTGAATTTTCAGAAACAAATGTGTAACATGTATTTGGCGCTTCAACATGAAGCAACTTCTGCACATCTCTAAAACAGATTGTCATTGCCAATCTGTTTGATCATTATTGCCAGCTGTGAGGTTACCGTGGTTTGTAAAACAGGTTGTGATGCTTCACTTGATCAGTCTGGATGTGTGCATCTGTTGCTGCCCAATTATCAACGAGCAAATAATAGAATCAAAGCAGTTTGATCGACTCAGCTCCAAGAACACCATCACAGGCATACCAGAGATGTCCCTAAAAGGCTAAAACTTTCCAATGCCGTGAACGCTGGAGAAATAATCTTGCGGTCAAAAGCAATGCAAATCCAGTTCTGAAACTACCAAAAGCAGGCGTCTGTTTCTATGATTTCCGGATTCTCGATCGTAAAAGCGGGCACCGTTAGCATCTGAAACTTAGGAGTTCAGTAGGTAGCATTTCCGTGCGTTGCTATGGGACAACTAAATTTTTGTACTAAAAACACACGGATCGCATGATAAGATAACAATATTGTGAAATTAAATACCGACGTTAAAACGACATTTAATCCAAAAAGCAAAGTTCGTGAAATTAACGCAGTCATGGAGAGCGCGGCGTCGCAGGCTTACAAATTCTATTGTATATCTATATAGACCTTTCCGTGATGCGGGTAAGATAATATTTTATATCAACAGAAAGAAATATCTGATATTCATTTCTTTCGTCCGCTAGTAAATCCACGAATAAGTTCCACCACATCACAAGGCTCACATTTTAGTGACCCCTGATCCTGAGTAAGTAATGCCCTGCCATGAATGGCCACAAGGATCACCACTATTCGCCTGCCAACCTCTGAGCTGCCCATGAGAATTCAGACAGGTGAAGAGCGTATATTGCCTCGGGCTAACACCACGATCACATTTTAGGTGATGCAAAGTAACAACCAAACGTGGTATAAAATAAGGAGTGATACAAACTTACAGGGTTATTATATCATTATCCAAAAAGGATCAAACTTATGTTGTCCAATACAACAAGGATTAACTTAATCTATGCCTCGATATATATTGTGTTTCTCTCCCCGTCCAACCTAAGACCAACTATCCAGTTCCAGTTAGCAGATGCTGTCGAGCTTCCCTACATTGAACCATTTTGTTGTTGAGACAGAAACAACTCAAGGCTAGATTTGCAGTGCTGTGCATCCAAATATGGTTGATATTTGCATTTTCTTGAGTGAGAAGTGGGAACACATGCATGTTGCCTGGTGAACAGTCATATGGTTCCATTCCCATGGTAATCGTTTCTGAATCACTCATGTAAACGGTAGAAAATGCAATTGTAGAATTGCCCCTGCTCACAGATTGATCCTAAAAGGAACTCATGGTTTATTCTACATGTATTGACCGCCACCCAAAGACAATAGCTATTCCACTCTAATACTGTGTCGGTAGAATAGAGAAGCCAACAAATGATATGGCAGTGGTTTGATGAGACTATAGATACACACATGCTCAGTTTCATGTATCATGAAAAACTTTCGTTGACGAGCATGTTTTTTACTCTGTTCTTCATGCAGCCCTCTTTTAGATAATCAAGACTGCATCAAGCACTGGTCTACTCTGAGGATAGAGAAGTTGACAGCCAAGGAAAGATCTGTCCTCCCGTAATGCCAGGCACACCAAGCCAAAGGAATAAGAATCTGAAACGCACACTTCTAATGATGGCTCTGCTTCACCAGCAATGATCGGATTGGCTGCTCTTGGTCTGCAAAATGCATCACCACAACAACAATAATTCGATTTCATGGCTTCAAATATCATGAGCTGAAGAAAACATGAAAGCAAAATATTTAGTGAGGTAGCTTATTATCAGAGGATAGTGCTACCATCGGTGTGTGTTACCAGAATATAATTTTGCAAGCTAACAAACATCCAACATTTAGGATAAAATAATTATGTACCATCAAATTTATAAAAAGAAAAGCCTCACTTCACATCAAACTTACCAGTATAGCATTTTTAAACCAATACTGCCAACTTGCTCGAAATACAGGGTCAGCACAGAATAAATACAGAGAATAAGCCAAGTGGTAATAATATTTTCCACATGCTAAAATATTTTCTCTTTGTTAAATAAACAACAAAGTTATCTGGTGAGCTGCTTGTGTTCTCACCTAGGACACACCTCTTCACCAGAAATGAAACAGTAGCGTCCAATACCACCAAATTGTCTGCCAAGAAATGTTGCACAATTTCAGGTCATGTAATATAAATTGCATTTATAACTCAAGGTCTTCCATATAACCTATAGACTGTAGATAGAGTTTGTCTATTTTTTTTATCTCGTGTAATGTAATCCATGAATTAATTAGAATCACAGTTCTAGATATTAACTGAGTTACATGTCACAAACAAACTGAATGCATCTACTCCGAATTGCAGTTTACGAACTGTTTCACAAAAATTGTTGCGCAAATCAGATGCCCAAACGAAACATCTTACAAGCTAATTGATTTTGTGGATTTACTGGAAAAACAAATCATGACTCCTAGAGCAAACCATAGAGTGCAACCTCTTGATGCCTCGTCTGAGTCCGAGGTCATGACGAAATTGACGCCGCAGCCCCTTCTTTGCCACTGCCTCTGTCCGTGCTGCCACTGCCATATAACCGAGCCACGGATCCTGAATTGCAGCCTGTTGTGGGAACCAGCGGAGGTGCCGTCGACGTGGAGGTTCTAGGAAAGCAGGGTTCTGCCTGCAACAATGGGACAAGACCTGCAACAATGGGGCAAGATAATGAATCGGCTATAGAGTGAATAGATCGGCAATGGTGTAGTCCGGCGACTCGATGTCATTAGCTGCCCCGTACCCCAAACCACCAGCGAGTTTTCTAGTGAATCAACGGCATTACCTTGGTCTCCTCCCACGGTGCGGTACCAAGGCACCAGATCTGCCGATAGGGCCTGTTGGATGAGCGGGCGTGTGAGGCGGGAGTCATGGATCGGAGTGGGAGCGGGGTAGTAGAGGAGCTATGGTGCCGTTGAGGCCTACCACGGCGGATGCCTAGACATGGCGGCGGTAGGGAGCGGGCGAGCGTTAGGAGGGCCGCGAGGAAGAGGAGGCAGAGGATTGGCAACCTAGCGATCCTGCTGCGTCGCGTCGGGGCAGCGGTGGGCGATCGTGGAGGCGGCGGCGTCCGGTGGCGTCGGGTCGGCAGCGCAACTCCAGTGTCTGGTGGCGTCAGGCCGATCGATGGATCGAGATTGAGGAGGATGGAGCCAAGGTCACGACGAGGAGGCCACGATGTCGTGAGGTCTCGCGAGGGCATCGCACGAGGCGGCGGTGTCGCGAGGAGGAAGCCGCGGTCTTGCGGTCTCGCGAGGGCGTCACACGAGGAGGAGGAGGAGGAGGAGGCGTCGCACAAGGAGGAGTGGGCGCGATGAGATGGACGATTCGGTCCCCACCTGCCGGCGCTTTGAAAGAAGAGTCGTGGTCGCACGTCGTTGGCAGAGAGGCCGACCCAAAACAAATGTCGCACCAAAAAGTGTCCACGCTTTGTTCTTTTTAGTTGTAGGAGAGATATGCGTGCCCGTGCGTTGCTACGGGATACCTAATAATTTATAGTAAAAACACAAGGATAGTACGATAAGATAACAATACCGTAAAAATTAAATACCAACGTTAAATTGACAGTTAATCCAAAAAGCATAGTTTGTGAAATTAACAGTCACGGAGAGCGCGGCGTCGTAGGCTCACAACTCTACTGTATAGACTTTTCCGTGATGCAGCTAGGATCATGCCCGTGCATTGCAACGGGAACAAGATAATGCCACGATAATTTAAATTCGATCGTGCGTTGTATTGTTAAAAAATGATTTCGACCGTGATGTTCGCAACATTCCGTTTGTAGCCCATAGTTGTAATTTTGGATGGAGACATTTATTTAAATACCCATGCATCTCCTACTCACAACAATCACAAACCATATTTGTAGTTACATATATAGTTTTTTAGTTTAGTGCCCATACTTTGCCTAAATACCGGCTGCTCCAACAAATCACCAGACCTCTCACAACCCGGTGGTGAAAGCCTGCAGTGCGGTGAAAGCCTACAATGCCATGAAAATTAATCACTCAATTTATGCTCATTGATGCCTCCTTATGTACTGTCGTCATTCTACAAAACCATGGAAAGCCTCATGAAGGAAGCCTCATGTTAATGACAAGAATAAGCCTTTTGCAGATGATGGCATTCCGAAGGAAGAAAAAGATTGGTATCAAACAATCCCTACTAAACTTTGGGCCCAACACAAGGCCTTAACCTAAGCCTAACAGTCAACAAGCTACTAATGGCAGTTAGGAACGACACAAAAAGGGTGGAGGAGGTTGAAGAAGGGGTTTTGTGTGCGACTATCTTAGGTTATCATGCCCATAATATAAAAAATATGCACCATTTTTGCCATGCATGGTCTGGACACCATACCATGAGTACAATCATTTTCAATTTATGTGGAGGACCAGATATTCAGATTATCAGATGAGTAGAAAAGCACTGAAGCACCCAAAAAGAAACAAGCCTTGTCCTTTGTCTACAATGTGAGATAACATTGCATCCATATATTCGCTACCAGTAAAGCAGATAATCGGTACTCATCATGGGAAATCTCCAACCAAAAGTTTATCTCCACTCTCCCAATTTCAAAAAAGAAAAACCTCACTCAATAGCCTTAAAGAAAATTATACCACAAACCTTGATTGCTGGTTCAACTTCTCTTAGCCCATGCTTGTCCAGATATTTCAATCACGTTATGCAACATCAAGTCAATTCCATATGAGTTCAGTAAGATCTCTTTCAGCAACCTTCTCAATTTCCTGCAATGAGTACCGTAGCAGTTCACAAATTGCTAATCCATCATCAAACATAGGAAACATATGTAGTCTAAAAGTGAAAAGGAGTACAATTTTTCTACCTTGTTCTTTACAAACAGGAGAATGTATAAATAAGTACTCCATCTCAAATAAATTGGCAACACATACATTGAAGGTAGCTGTAAACCAAGAAAAATAATATAATTCTTGTTGCATTGGTCCTGTCATTATGACTATTTCTTTTGCCCTATGAAATGAAATCCAAACTAATTTTTTTCCACTGCATTTGTAAAGGAACAAAAGTCAATATATACATCACAACTTGATTTGACTTCAATGGTAGTAGTAAAAATAGAGAAACCTGATCTCAATGGTAGTAGTCAATATATACATTAGAGTCCTTCAACTGCAGTTACCAGTAAATAGTACAGATCAAGTACCTGCAAACGCACAATTGAATCAAATAAAGAACCTTTCTGAATATGCATTTATTGTACCAAGAACGAATTGGTCCAGGGATGGGAGCAGATCGGAACCCCCAGCACCGTTCATCTCCTCCGGCTCCTCTTCCTGTGAGGCGATGAACAGATCGGAACCCCGGGGCGGACCGAGCCCACGCACGGATCGATCCAGGGATTGGCGGACTGGGAGAGCAGATCGATCCGTGCACCCTGAGCGGTGCAAACCCTAGCGATGGACAGAGAAACTGGAGGCGAGGGTGGGAGCTTTATCGACGCAGGAGTTGGCAACGTCGACGGAGCCATGATGAAGGCTCGCCGCGCCTTAGTGGATCTGCGCCACCACGTGATTGGCCGACGTGGCCGCTGCCGCCACGGCTGAAGAGCACTCCGCACGCCGCCTTTAGGAAGCCGCTCGACAGGGCCTATATATTTATTTAATAACACAAATTCACCGGCTATCACAAAGAGTAAATCAGATATAACACGCTAAAGGTTTCATCCAAAGTGTTGTATATTTATTTAATAACACAAATTCACCACAATGAGTATCAGGCATGATCAGGGAGCAGAAAAAAAAAGATCAAAAGAACAGAAGACATGAGGTAAGTACAAACCTGTATATTGCAAGAAAAGTTTCATGTATGGTTCCAGCCATAGAACCCGCTATGTATGGGTAATATTTGACATTCGTAGCCACAGAAACATAGTTAAAAACTATATATGGAAATAGAGAAATCCTTAGTAATGCAACAACCTTAAATTGATGATGCCAATCTCCTTCGCCAGCAAGCCTCACAAAAGCTGCTTTCTTTGGCCACTTCTCCAACCATCTCTGCAGAACAAATAACAACCATATTTTCAAAACTAAGTAATTTGCTAATCTGTTTCCTATTCTATTTGGATAAAACATAAGAAAAATGACAGTAATTGACTCACATGTATCCTACAGTGGAATGCAGAGCCTATAAAATACAGCAATGACATGCTTATGCTCATCCCCACTGTGATTATCAAAAATCCATAAAGATATCCAAAAGTCATCCCCGCAAGCCACATGAAGGGCGAAGAAGGTAACAAAACACTAGGGAATAAGGTGATTGCGCCAAAACTTATTAGAGCAATAGCTGGTCTGCTGAAAGTTGTTGATTCCTAGTAAAGAATAGGTGCAACAACCTACAATGACAACATGGAAATCAAGGTCAGCAAGAAACTAAGAACGCAATCCAGGGATATCTGGGGCATCACAAGTAATTAAAGAAAGCCAACACGTCTATTCAAGTGGACTATAAGGCGGTCACACTAAATTGGTGCCGATAAATAGATGATGCAACCAGCTTATTCACTCAATTCAACAGAATGGAACTGTAAGCTTTCTGATCAGCTGAAATGAAGATGTCACCATAACACGAATGATCATCAACTTCCCGGGAGAACTCTCTCATATAATTTACTTTGAAGTGAAGCAAACAAGTAGCGTCCACAGGCACATGACCTCTAATTACAGCTGCTCCTTGCACGTGCTATTGACTTTATTGTACATAAGTGTCTGATCTGACTTAATATTGTAAACCTTTGGAAGGGATAATAAAGTTTAGTTAGTAATTGTAGGTAGAGTTGTAAAAATTAATTTGAAAACAATTTCAATCCTTTTTATAACCAGAAATATCACAACTAATAGCATTACCAGTCCATTCCAATCAATTTACGTTGCAGTGCAAGCACAGATGGAGCATCAGTTCATATCTTAGATATAAAGGCCAATCACAGGCAATGATTAGAATTAACAGAATGTTATGGCTCATTGGGGCAAGATTTTTTGTTTTCCAAGAGTCATAGCACACTATGACAATTTTAAGTCTACTCTACAAATTCACATGACACCCTCATCCAATGTAGACACCCAAAAAAAATTGACTTCCAAAGAGATCAATTAATATTCTGTGTCATAATATATTAAAATCCTTGAACACTACAATAAAATAAGCTAGCAAAGTGTAATTTATCACCAACTACATCAACATCCAATGAAAACATATTGCCAAAACAGACTTGTGGATTATTCCTCCTAAAGTTAACTATGGACAGAAAATAGAAAACTATTTCTACCAACTCTGGGGAATAGCTTTCACAACAGAGTTTGCTTCCAAGGAAGACCACTCAAGTGGGTCTAGAGTCAGAATGGTAGCACAAGCTGTACTTGTTCTAGGTATCACTTCCATGTGAAGTTGCTTGTTGCGAATACGATTTTCACAAACCAAAGTGGGTTTGTTTAATTAAGAAGGCCACCAAAAAATTGTAGCCATGATGCCCGTCACGATAAGGTTCACTGGAAATCTGTACCGCATCTTATAACATCCAAAAAATCAAGAACCAGTTGGTTTGTGAGACTATTCCTACCTATCCACCTTTTGGTGAAAGCACATACACTACTGGAGGTCCAGAGCACCATGCCTGCAGACACGACATATTGGGCCACTAAATACCAGTGAGAGGCATTGGCTGATGTCAAAACTTCAAGAATTGGCAAAGCATTTCTCCTTCTCCTATATTGCAGTTGGGAATAATGCTAAATGTGTTCTTTGAACAACGACATCCTATACGGTCCAGTAATCTTTAAAACTGATATCTCAACGAAATCTATTGGTATTCTATTCTAAGCTCTGTTTCAGATTGAGATCCTAAAACTCTTGACAACCTCATCCTTTTCCTGGTAATATTGGCAAAATGAAAATTAGTCATGTCACCTATTCTCATGAGCTAGCCACAAAAAAACATATAACAACACAAACCAAGAAAGGAAAAATGTTTCTACCACAAACAAACAAAAATATCAACAAATATCCAAGCATTCCTGCACAAATCGAAACCGCATCGCAACCGACGATTCGACGGACACAACAGGAGTAGAACTTAGAAGTGATAGGAAAGATCTCCCGTTCGCGAGCAATTTCTGCATGATCCGTGATGCAAGCAATCCCCCTCAAAGGAGGCGGCGGCGGAGGGGAGGGAGGAGGGACGGGGCGAGCCTTCTTGATAAGGAGCGGGCTGAGGAAGACGACTGCAGCAGCTCCGGCCCCAGCAAGGACGATCCCGAGCACGGCGACCTTGGCCCACCACCGGATCGCGCGGCACCGCAGCACCCTCGGGCACTCCGCCGCCGCGGCATCCCCCTCCCCCTTGGACGCCACCCCCACCTCCTCCGGGATCCTCACGTACTCGCCGCGTCTGCCATTGGTGGACCCGGGCGAACCCATCGACCGTGGGGACCCGATCAGGCTAGCATCCGTGGGGGGACGCTGCCCCGGATCGTGCTGGTGAGGAGCCGCTGGATCGGCCGGGAACCGAGCGGAATTGGGCTCGGGTTGGGCGGGTTCCGGCGAGCTCGACGTGATTGAGGGCAAAGGTTCGTCCGTGTGGGAGATGAGAGGAGGAGTCCGCGAGTCGCACGTGTGGGAGAGGGGGAGGGGAAGACCATGCGCGCGAGGGAGCGCAGAGCCGGGTCCACCGCACGAACGGGCGAAAGAGGGAGGTGACGGGCGCGCGGGATCGCACGGGGGGAGAGGCAGACCCAAAATAAATGTCGCACCAAAAAATATGCACGCTTTGTTCTTTTTAGTTGTAGGAGATTAAATTAAACCTAACCTGGAAATATATAAGCTGACATCGACGGACGACGGCGAAGTGCCATCACGCACTCCGCAAATTGCAGAGCCAGTAGCACTGACGACGCCAATAGCTGCATCGTTTGCTTTATGCCGTCTGCAGGATCCTTGTCGTTGCCGTACTCATCGTCGCTTCGCTACCCTGTCATCCTATCGTATGCCTAAACTGTATGCTGCTATATATACTCACAAAAGGATTTTGGAAATTTTCAGAAATCTAAACTTACGGTACTCTCTCAGTCTCACTGCATAAGAGTATACTTCAAGTCTCACCTCCATGTAACACTTGTGGCTTTGTGGTCCAGAGACGGCGCGTTACGATTGCCGGGGCAAGTGCGAGGACTTCAACTCTTTAAGGACTGCAACCACTCATGCAGCGGTGCAGGACGGTGTTCCAGTACCCCAAGGCCGGGCTGTGCTTACCGCCGTTGGGGCAGTACTGCTGCTGCATCAAGTAGCAAGTCGTGAGAACCAACGGTTCATACCAATTCCAGTTCCGCGGGCGTTCACTACATTCAAATCTAGTGAATGATTAAGCTTTTCCGCAACTTTTTATTTTTGTCAAAAAAAAAATCCGGAACTTTCCTTTTTTTTTAGGAAGTTGTACCTTTTCAGCTAGTCTCAGGCGCCCACGCCCTCTCTGCGCACAGCTGCATGTGGCCGCTGATATCACCGCTGATGCAGGCTAAAAAACAAATATTTACTTTAAATTGCTATAACTTTTGATCAGTGTATTTATTTTTAATCCCGTATGCACCGGTGTATTCTACGTAACGAGGTGAATAAAACGTAAGAGACTGCAGGGCGTGGGGCTAGTTCGGCCTCCATGCATTCAACCAACTGCGTCCTACATGCTCAACACTTCAACAGTACACCATGCTTAATAGAAAATGCTTACAAACCATAATTTATTCGCTCTATTTCAAATTATAAGTCATTTTGGCTTTATAGATACATAGCTTTTGCTATGTATTTAGATATACACTACGTTTAGATATATAGTAAAAATAATGTATTCAGAAAAGACAAAGCGTCTTATAATTTAGAACGGAGAGGGTACTAAATTGCTCACTTATATTAATATTTAATTTATTATAACTAACTTAAAATAACATAGAGTTAAATGCATGGTAGGTCCTTGAACTTTACGGGGGTGTCACTTCGGTCCACGAACTCTTAAAATGCATTTTTAGCATCCTAAAATTGTCTAAGTATGTCACTTAGGTCCACGAGCCTACATGGCATCGCCAGCGTGGTGCTTGCAGTTCACAAGAGTAGACGTGGCGGCACCCCTCAACGTCGCTGTAACAACCCGGGTTTTTGGAGAAGCCAAAAATACGAACTTTTTAAAATTTTTCCTGCAATATGTGAAGCATGTAGATGCTAGGTCAAACTAAGAACAATTTATAAATAAATTGTTGCATACATATAGAATTACTTGTAGGAGCTTGCCGGAGTTCTTTATCTGGTTTTGGGTTTCGTGTCGGAGTGCACAATCCGTAGCAACCCCTCTTAATTTCCTTTGGGACATCTCATAAATCCCCGTCACATTTCTTTCGAAGTCATCTGATCCAAAATCATAAAAATCACATCTCTAATTATTTTGAACTCCTCTTGAAATTCATTGTGTTGTACTTCAACTTCTCTTTATATTCCACATGATCTCTCTTAAATTCATTTCAAATTCCTTGAATCAATTTCCTCCAAGCCCACCGTCTCCTTCCCATTGGCCCAGCCCGCTCGCCCTTCACTCCTCCCTTCTGGCCCGCTCGCGTGCGCGTGGCCTGCTTGGCCCAGCCGACACAGCAGCTGGCCTGCCCCTCTCTCCTCCTTGCGGCCCGCCCCACCAGCCGGCCGGCCCAGCAAGCCGCGGCCCAGCCTGGCCAGCAGCCCCAACCCCAACCCTAGCGAGCAGACGCTCCCACGCCGCCGCCGCTCGGGTGGCAAAGCACGCGCCCGCGCTTCACCAGCTCCGCACCCCCCCCGCTCGATGCACGCCGCGTGGGCAGGAAGCGCAGACCCCAAGGATCGCCGCCATCCGTGACCCCGGGCAGCCCTAGCCCGTGGGCATAAGTAGCCGAGCCACCATCGCCCCATCTCCATCCTGTCCGCCGCCACAGCAGCTGGCGCCTCTCCCGAACTCCCTCCTCCAGCCGCCGCTCTTCCTCACTGGTTTCTCCACCTCCTCGCCGTGATGCGCCAGTGCGTGGCAACGGTGCCCACTGTCCGGAGCCGCCCACGCCGCACTCATGCAACCCCGTCGACGCCACCACCTAGAGCCCCCTCGTCCCCGTCAGGCCGTCGCACCGTCGACTTCACTCGCAAGCCCGCGGTGGCCTCGTCACCCAGCAGCGTCCGATCGACATGCCCCCTTCGCCGCCTTCATCACCTGGCCATGACCGCGACACGACGCCCGACCGGAGCTGCTTCTCCACCACTCCGTCGCTGCGTCGAGCCACCTCGCCACCGCGACGCTGATGGGCCACCGACGCCCCACCAGCCGTCCGTCCTCTGTCTTCTCGCGCTCAGCCTCGGCAAGCGGCCACTCCACCCCGACTGCACCGCGCCACCACAGCAAGCTGTGTGAGGCACGACATCGCATTCGACGGCGTCCCCATCCTCGCCAATTCCACCGATGAGCCCCTTTTTCCATGGCAAGTCTCCACCTTTCGCCTTAGCTCCCTGGACCGCACCCTACACTAGCTCAAGCCGCCGCCTTGGGTGCAGGAACAATCTCCCAGAGCCACCTCGCCGTACCGATGCTGCCACAGAGCCCATGACCACGTCGAGCCTTGGCCCCTATGGACCACGACGCTCGAGCCCCGGTGCCGCACCGACCGTGTTGCCACTCGAGCTCTCCCAAAGGAAGATGACATGGTGGCCATCTTCCTCCATCACGCGGACACACGCCGACGAGCCATTGGTGAGCACTGGTTTCCCAAGCCCCCACCTTTGTTCACGCCTGGTGGTCTGCCTATCCTGGCCTTCCACGCCGGCTTTGTCCCCGTGCCAACGCGGCCTTCCGAGGCGCCGCAGAGCATTTTGTGCCGCTCACGCACTTGCACGTCCATGCTCAAGGACTCGCCCCTCCCTTTGAGCCGGCATATTTTCCTGCAGGGGGCACGATGCCGCACCGGCCACCCATGGCCAGGCGCCATCTCACGCGCGTGTCGTGCACAGTGACACGAGACAGGCACCAAGCCATGGCCTTCCATCCTCCTCTCTGCTCCCTCGTCCATATCGGTCACAGGCGCCGAGGGTTGAGGCAATCGCACTCGCACAGCACGCGCACACCTCGCGGACACGTCGCGCAGAACTCTTCCGAGCCCCGACCGACCACGTCAACGCTGCTGGTCGGCACGGCACTGCACCGATTCGTCACGGCCATGACTCTCCTCTGCGCCACTATCCTACCACCCCAAGCCCCACGGTGAGCTTCCCCTGCCTTATCTCATCCTCACCGTCATGGACTCGCCATGAACGCCGACGTGTTCTCCCAACCTGGGAGGACCAGAAGCCAAGCCCTGGGCTCCACTGCACACTACGCTCACACACAGACCTTCAAGATCCCACGCGCGGCCTTGCCGAGCCCTGGTGGCTCGAGAACGCCGATGCCGCCAAGTTCCCCGATCACACACGGACCTAGAGCCTCGCAGCCATGAACGCTTACCCTCACCTTGCCAGACGAAGACCACGACCGAGCCTTTTATGGCCGCTCGCCGCACGGGCACGCATGCACTCACACACAAGCACCGGCCTAGGACCTTGCCTTGTTGCCACTGCCTGGACGAACGCACATCACATGCGTGGGTACCGTCGGGCGAACGCCTCCGCCCTCGCAAGCCAAGCCCTTTTGGGCCTTCCACTGAGCACCGATGAGCGACCTGCGGCCTTGCTCTTCTTGCTATGGAACATAGCCTCGCGGTGTAGCGCCGTGCACGCAGCCAGCTGACCACCGCGGCCACGCACGGCTGCCTCGTGGCCTTGACGCCATGGCATGCGCACACACCGGTCAAGCCCACACCTTTCGGCCTTGGTCGCCGTTCCGTCCCATCCTGCTATCGTGCGGCTTGTAGCAACACACACACACACGCAACCACTAGCACATAGTGCCTTGTCGCCCATGGCCACGCCGAGCGGCTAGACGCCAGTGAGCGCACGCACACCACCGCACGGCCTTGCGCGAGCCCTGTGCCCTACCCCATCCTTGCTGTGGCGCACACGCATGGCAGTGGACTAGACACTGCCGAGACCACCATTGCCGAGACCACATGGCCTCGCCGGCTAAGACCACCTGGTTTCGCTTGCCGAGACCACCGTTGTCGAGACCACCGAGGCCGAGACCACCATTGCCGAGACCACCTGGTTTCGCTTGCCGAGACCACCATTGTCGAGACCACCGTGCCGAGACCACCATTGCCGAGACCACATGGCCTCGCTGGCCGAGACCACTATGGCCTCGCTTGCCGAGACCACCATGACCCCATCTACCGCAAGCCGTACCCTCTGGACCATGAACCCTAGTCGTATGACTTACCGAGACCATGGAAAGCCCCATCTCGCATCTTTCCATATACGCATATCTATCTTGTTGGGCCCTATTCTTACAACCTATCTGTCCATGACTGTCTTATAGGAATTCACCTATCACCCAGCTATGGAATGTGCTACTCCGTAGTCATGTCGAATTGTTACGTCTTTCGGTCATGTTTGGTTCTTATCGCTGGTTGTTGGTGTTGTTGCCTGTGTGCCGAGCCTTCGAGCTGGCTGAGGGATCGTACCTCATTCGGACGCTACGATCGCGGGATCCATCTCGCCATGACCGTGATGCTGAGTGTAACTCGACCCCTCGCTTTTTAGTTGACTTCATAGTACCACGAGTGTGAGCTCCTGCCTTCGGCCCTAGAACATGGTCATGATGGATTCGATGTCGATACTAACATCGATGCGGATATCACTCACACGCCTTGAGCCTTCCAAGACCAAGTTCTGTGGGAGAAAACCTGGGAGTAAACAATCGTGGAATGATGAATGCCAACTCGTTGGCATAGCTTGTGGCCGCGAGTTCACCTCGCCATGACTATGGAGCTACGCCTCTCTTTCGCTTTTAGTTGCTTCTTCGTGCTCAAGCCCTTGTATGTTTGTACCCCGTTTGACCATCACGTTTCTCTGATTCTCGCGGTGATAACCGCACCGCTTCGAATCCGAGAGATATCTTAGTGCCGGTGCACCCAGGTCGGGTACCCTACGAGTGGCTTACGCACTTGGTGTTCTTGAGTGTCGCTCCTTCTGATGCCCCGTCTTTGTCGTGGCGTGTGCGTTAGAAGAAGTAGACCTTGCTCTTGGTTGTTCTTGCTCTTATTGCCTCGATAGCCGCTCTGTTCGATCCCATCATGCCCATGATGATTGGATCAAAGACTGGACTATTCCCTTTCGTTAGCAAAGCTATGGTCTAAGTCGTACCTCGGACCTGTGCGTGTCGACCCGATCGACCGTCTAAAACCATCTTTCCCAAAGATGTGTCTGAGAACATGACATGGATGTGCCTAGCTAACCCCGCATCTTTTGCCGTGTTGAGCGACTCTCTTTTCGGCTCCCGACGTTATTATGTCGTGTGGATCGAGGGGAACCGTTGATGTCCAATCTCTTTGCGCTACCGCTTTCTACCATAGCGGGTGAGCCAAAGTACGTTGGAGCCAAGTTACAATAGTGTTAATCATCCTTGTTGCTACTCGTGGCCAATTGTGACTTGCGGGATAAGGCTATAAGAGCCGAACCCCGTCGTTCTTCTTCTTGGGGCCCGACTTCCAATCCCCGTCGATTCAATGACACCGGATCGGAAGATCGTGAGCCGTGGTGTGCTATGGATAAGCTTTGGCTTAAACCATCTATCCTAAGGCCATACTGGCTTGGCCATGACTTAAGCTTGTGCTTAGCAAACCACCATTTGTGATTCTTGGCCCGAGGAAATCGGACAACCGCCGAGAGGGCTAAGCCGTGTATCTCTTATTGTCTCGATGGCGTTATTGGATTTTCCTACATCTTGTCGTCTTTTCAAGTGTTGAGTGTTCTCTTGCCTTGCGTGTCGCTTCACGGAGTGGCTGACGATCGGACCAAGAGAACGAGGACGACGCCAAGGACAATAGAATGGAGTCAACATAGGAGGAGGTGACCCCGCTAATGGAACACCAACGAATGGAGAATTGAACCACTACTACCTCTACATCGCAGGTGTCATGGCAGCACCCTCTTTTAGAGAATCCTATTAGACATTGCATAATATCTAGAACTGCTAGCGCTTTATAATTATTCCTTTGCTAGTACTTTGATGCATGCTACTACCTAAGCCATTATTACCCTGATGCAACCCACTCTACCACGTCACCCTGCTTTGCGCATTCGCTCGCTTATATATGCTTACTTGCCTGCTTGCTTGCATATTGCACCACTATACTTATTATTAACTCCACTTCGCATTATATCGGGGATGTGATGCTGGTGGTGAACCCCCTGGAAAGGGTTTGGCTATGGGTGCCGGACTTGGTGGTGTGTGAGCGTGCTGCGTGTGTTTTGGGTGCGTGGAGAGTGAGGGTTGTGTCGACCGAGCTGGAATAACGACGAGCCTGGGGCGAGTCTTGCCATGTGGTGCTACCTGGGCACTTGGATATGGAATACCTGTGGCGGGTAAATGGTAATTGGAGGTGGCCTTGGGTGTGAACCTCGGAGAGGTGGAGCCCGGGGTGGAGGTGCTGTGGTGGCACGGTAAATGGAAACCCTGATGAAGACATTCTGGCTTGGTCACCCCTAAGGACTTACTAGTACTCAGATTCACCGAGAATCCTTTACATCCCACTCGCCCTATATGGTGCGGGACGGTCAGACTACTTGGTAGAGCGATGCCACTACTGCTAGGCGAACGTGTGCAAGGAGGTACGGGGTGCGCGGTTTCCCCCCCCACCCTTCCGAGACTTCAGGAGGCCTTGTGGACCGGCTCTTGACATCCGGTGGGCCCCGGCTCTGTCTACGACTCATAGTATCAGCCATTCCAGACTAGACTTGGGATGTTCCAGGGCTGAGAGGTAGGGTGGCATCGTTCTAGGCTAGCAAGCGGTCGGAATCTGCCTAGACGGGGCACCGTCGAGGATGGCTATCTTGTGGGTATGTAAAACCTCTGCAGAGTGTTTGGTTGATCGATCGATACATATGCCGACTTGTCGGCTATGGACCTTTCCTGGGTTTCGCTTAAACTAGATAGGAGATGAGTCCTTCTTTCCTCCCTCCAGGGTTGGGTATATTCCTGTCGTGAGCCTTGGGGGCTGCGGGCCGTTGAGACAAGGCTGAGAGGGAGTTGGCCTGTCGACCTGAGTGTGTGAGATGAGATAAGGTGTGGTGGTGTGGAGACGGTTTGGGATGGATGGTTGGGGATGGATATGGATGGATGTGGATGTGTGTGGTTGGGAATTGTGTTGAAAAACTGGACATTATTATTACATTACTACTGTTACTTACTTCTCATGCGCTAAGGATGCAAACCACAGCCAAATGTTAGGATCGCCAGATCCTCTTGTTTTATCTTTTCCACTAAAGCTCATCGGTGCTGACCATGGCCTGCACACATTTGGTGGTGTGCAGATTTCCTACTTCTCAGAGATGCTGACTATAGAAGGATTAGGAGGTCTCGTGCCTATGCTCAAGTTTTGTTCGGAGATGGAATCTACGCTGCACTATGCCAACTCTGATGATGACCCGTGAAGGAGAAGCCTTCACTCAATAGTTTTCCACTAGATTAACTCTGTAATAGGTGTGTTCCCCAGTGATGTAATATCTTGTATTCCTGTAAGCTTACGATGTATGACTGTGATATCGACTGATATATGATAATATGATGGAATCAACTATTGGTTTCATCATATTATAATTCATTCTGTGGATTTTCCCTTCGCAGAAAATTGAGGATGTTTCAGTCGCCTGGTCCCAGGATACGTGCACCGCGCTCAGGCTCGTTTGCGGCCTAGGCAAGGGCAACAAGGAAGGCTTCTATGGTCATCCTTGGCTCGATCACCGTCATCATGACATACGCGGATCCAGTAATCTACGAATGCAACTTGCAACGCATGCATGTGTCCGCGTGCGCGTGAACTCCATTGCTAGCTGCTGGCTCTCTATCCGATAGCACTAGCACATGTGTAGGGCTAGGGTAGGAGACATGGGGAGGGAGGGGGCTGCCTCATCGTGCACGCGTCGATCTGTTGAGACGACCACACCGACCTCCGTCGGACCTCAGCCGGACGCTCAAGGTCGAGATCACCACCCTCGGCTGCCACGTCAAGAACATGCTCATCATCATCGCGGATGATAGCGTCGGCTGCGAGGGGGCAGCGGCGTCTTGGAGCGCACGGCGTCGTCAGCCGCCAAGGAGTCGAGAGCGGCGGCATCATCAGGCGCCGCCGGGCTCAAGTGGCCGCGCATGACGAGCTTTTCGCCAATCCTAGAAAACAAGTCCATCTAAAAGCTAACATATACCCTCATCAATCAAATACTACGATTCGTTTTTCTACTTTCCCACGTGAGTCCCAACCAGGAGTACCTCAACATCTCGAACAAGCACTATGCTTACCACGTCCGTGACCGGCTCCGTCGCAAGGTGCTGGTGCCGCTGCGCAAGGCCCTGGAGCTCCCGAAGGTTTACACGTGTGCGTGCAAGTTTGAAGCGCTACCGTACGCGCGGGTGGCGTCCTTGGCAATGAACAAGTACAAGGTGTTCTAGAAGCATGATAAGCACCGCGTGGCTGGTTTCTTCAACGAGGTGTGCACCGGTTGCGCCAGGATGCTCGCGGACGCGGTGCTGCTGCACGACGAGGCTGTCGAGCTCCAGTGGCATCGCATGCATGGCTGCCTCTCTAGTGGCTGAGTGCGAGCGCGTCTTCGCATCCCGCACACGCATCCAGAGCGTGGCGGCGTAGAAGCCTTCCCTGTTGCCCTTGCCCAGGCCGCAGAGCCTGAGTGCGGTGCGCACGTCCTGGGACAAGGTGACGTCGAGTAGTGCCACCATGTCTGCCCTTGTGAACAGTCAGCGCCACGCTGGTGATGCCACGTAGGCTTATGGACCTAAGTGACATACTTAAACAACTTTAGGGTGCCATAAATGTATTTTGAGAGTTCATGAACCTAAGTGACACCTCCATACAAGTTCAAGGACCTACCATGCATTTAACTCAATGACATACATGTTGTGTCATGAGAGGTCGAGTATAGCGATAAATATATATTTTATGTATAAGTGATTATGGACCTTTTTAATTAACGTCTTAAGCACCAATGACACTAAAATATTATTATTTTAAATATGTTAATTTATCTATGAAAATAATTTATGTAACTTATTTATATTAATAGCATAACTGTAAGCGATTTTATCTACATACATAATCTATATCTATACTTACTTTCAATCTCCACTAGCAATATAATCTATCTCGGCATGGAGACTTTGCACATCAGCGTTCACTAGCATGTGATTATGTCAGTCACTAGCATATGTAATTATATCTTCGTTCAATCTATTCATGTCAGCAGATCACATCATTCATTAACATACATTTAGTTGTTTACATCAGCATGCTATACCATCCATTAAAATGCATTATGATATTTATCTATTCATGCAACTAAATATAAGTAGTATAATTTCATTTTAAATCACCTAAGATTTGGGCAGCAACGCGTGAGGTATCCTTCTAGTTATTAAGACAATTCAACACATTGAGCAATAGAGGAGGTTAATGCTGACTAAAGTGGCTATGGCCTCCCGATGTTTGAAATTATTTTGGGATAAACAATGATCATTAGACTTAAATATCGGTACCATCTTTGATGTCAGCATCATTAGCTCCTTCTAGATCAATTTTTGAGTGCTACGTGCGAGTTTAAACGACCGTCTCTGATATCGTAGTAACTAAGAGTGCAATCTCGAACTTAAAATTATTTTTTTTCAATAAAAGTACAAAACGAGAGCTTTGAATAAAAGGTACAATAAGAATAATATCTTAAGAGTTTTAACTCAAGTTGAGAACAAAAGTATGTATCAACAAATGAGATCAAAAGATTGAAGTTAAAATTTAGACACATGACATCCCGAGACACATGTTGCAATAAGATCCTTCATATTTAAGATACGTAGAGTTTGAAAACCTATGAATATGGATGGAAAAGATGTAGAGTAATTAATAAGTTTGTCAACAAGATAGAATTTACAAATATCTACATATATGCATGTCGTGTTAGAAAATAAACAAAAGAAAGACAAGTAATTTTATTAGTTCATTTTTCAAGAACCATGCCTTGATATGTGCATGATTGTTTCTTGAGTAGCAGACATTCCTTTTATTTATTTAGTCCGCTATAAGATCAAAGGTCTTCCTGCTCAAGCTCCAAAAACCACGGCAATAACAAAGACTTCCTCTAAACTTGGCACATGATCCTAAAAACCCTACTTGCGTAGTTGAATTTTCAGAAACAAATATGTAACATGTGTTTGCCACTTAACATCAAGCAACTTATGTACAACTTTCTCTAAAAGAAGTATATAGGTGTGAGTGTGACAGTTGCTAGATGTGAGGTTCCCGTGGTTTATAAAATAGATTGTGAGCTTTCTTTGACCGATTTGAATTTGTTCATCTGTTGCTGCCCATACATCAAAGAGCAAACAATAGGATAAAAGCAATTTGGTCAACACTGTACACTGCTCAGCTCTGAAAACACAATCACAGACGTATTAGAGATATCCCTAAAGAGGTTGGTGAGGAACTCGTGGACAAACAATCCACTTGAAGACGCAAGACTTGTCTGGCCGTCGCGAGAGAAAGCTTGAAGACATGTCATAATCATCTACAACTACATCTCTTACATCGACTATTTCGCCTACTTCAACTACATTTTTTTGGCCAAGGCTCAATTATGAAGAGAAGATATCGAAGGCTCAAGACCATGCAAAGGAGCAAGCCAACAAAGGCAAAGTCACGGAGGTTTGAGCAATGGTTGACGCTAAAGACTAGGCAAAGGTAAAATCATCCCTAGACTATCTATTTACAGACGAGAGTAGTGTGTATCATCTTTTCTCCATACCCTTTTCTTCCACAGGGTTTTTGGGGTGGAGTTTTTAATGAGGCGTAAACATATGGGATGCAAAGGGAGATCCTCGCAACCGAGTCCTAGTTGTAATTGGCCCACGTTTAATTGTGTTTAGCTATTGGGTCTTGTACGTTCGGCCAAAACCGAATAACTGAGTGGCTACTATTGGGGATAAGGCATATGTTATTGACCCAATTAGAGTGTTTAGGGTCAAATTACAAAGCTTAGGGGTTTGTTCGAGAATGTTTAGGGTCCATAGCCCCCTAGAGACTCTTTTACAAATGCAAGCCCCACTAGAGGAAAGAATGAAAAACTCCTAACTCACCTCTCATATAAAAGGAGAAGGTGGATATGGTTCTTGGCCCTAACTCATTTGCCACTCTTACTTTCTCTCTACTCTCCTCTCTCACTGTTCGGCCCTACAACAACACGCAGCATTATGTCCTATTAGCACCTTGCCACAATATTACATAACACTTTCAATTCTAAATCTTACAACTTCATCCGTAACTATATTAGCAAGAAATTATGTAAAAAACAAAACCAGTTATAGCAATTAAAAAAGTAGTAGTTTAGATAACTAACATTGTCCACAAGACACCTTTTGTAGCTTGTATCTCTTATTATGTGATCTTTTTTGTTGGAAATTGAGTAAATTTAAGACGTGCCACAAATAACATTAATAATAAACATGAATAGCATAAAATTTTTCAGTACCATCCTTCATGCGAAGGATTGAGTAAGATTATAGATATTCATAATTCCTCAAAAGCAATGTCTCATCTCTTTTTCAAGTTGTGTATTGCGTATCATAATGTCAATGCTATGTGCCTTATTCAATTAGTATCATCATCAAGAATTTTTAAAATGTCACTTACGACATTCAAACCGAAGAATCTTCTAGCTATAAGCATCCATTAAAGATGATATGGAATACACAAAAAGTTTTTTTTGTAACAAATATATAGGAATATAATTAGTCATAAAATTAGAAAACAACCATAGTAAATCTTAGTTTATTAGGCATAAAGTTAGAAAACACACTTTTATTCAAGGCTGAATAGCTATTATGACCCTACAGCAAGAACATTATCAATTCTTCATGTGATCTCCTTTTCGGCAACCACATGTGTGTGTGAACCAAACAACAATAAATCTATTAGTATCCAGAGACATCTCACTGCCATAAGAAGTTTATGTTAGTTCATATATAAATCTAAGTCAAAATCCAAACCACTTAGAGTGTGATGCTTACACCTTAACGATATCATCAAGTTGGATGTATCATCGTTGGACAAAGGTGATACATAACAAACTTTGTTGTTGATCGAAACACATGTTGGAAATGCAATCCCTGCTCACATTCTTTGATTCTGAAAAATAACAAGCAATAAGTGGTTTAATAATATACTAAAATGAAAAACAAATGGGAAAGAAAGACAAGATCTTACTTGATCATATATTTGTCAACAAGTTTACATAACTCAACAATCTTCATATTTCATTTGCATTTTAAAACCAACTTCTTCAAAGCTTCTGAACATAGTAACATTAACATGGTAGTTACATAATTTGAAAACCACATCATATACCCCAACACCCTACCACAGCTAGCCAGTACTCCATCTTCAAACCACCATAAGTTTGATCAAGTTTTTAGTAAAAAACTATAAACTTTATGATATCAAATGGGCACAAAATACCTTATATTATTAAATGTATGTATTTTTATAGCTTACCTCTTTGATGCCATAAATGTTACTACTTTTATCTATAGACTTGGTCAAATTTAAGGTGGTTTGACTTATAGGGCGAACTCAAATACATATATTCTTAAATGGAGAGAGTTGAACAGAAGGACATACTTGTTACTGCTGATGCTAAGTGTTCATACTTGTTATGGACATCCTTGCTTGATAGAGCCTCTTTCTCTTCCTCGTGCAACTCATCCTCCTCCAAAAACTCCTCTCATGAGGAATCCTGCCTGAATGACTTCGGCGAAATGCCAAATGCCACTAGATCAAACCCAGTGGATAGTGGCTATCTCAGCGTAGGAGAAAACATTCTGTTGCCACCTGGGGCGACATTCGCTCCCTTCCCTAGAATCCATGTAGCATTTTGTCAAGTATGTGACCTAGCTTTTCCTTGCTAGACATGGCACACTTGGATTAGAAGAGTTAGCAAGAACCACATATCTAGTACCTCTAGAAGCAGTCTTCACCGAAGAAGAGAAAGAAAAAGATGTGTCGTAGACGACGACAGGTGTCAAACCCTAGATCTGAAGGGGGCATGTCAGAGGAGTCATGAACCAAGCCACTAGCCAGGATGTGTCTTTAGAGTGGGATGAGTCAAGTTAGTTTGCATAATATCACAGACCGAGGTCGCGTCTGGTCACTTGGTAGTCGACTAAGGCTATGAACATCGCTTTCTTTTTCTTTAGGATTAGAAAAAATCTATTTCGCTATTGGTGTACTCCCTCCGTCCCAAAAAGCATCACATAGGGTTTGTGCTAGTCAAACATTTTTAAGTTTGACTAGGTTTATAGAAAATATTAATGACATTTGTATCACCAAATAAGCTTATTATGAAAATATATTCCATAATTAATCTAATGATACTTATTGCACATCATATATATATATATATATATATATATATATATATATATATATATATATATATATATATATATATATATATATATATATATATATATATATATTAGTATGTGTTGAGTACCTAACAAAAGGGTTACCTAAATCCCTGAATTAGTGTCATAATTCTTAGCCGCCGCGAGGACTTCGCCACGACCTTGCCAAGATAGTACCATGTGTCGTCCACTTGACCAACGTAGCACTAACCTTGGGGTCACAGGAAGGTCCCTGGAGTCACCATCCACTCGCACTCTTGTACCTCAGGATCTAGTTGTTTGGTTACACTCTATGAACCAACCATCAAGAATCACATAGCTTAGAAAAATCTTACATCATATTTGAATAAAATAGCTTTACATTAATGATCATGAAACAAAATATAAAATACAAGTTGCCTCATTAAATGAACTACATATAGCTATCCCATAGTTCTAGTTTTGCTCTTACGTGTAGTTGCTTCAACATCAGAGTAACTACAACTTCTAGGAGACGTCTATCCCATCTTCTGCTAAGCCTTTGACTTCACGCAAGCTTGGTTTTGGTGATCACCAAGTCTATAGCACCTATAAAAGATTAATAGTAGTACCGTTAGTATGATTGTACTTAGAGGACTTACTCCAACATAAATATTTGATGGATACAAAGGAGAATTAGTAGGGATTTGTAAAGATGCAAAAAGCATGGCTTATGTTAAAATGACATGCTATGTCTTAATAGTACTTCATACTCATTAAGTTTGCATATAAGGAACAAGTGATCAATGTAGATCTCAAGGGTTGTTACATCATGCTCACACTACTATGATTCTAGAAGAGAGAACAGCCAATTTTCATCCAAAGACTTTAGGCATTTGAAGAAAACTCTTTAGAGGTGTACAACTATACCCATATGGAGACCAAGGGTGAACCTCCATACCCATGTCTGAATAAGGGTTGCCTCGAGGTTCCAACATTTCCTCATTGTGGCATTCTAGCCCATGAATGGTACGATAATATGAGCTGAGGTACTTTTTCATGAGCCACCCTGCGCTACATCCCAAGTCAAATCCACATGATTAGTAAGTCACCACTAATTATCTAGCTTGCCACTCCCATATGCGACATGTGGTCTATACGAGGGTTACTCCAACATACGATCCCAGAGGACAGTCCTTAGCTAATCCATGAGCTATGCCACTCAAGATCCAACACTCATAGTGACCTTACCCCTCATTGAATTGAAACTCACATCAAGTTCATAATAAAATCAAACTAAAAGTTGACCTTAAACAAGTTCAAGGATAAGTCGAGTTGAATCCAATTGCAAGTTTTAATGTTGGTTATACTCGGTGAGTTATCAGCAGTGTGAGAGTGAGTTCTCGCTCACACTCGACTTCTACTGATTCTAGCCAACTTCTACTAGTTCTAGCCAACTAATCATATGATGAATCATCTCGAACCCGTTTATTAGTTGAAGAGGCCAACATTACCTAGGTGAGTTGAGCTATCTTTACTGAAGTCATATTAGTTTATTAAACATCATTGGAATGGTATGCAACACATAATGAACATGTATCATGCGTATCCAAAATAGGGATCATTAGTAGTGGTGACTGCCTGTCATGAAGTTCGGGTGACCATGGATGATCGTGACAACTCATACACATACCTCATGTCATACCTAGCTTGCAAGAGAGGGTTGGAGGGAATGGAGTTGAGATTGCTCAGTGAGATTAATGAAATCGAGCATAAAGAGGAATAAAGCTTGGTAATCCAAAATAGGGAACTTGTTGGATAAATTGAGAGTGCAATAGGGTGGTACTAAGAGGTACATAGACATGGGTTAGGGTGGTTGGGCTTAGGGTTCAAGGGTTTCCAAAAACAAATATTCATGAATATTTATCAGGCAATCCAGTGTGCTTCTAGATAGTCCATGAGTGCATTCCTGAGGGGAGCTTTCTAAATTGGGTCACAATGTTCTCACTGATAGTCCAGGGTTCCTCCAACAGTTTGAGAAAACATCTATCAGTGTAGGAGAATAGTCTGTGCTTGCACTTAAGGCTATGTTGGCTCTAAGTGATCCTACAGATAGTCAGGTGTTCCTCTAGATAGTCCGTGAGGACATCGACAAAACCTATGCAAGTCATTTGTTCTTGGTGTTCTTGAGGTTTGGTCAAGGGTTTGTGAGTGATGTTTCCTAGGGGTGTTTGGGTGAGGTGTTGGGGTTGTGTAGCCTATGGTTTGGCCTTGTATGTGGAGAGTGAAACTAGTGATTGAGATTTGATCAAAACTTGAGTAAAGAGAGAAAATTCATGAAATTGGACTTTGGTAACTTAACTTTGGTGGATTGGTGACCCTTGGGTCACTAAGCCCATGCTTGTGTCTCGCTCCTTCTTGCTTCGAAGTGAGGGAGATGGATTGGAAGGAATTTTTTGAGATTTCCTTCCATAGAACATACACTTCCATTTAGACAGAGATTTGAGAAATCCATGAGATAATTGAGTGAGAGAGGGGTAGGGCTTGCACTTGAGATGGATTGAGTTTCTAGCACCTTCATATTCACCTCATGTAAGATGAAATCAAGAGTTAGGGTTGGAAATTGCATTTGAGAAGAAAAGGGGATGTTTTCTTGAGCTTAATTACTCAGGAGATGGAGATGGAGATGGAGATGGAGATGGTGATATTCATCTTCATTTTGAGAAGGTGGTCCTTGATCTTTGCTTGGATCTCTTCTTATCTTCTTTCTCTTTTCCTTATCTTGATTCTCTTTCGCTCTCTTTAGTTTCTTGCTTTCTCCACCTTGTAGAGAGGGAGGGAGCGGGACAGGAATGAGAAGATGGAGTGGGGAGTGGTCTGAACCTAAGGGCTTAAAGTATCCAACACAGGTGGGTCTAATAGTAGGGAGAGAGGACAACTTAGGTAGATTATTAACTCTATTGCATAGTGTTATCGCAGATAGTCCGTCACATCACCAGACAACACAACACGACACGAAAATTTGGAATTTTGGATTTAAGATAAAGAGGTTGAAATTGGGGTTTTAATACAATTCATAAAGGTTGAGGAATCACTTGAGGCTCATAGATCACTTCTTAGGCAATAACATTGAGATTTTGCTAAGGCTAAACAATCGGGTAGACCAGAGTTGACTTGAGTTGACTTGGTTTGACTATGGGGTGTTGTGAAGTCTATTAGCTAGATTTGGGGTCCTTGTCCATCAAGAGCTAAGATCTAAGGGCTTTCATTAGGTTGACAATATCATCCATCTATCATGCACCTAATTGGGGCCCCTCAAGATGGGTTCAATGGGTCGACAGGAGCCTAGGACCCGACCTCAGTGCAAGCCCTAGTTTGGTTTTGGATAATTGATGAAACCTTAGTGTACTAACCTTTGTCATGAGTGATATACAAGATAGGTTGGTACACACCAAGTGGTGGAGCTAGAAGATGGTGTCCATGGTGATGGAGATGGACAAAGATGGATCAAGTGCTCCAGCTTGCAAAAGAAGAAAGAGAAAAACAAAAATCAATGGCGATCAAGGCAAATGTATTGATAGGGATTTTTGGCCAATCAAGACACCACACAGGGTGTGATTGGGTTTAGGATAGATAGCCATACTATTAACAAGGGTGATACTTGGTGAAGTTAACACATTTGCACAAGGTATGAAAAGGATAAGAGAAGGGGGTTCACTGCGGTGACTGGACACTAGCTCCGGACTGACCGGACGTATCTGGTACCTAAACCTAAGCGCGGCCAGGCTTGTTGGTAGGATCGGACGCTAAGTGAAACAGCGACTAGACGCGACCATAGCACTATTCATCATATGAAAATCACGCAGAGTGATGACCGGACGTTGAGTCGAGTACGGTCAGGGGTGACCAAATGAGTCCAATCATGAAAATGCCGCTCTAGGAGCTCTCAATATTGAACCAGACGTTGGGCTCAGGAGAGTCTGGTCAATCGACTGGCCGTTGAGTGAGGAGCGTACGCTGAGGAGCTATTGGGTGAAAACATCTAGGACACGTGGTGCGTGGAGGTGGACCGGACGCAGCGACCGAATGCGTCCAGTCAGTGCCTGCGAGTCCGATCCGGACGTAGTTAGCCCATTAAGGTGGCCAACGGGTATGTGACTTTGTGAGGCTCTATAAATATATGTTGGTCGGCTTAGGCTCACTCTCTTGTACATTTTGATCATTGATACATCCTTGTGAGCTAAGCCAAACACCTCCCACTCATCTCCTTCATTGATTCATCATCCAAGTGAAATTGGGAGTGATTCTAGTGCATTTGCTTAGAGTTTGAGCATCTAGTGGCACTAGTGATCGTGTGAGCTGCGGCATTGCTTGTTACTCTTGGTAGTTACCACCACCTAGATGGCTTGGAGCAGCTCGAGGAGTCTTTGCATGAGTTGGTGATTGTTCGTGGCCACTCCCGGTGATTTGTGAGGGGTTCTTGGGCTTCTTCCCCTGTACAGCGCCAAAAGCACCTCTAGTGGATTGCTCATGACATTGAGCGCCCTCATCTTGTGTAGGTTCTTGCGGTGCCCAAGTGTTGGGCTAGGGTGATGCCTATTAGTTCGTGAACCACCAAGTGAATCGACTGTCACAATGAGGATGTAGCTTGCCGGCAAGCAAGTGAACCTAAAAAAAATTGTGTGTAAATTGACTCTTTGGTATTCTTTATTAATTGTCACCTGCCAAATTTGGTATACCTCTCTTCCTCACTTGAACTTCATTTACATATATATTGTGTAGTGGTAGTTCTTGTTTAGCTAGTTGTTTAGTTAGCTAGTAGTCTAATTAGTTGCTTCTCGTTCTAGCTAGCTCAACTAGTGTAGAAATAGTGACTTAGCCTTTGTGTGAGCTTTAAAGATCATAGTCACTAGAATTGTGGTTTAGGTGGCTTGCCTTTGAAGTAGAGCTAGAGAAAAACACATTTAAGCTATTTAGTTATCTAACTAATTGCTCTAGTGATTTGTAGAGATTTTATAGGCTATTCACCCCCTCTAGTAATTTAGGACCTTTCACTCAGGCTAGACGCTAGAGGCACCCCTCACGCGGCAAGGGGGCGCACGACCGAAGGGCAGCACCGCTGCCGCCCCTAAGATCTCCCAACATCTGAGGAGACCCTAGATAAAAGTGAAAGTCGGGGAAGATAGGGAAATAAAATAGAGGATTTCTTAGATAAAATAAATTATGATTTATTAGGGAATAAATAATATTACGTGTAATGAAAGCACTCCAAATCTATAAGGACTCTTTCTCTAGTTTCTTATAGGATAAGTTTAGATTGCTTAGGGGATAAGTCTCCTAGGGCTACAAATAGAGGGGTGATTGTAACCTTTCAATCTTAAACAAAGTATTGGCCTAAGTGCCTTATATCTCCCACTCCGCTTCTAAGCCTCGGTCTTTTCCCTACCTCTCCCTATGTTCCACTGTCCCCTATCCACACACCACCCTTTCCCTAGCACCGCTACTGCTAGAGCTCTAGCAGCCGGCGTAGCCTCATGCCGCCACCATCCAACCCAAGCGCCGCCACCTCCACCCTATCCTAGGTAACCCCAAATGCATCACGGTGTGTTGCAGGGTTCAGGTTGGAGTCCAAGGGCAATGTTGGTTAGGGCTCTAAGCTTCCAAGGGCTTTTTAAAAAGTTTAAGTTGGAACAACCATTGGATCATGACAATAATAGCATAATTAACCCCCTGACCGACTCTCCTAATCGACTGGGGGCTCAGGGGTTACACCCAGCTTTTTCGCTCATGCGGCCTTGTTTGATAATGAGAAAGACATGTTGGGCCTGAGATAACCCAAGAAATGGCCATCCTTGTCGCTTAGGGAAGGTGCCTTTGGTCGGGCTAGTGGTCAAGTGCCTCGCTAGGAACATGAGGATTCTTGAGCGACATGATCTAGGTTTTGATGCTGCCACCCACGATCGATCGAGGGTGGCTCTATAGCAATAGGCCCACATCCCATCCTCTTGACCAACCTTTCGCCCACGGTGATGTCGAGAATCTTTCACCAGGCTCTGACGAGCGTCAAGGACCTAACATGCAGGTAGAGCCCCGGCACCCATGGCCCTAGCAGAGGATTGTCATTGTCGTCCCCTCACCCCTATGAGGCCTTGTGGGCCACTCCTGGCAAGGGATCACACCTAGGATGTTGTGCAACATGATAGGGGGAACACATAGCCTCTCTACACCAAGAAAGAGTTGAGGGCATGGCACCCCATGTCAGTCTCTCTTTGGGAGGCTCCTCTTTTGTTGGCGTGCAATGGACGCCAAGAGAACGATGGACCTAGGAGAGACACAGAGGGGACTCTAGGCTCTTATTATTGGACATAGTCCTCTGACAGCGATGCTAAGGGTGTTTCTAGCACTGTTAGCCATGTCTACGAAAGAGGGAACGTCGGACACCTCCAATGACTCCAAGATTAGGAAGACAAAACCCTAGAGCTCCCTTGGCGGCCAAGTAAAGTAACCAGACCGAATTCCTTGTATACCTCACAGCTTCCGAGATATAAGGCAGGGCAGGGGCTCCCTTAGAAGGGGACAAATCCCCCCAAAAACCCTAGATCAAGACTAGCTCAGTGCTCTCCTACCCTCCTCCTCTCTTTGAGTGTACGCACGCACGCGTGTGAAAGAACTCGCTTGAGCACTCTAACATGAAGAACTCGTTTGCTAGACATAGGGCTCCGAAGCCCACACTAGGATAAACCTTTTGTGTCTTGATTGTTAGCCATCATATTCCTGGCACGTTGACTCACTAATCACTAGTTGTGGTTACAAACCTATGACAATATGTGTTTACATATTTTAGTCAAACTTAATATTGTTTGACTCCTTTGAAAGCAAGACTTCCATTCTTTTTGGGATGGACAAATTGATTTTTCTCCTCAAACTTAATTAGACATCTTATATCCTGACCTTTTAAAACCATTTAAATTACCTTCCTATTGTCAAGTGGTTTTAAAGGTGATTTAGTCTTTTTTTAATTAAAATGGTAAATACTTGAAAAGGTTTTTAAACTATAGAAAAATTTAAACAAAAAATATAGAAATAGAAGAATCCAAGTAAATTAGAAAAAATATATAGAAAAGATCTAGAATTTTTCAAAACACTATACCCAATGTCTAGACGTGTTTAAAAAAAATTGCACTACAAATATATGAGATATAACCAATATGAATGCAACATATGTTAATGTTAAACGCATTCATGCTATGCATTCGTGTTGGTTGTGTCTTATCCTTTTTGTTATGGAAAGTTCTCAAAACATGTTTAAGCATCAATTATAATCTTTTGGGAATTTTCTAGTTTTTATGGTATTTATTAATTTTCCTACTGCTAAGTCTAATTTTTGGAAGCTTCTAAAGATATTTTCATAACCTTTAAATATTTTTAGATTCATTGTATCTAGTTTATCTCTAGGTTTCTTAAAAAAATTAGAAGCTTTGAGATATTTTATGTGGTCCAATAACCTTACCAAGTATTTACCATATTTTTTAACTTAAAAAGAAAAACCAGTCTTCAAACCCATTTCAAAATAAGACATGGATGTGTGCGGAACTTGTGGCGTGAAGGTACATTTGGATCCCTTGAGGACGAGCTTGTGGGCGCGGAGTGTGGTGAACACTGCACACACATGGCGCAGATGTTCCAACCGAAGTTGAACTATAAATTAAGATGTGAAAGTGCATCTAGCCCTTTAGTGTTTTTTGGTGATTGAATGATAACATAATTAAAGGTCTAATAAGTTTTCTAAGTGATGAACATGAAATTGAGTATATTACATACACACAAAGATTGCATAACAATATGTGTATTAAAGGTTCAACTAGAAGGCAAGCTTGATGATATTGTACATAGTGTTCGAATGAAGGCCAAAACTTTGTATTGTTGTACTAGAAGATTATAAAAACAATCTAGTTCAAGCAAAAGACAACAATGTAGATAGAATTGATGAAATGACTTCTATGTTGTGGGATACCATGGATTCATGTGAAAGTAAGTATATTTGGCAAATGGCAAATAAGACATGAGTTGATAAAAATGGATTGGTCTCATAGGTGGCTTGCTTTGCATGATTAAGAAGAGTTTGATAGTGGATTGAATTTGATCAAGTATTCAAGAATGAGTCAAGATTGCATAGGTGATGATACGTCAAGCAAAGGTCAAATGACAAGGGAGACAATGTATAATATAAGATTTCCTCTTTATTAGTTTGCTTGTGTGGACAAAGATTTAGAAAATCACTACAGCATTAATATTGATCAAGTTGGAAGAATGAAGAAGGAAATTATAGTGATTCCATTATGGAGATAGATATTGAAATGAAGATTGGGTGTCAAGCCAAAATGAGAGGATATAAGGAATAGTGAATTGGCTTGACTATATTGGTATAGATCAAGATATGTGATCAAAAGAAGGATGAGCCAAGTCATGGAAGATTTATGGATAGTATTTGGAGTATGACATGGATATGGATAATGATATGGGACTTCAAATGAATTCTTATTGTTGGTTCAATATATAATGTGACTTGGAGATAGCTCGATAGGGTGAAGATAGCAATGAAATTAAAGGGCTTCGAGGGACTAAGCAGTGGTGAAGGTTAGCGATGGCTTGGTGACCGAGGTACCATGGCTAAGGTGAAGAAGAGAGTACTTGCATTGAGTTGAGGTACTAATCAATCTATGAGAAGTCATATTATGTGGAGGAATAAATCATTGTTAGATCACAAGTGGAAGTGGCATAAGTCATGAATGGAACTCTGATATGTTGAAATGGTTCAACTCACAAGCTCAAGGTTAATTTGCTCAAATGATTGAGATAAAGATGGTTGCAACCCTTACAAAGAGATATTGAGAAGATATGTCATATAAGGACATTAAAGACTCAAGTGGTTAAAATAGATGTAGCCTTTTTATCTTGAGTATAGGTATGTCGTACTATCAAGGGGGATGGAACATAAATAGTTTGACAAGTCTCAAGTGCTCAAACTAACCAAACCTTAAGTGCCAACATTAGAGAAACTAATTTCACAACCACTTGCACTGGTTGACATTGGGGCTTGTTCTTGGTTGGCTTGGATATCCCTTGAAATAAGCTTTCCAAAAAGTCCAAGATCATCAAAATCATCGGAGTTCGCAGTTAAGAGTTATTCCATGTTTTTCGTAAGGTGACCTATGCTATTTTTCCAGGCTGCGGAGGTTTCGCATTTTTATGCGGAGGTTCCGCATAGCAGAGGTTCCACATTTAGGTGCAGAAGTTCTACACTCTGTAGGTCATAACGGCTAGTTTCACAGCTCCAATGGCTAGTTTTGGGAGTGGTGTTACATATACCCATCCCACTGGCCCTTGGACGTGCTATTGGTGCCCTGATCTTTGAAAACACATTCCAAAGCCTTGTGAAGCTCTTCCCAACCCCTCTCTTTATGAGAGTGAAGTGCTCAGTGAGTGATTAAGTGTTGGCGTGAGAGATTAAGAGTTAGAGAGCAAGCCAAACCTTGAGCACTTGTCAGGCTTCATCATTCTTCATGTAGCATTCGTTACTCTTGAGGGGAAGCCTCCTAGATGGCTAAGCGTTGCCCGATGAGCTCCCAAGCTTGTGGTGAGCTGTGAGAAGTTTGTATTGCCCTTTTGTGACTTAGTGGAAACCTTCAAGCTCGACCTTTGTGGTTCGCTTGAGAAGAGGTGGGAGTTGGAAAAGACTCCAAGCCTTTGTGGCTCCCTCAACAACGAGGACATAGGCAAGCTTTGTGGCTCCTGCTGAACCTCGGGTTAAATCTTGTGTCTTGCCTCTTGTTGCTATGAGCTCTCTCTTATGTTTGATTTGCTATATTTGCTTTCCTCTCGATCTACTTGGTTGTATGTGTTTGTGAGTGCAGGTACTTCGTGGACTTGCTACTGGACATGTCGAAAGACATCCACAAGTTTGGTTTGAGCTAGAACTCTAGGCGTATTTGTCATTTGAGCTTCTCTGTGTTGTGTGGAGGTTCCGCGTCTTGTGTGGAAGTTCTGCATTCTACTAACCCACTCCAAAGTTTTGTTTGTTATTAAATTTCAAAAACGCCTATTCACTCCACTCTAAGCGACATCAAAGTCCTTTCAAGATGTGTTATCAAAGAAAACGAGTATCGAGCGCCACAGGAAAGGCTGAAGGACCTCGTTCATCAACGCCCGGAACATCGATGGTGAGTTGGAGAGGCCAAAGGACATCACGACGAACTCGAAGTGTCCATGATGTGTGCGGAACACTGTCTTTTCGATGTCTGCAGGGTCCACGTCGGGTAGCAACCTTTCCCATCCCCATATTCTCTCAAGAAGATCTTTTGATAGATATAAAATAATTAGATCAAGATCCATAGTAAGAAAATACAGTTGGAAAAAAACAATCCTCATAACTATGACCGAAAATGATAACCCAAATTCTCGGAAGATCTTTTGATAGAAAAGATAATTAGACCCAGATCCATAGTAAGAAAATATAGTCGAATAACTAGGACCGAAAATGACAAGCATGAGGGGGGATGAATGCAGTATCATCAATCAATCAGCAACACGAGAAGCGAATGGAACACGCATCATATCTCTTCAACCAATTATTAGTTTTATAGAAAATCAACTAAATATCTCTCATCTAGATGGTTTAATCCAGAATTAGACACACAAGATAACATGAACAAGAAAAAAAAATGAAATTAAAAATTTATTAGGAGGTGGATCCACGATCCATGATCCACCCGGATGGCACCTGGGTACATGACCATGCATACTGGCGGTATCGCATCAAAAGGGGACTCCTCCGAAATCTCGACCCACTGCTCCATTAAGGGTGTGTTTGGTTTGAGGAATGAGGTGACCCATCATCTTTTCACTCCTCACTTTTTGTATTTGGTTTGTAGAATGTAATGAGTTGATCAATCGTCACCTCATTCCTCATAAGCTAATAATTAGTATATGCATAAGGAATGGGTTGATTCCACCAAAATTCATAAGATGAACTCATGATGCATCACCTCATGAAGCATGGGGTGACTCCGTGAACCAAACACACAATAAGACTCTAAGCAAGTCGGCCGAAGAGCGTGGTTCACTGGCGGTGTCGTCGCCGACAGGTTGGGTCTCCTCAGGCTCTGGGGACGAGGAGGACGTCTAGGGTTCCTAGATCAAAATGGAGGATGCGGGGCGGGAAGAAGAGCAGAGGACGGGCGGCGCCCTGTTTCGAAAGTAGCGACGTCGGTCGTGTAAAAGGGCTTGAGCATGGGCCACTTCCGGCCCAGCACACCATGGGTGCGGGAGGCCCAGCACAGCATGGCTTGCGTACTTTGAATTTTCAGAAACAAATGTGTTACATGTGTTTGCCACTTTACATGGGGGAACTTTACAGATTTCTCTGACGGTAGTGGATACGTGGAGTGTGACAGAGTTGCCAGTTGTGAGGTTACCGTACGTGGTTTGTAAAACAGATTGTGATGCTTTCTTCGGTCGATCTGAATTTGTTCATCTGCTGGTGCCCACACATCCAACGAGCAAACAATAGAATCAAAGCATTTTGATCGACACTGTAACACTCCTCAGCTCTGAAAACACAATCACAGACGCATCATAGATGTCCCTAAAACGTTCCAGTGCCGTGAAAGGTGGAGAAAAATATACCAAAAGAAGGTACAGCAATGTAAAATTAAACCACTTCTGAAAGGTGGGGTACCAAGAATCGTTTGTTTCTCTGTTTTCCGGATTCTCGATCACAAAACCGGGCACCGTTACATCTGGTTTTCAGAGATGTAGTAGGCTCAAAATCAGACAGCGTTGCATCTGTTTTCAGAGATTTATGATCAAAACCAGGCATCGTTGCGTCTATTTTCGGAGATTTATGCTCAAAACCGGGCATCATTACGTCTGTTTTCAGGTATTTATATGCTTAAAACCGAGCATCGTTATGTCTGTTTCAAAGATTTATATGTTAAAAAACTGGGCACTATTGCGTCTTTTTTCAGAGAGTAAAGGCGAGTTGTTTTAACTTGTATGGGTGCGAATCATGAATTTGGATCACATACCAAACACTGAGGGAACCCAATACATCTTTGAATTGGACTCCATATCATTGCTAGACACCAAGTAGTTGTTATAACTCGTATGAACATAAGTTATAAGTTCGAGTCACGTATAGAATACAGCGGGTGGGTGGGCAGTTTGGGAAGAAAAAAGGTAGGATGAAAAATAGATTAGAACAAGAATTTTGCTCTTTAATATTAGGTTTAGATATAGATATAGATATAGACATATAGACATAGATGTAAATAGAGATATGGATATAGATTTATGTTTAAAATTGGACTTACAGTTGACCAGGCGGGAGCGATATAGATTTAGATATAGATATAGATTTATGTTTGAAATTGGGTAATGTGTGCACACGAGCAAGCGGACGTGATATAGATTTAAATATAGATATAGATTTTTTCATATGAGCAGGCGCGCGCTGTATATAAGCTCACACCGACGGCCATGTGCCATCACCCATTTTCTGGCTGCAGAACCAAAAGGTCGAAAAAAAAGTTGCAGAATCACAGTAGCAGTGACGGCCATGGCAGCATCGATTTCTGGTGCCGTACTCTGCAGGATCGCCGTCGCCGTTCTCATCGTTTCTACCCTGTCATCCTACGGTATGCCTAACGATCAATCATCAAACTTTATTCAAAGCTTTCTTTCTACGCATGCTGCTATACTGCATACTAATAGAGGTTATCGTTTTGTCGATTGCTGTGTGGTTCAGCAGAGGCGAGGTAGGATTGCTATGCCCCGTGCAAAGACTGCCCGAACTGCGACGGCTGGTGCAAGCAGAAGGGGTACCCCAAGGGCGGGCATTGCCACCCGAAGGATGGCGGCGGCGACGTCGTCTTCTGCTGCTGCGACAGGCGACAGGACAGACGTCAGGAAGCTGCTAGTTTCAGCAGATGCACTGCCCTGATGAACTCATGGCATATTGGATGCATTGAAAATAAAATTCGCCCCATTTTCAGCAAGGCATGGCGCACTGTTAAACAAGCTGGGTTGTGGGGTTTATCCGGCCGGGGTTTATGACATGACGAACAACAGACTACCAAGCGCGTCTGTCACCTTGTAGCCTAGCGCCATAGCCGACCTACGGCGGCGTCTTCTTGATGCTCTCCTTGACGTCCTCGCCGACCTCCTTGGCCCGGCCCTTGACTTCGCGTCCGGCCTCCTTCACCTCCTCCGCGGCGCCCCTCACCTTCCTGCCGACGTCCGCGGCACTATGTAAAAAACAGTCATATCCACTAGCGGCACCTACAGACGGCCAACTAAAGCGCGTCTGTGATAATCTACTACAGACGCGCGTCAACCAACATGCGTCTGTAGTAACTCATTGACCGGGGTCACCGGTCGGGCGGGGGCAACATGCGTATGTAATAACGGGATTCTACAGATGCGTGTACTTAAGAAACGTCTGAAATAATATCACAGACGCGTATTACCGACAAGTGTCTGGAGTTGATCGCTTATCGTAGACGCGTGTTTATTTACAGACGTACTTTTCAAAGACGCGTCTTATATAACTAATGACTTCTACACTTATTAATTTATATGTATATTCATGTAAAAGTTACCTGATAGGAATTAATTTTTTCTTTTGACCATGAAAAAAACCTCGCTGAAGTGATAAATATTAATCCCTGATATAGTGTCAGTCAAGACCAACTTGCTTGTAGCAGACATTCACATGATTAAAATTTGATATCATTGCTACAAGCGTCTCACAGAAGTTAAAAACTTGGAAATTACCTCTGATGGAGTATAACGATCAATATTAATTAAGCTCATACATATATAACAGCAGTTTAAGATTTCTAGCCCCCTCGTGTTTAAGGAAGATACAGTATATTGCAAAACAGCTATGGCTTTGTCTATAATGTGATCAATAAGACCAGAGAAGAGATTATTAGCTTGAGCTTTCAAGATCATCCTAGTCAAACGGCTGACAACTCCAAGTGCATGGGTCCCTTTTGGCATGGTTTGCTGCTGCTGCTGTCATCTCTGCTGGAAATTTGCAATATTCAGAGTTGTTTCAAATGCAATTGCAAGTAAACTTATATGCTACTGCTGTTTTACAGAAATTTGAAGTGCTGACGACTCCAATCAACCTAAGCGTTATTAGAGAGAAGATCGTCATGTTCATTGTGTTGCAGATCATCGACCAAAAAGACGAGTTTCATTGTCGAAATAAACAATATGATTAATAAGATTATAGCTGGTGCTTGACAGCTTGGAGCTGGGTGAGAAGGTAGCTGTGTGTGTGAAGAGTTTATTTTTATTTTTGGAGAGCTGTCTAACATGAATCTTTGATCTGTGATGTTGAATTGAATCTTTGATCTGTGATGTTGAATTGAATCTTTGATCTGTGATGTTGAATTAATTGTGTGATGCAAAGCAGTGTACTCCTGATCTCTCATTAAGATAACAATTCTGATCTGTTTAATGTCATTTATGTGAGATGCTTTAATTATAATTAATGACATTTTGATGTGTGATTTGTGTTGTGGGCTACAGACGGGTGACTCTGAACACGCGTCTGTAGCTCGACTCCACTGCAGACGGGTGAGACCAAAAGCACGTCTGTAGTAATATAAATGGTACAGACGTGTGACGCTAAACGTGTGTCTGATCCTTGATGACTACTCAGAAGGGTCAGTTTAGAGACGTGTCTGTAGTATGTTAAATGGTACAGACGCGCGTGACGCTTGAAGCGCGTCTGTAGTATGTTCAATCATATAGACGTGTGCCGCTTAATGCATGTCTGTGGATTGACAATTTGTACATTCGCATTTGTGGAACACGTGTATGTAATAGATCCTACTACAGACGCGTCTTCGTAACTTATTACAGACGTGTGTCAATAACGTGCGTCGGACGTAGGTGCTTATTACAGACCGGTTATTACAGACGTGCCGATTCACGTCTGTGATGACCATTAACATGCGTCTGTGATGTAATTTTTTTACATAGTGCAGCCTTCTCCGCCGCGCGGCTCACCGGATCTTCACCTATCGTCGTCCTCTCCCTGTCCTCCTCCGACCCGGTCGCAGGAGCCGCGTCGCCGTTGTTGACGGCGGAGGTAAACGCCGCGTGGTACATCTGAACACAGAGTGCACGGGGACGACAAAGCAGAGCAGAGCACACATCTATCAGTCATCAACGTAGTAACACCGCGTGGAACCAGACCTTGCACATCACACACCCGCACATGGTCCGAACGAACGAGTGGAAAGCAGGAAACTACGACCTGCGTGAGAGAGACGGCGGCACGAGCGCTTGTGGCGGCGTTGGCGTGGCTGCAGGCCGGTGAGCATCTGGCGCCGGCGGCGCGGCCACCGAGCGAAGATCCGAGCATGCGAGAAGCCATCGATCCCAGTCGTGGACGGAGTTGGGGCTTCGTGTTCCGCGTGCACCTTTGTGCTCGGCGCCGCGCTGCAGGTCACCGTGTGATATGCACGCACGTAGGCAGCAGGGTGTCGTTGTCTTGTTGGGGTGGCGCGCTGCATGTCACAGGTGTTCAGAGACTTCCGACTTCCGTGGGCGGCGCCGCGGCGGCCGCTTAGGTCCGGAGTCCGGACATCGGCACTGGGCCTAACAGCGCGTCCATTTGTGGGGTGGGGAATGGGCTGCGGCCCATGAAGTTGCGCTCGGCTGACACGATGCCGATCGGGCCACATTATTAGGCCTCTAGCGGTCTAACCCATGAACCTCGCCGTCATTCAATCCGCATCGCTCTGCCTCTGCGCGTGTGGTGTGACGACCGTGTGAGAGTGCGCGACTTCCGGTCGTCACTCCCGTCAGCGCCGTGCTGGCCCACATGCATCGGGATTCGGGAGTCAAGTCGCCGGCGACCTCCGATTCTTCCTCGGCCGCCTCCGATGGGGACGCCGGACGCGGCACACCTGGCTCCCGATCCCGGCCCCGCCGAGCGCCGTGGGGAACCGACACGGCCGCACCTGACCTGCCCGACTGATGATCATCAGATATTCAGCCCGTTCGTCAGTCACGGTTTATAAGACAGTCTACAGTATTTTTCTCTTACAATAAACTAGCACCCGCTGAACTTCTCAGTCCAGAAAACAATCAGCGAACAGACTCATTCAGATTTGTGACGTGACATAATCATATGACTATACAGTACCAGCAATTGAGCATTGAACAGGATGTTTGCTGTGCCGGGATCTCAAGGCCAGAGGATGTCGCGGAGACGCTGACTAATCCCGCGCGCTTTCCCACCGGCACCTTCGCTGTCACGTCCCCTTGTACACACACCGAATCATTGGTACACAGCACCATGACAAGGGCATGCATGCATGTGTAAGACTGAGTCAAACGGGATCTGGGAATAAATAAATGCCCACAGGACGTTGACAATGACACCGCCACGGACGGAGCAGTGACGAGCTGGCGCGACCATCGTGGCCCTGTTCATAACAAATCAACGAACATTATTTTTAATAGTAGCTTTTCAGCGAAACAAACATGACCATCGTATCTTCCCTCTCCTGCACAGATTTCGTCGTCTTGTTCTACGTGCAGCCGTAAGGCACAGGAAAGCGCGTCTGGCTGGCAGTGAAGGGCAGAGACGGAGAGAACTGGTGGCATTGGCGCTGTAGAGTGCCCCCGTATTTCGGCGCCACCAACCGGGGGACGCGCACGCCAAGGCCGGCGCCCGGCGACAAGTGAAACCGCGTCCCGCACCGGCGCAAGCGTGACTGAACGAAATGCATGGGTGGTCGGTTGGACCGAGGCCGATGGACATGGTGGCGACTTGTCGCACGCAGCTAGCGGCCACAGAAATCCGACCTCGGCCAGAGTTCACCCTGAGTCAAAAGAGCGGTCCAGATTCCGCGCTTTGATTCGGTCTTGCCAAACCCCAGCGACAGCGAGCGAGCAAGAAGACGAAGGTCGTTGGTTTCGAGCACCAGCCTGCTCTGTGTTCGTTCCTGTTGCCACAATCAGGGAGCTCGTCGGCGGCAGCAACAGTAACGTGAACGTCACCCGCCACAAGAAATCGAGGCATGCACCGATGGACGGCGGCCTGCAGCGAGCGAGCCAGCGGGACGTTGGAAGCTTCCAAGCCCAAGCGGAAACAACACGCGCACCCACGCCACGCATTCGCAGTCGCAGGCAGAGGCGTGCCCGATTCGGGCGGGCGGCATGTGGAGGCGTCGCCACGGCATGTGCCTGTCTTGGATTTGCCCTGCTAGCACCATGACTGAAAGTACGATTGATTGATTTATTGTGAGAGAAAAAATATTGTTCGTTGATTAAAAAAAATACGGCTTATAAGCCCGACGAACAGGTCGTTGGTTCAGATTGCCCGGTGCCAATTGGGGGTGGCCCGTGGTCCGTGGCCGCGCGCGGCCGGAAACCACACCAAACACGTTGTTGGCTGCTCTTCCAAACTACCATCCCACTGATAGATTGATCGCCGATAGCGGAGCCACGAACGAACTAATCCCGGGTGATGGTGGTGGCAGGCCGTGGCTTCTCTGTTCCACTGGTGCCAATTGATTAATCGGCAGGGCACCTGGGATTAGCGACACCGCCAGGACATGCCGGGCCCCTTGTTTCGCGACCTCTGCCTTCCTGTGCCTGCACTGCTTGCATGCCCGGCATTATCCTGTGCTCACCGGCACTAATCGCCCGCCGCCGTGCCCCCGGGTTAGGTCCAACAACTAGGAGACAACCGAACCTACCCGCCCGCACTTGCAAGCGATGCTTAATCCATTGCTAGAGCTAGAGGGCTAGACACAATTAGCCGGCGTGTCTATATAGTCCTCGCCGATTCTTTCTCCAACTCGATCGGTTTGTATTTTTATTCTTTGCGGGCTGACTCCACAAGGAACCGTCTTGCAAGTCTGAAGCTCAAAGTAGAATATTTTACTACATTGATTGAATCATTCATTCACTTTGTCCACATTCAACCACCACCCTTCCAAACACAATTTCAACTTACAAGTACAAACTTAAAAAAAAACATGCTACAACACAGTCACGAAAAAAAATAAGTACAAACTAAAGCAATCGTATTTTTTAGACTGGCATATAATAATAAGAAGTAAAATATGTATCTCTATTAAAGGCAGAAGCTTGTATCGAGAGTCTCTATGGCCTCATTCGCTTCGCTGAAAAAATAAGCCGAAACACCGTTCCGGTTGATTTGTTGTGAGAAAAAAATACTATTCCAACTGAAAAATAAGCTGAAAAGTACGGATTATAAGAGAAGCGAACATGGCCATATTGGTGGACTTCTTGGCGTATAATACATTGGGTCATAAAAATAGTCATTCCAAATCATAGGATTTCTTCGATTGTGCGTACAACAAGCCATTTCATTAGCCACCGTATGAGAAAAAGCAAAAGCGAGTGAACCCATAGGTTTTAGTGTTTTTAAAAGTAGCTTCTCATCTGCGACTTTTGAAAAGCATCACCACCAACAAATATTAGCCTTGCCTGTTCAAATTATTTAAATTGCTATAATCTCAACACCATAATAAATAAATATTGTGTCTTTCATAATTCTCCATGTTCACGATGGGTGTTAAGCTCAATTTTTTTGTGAGAACTGAGATGACATCATGAACTATGTCACGAAACTTCTTAGGGACTTTTCATGATTATTCCCTACTATTTTTTAATCTCCGTGGTTAAATTATTACCGGATGCTCGGGAACGTCTCAAAATAATTTGATTTATTTTTGTGACATACGATATGATGCCAACTATTACCTAGAAAGATTTGGACCTAAAACTCAAGATGTGCTAGGAGGGGAGGAAAAAAAAAGATTGAACCAATTCAAACAAGTTATGGATAATAAATTGAGTTGATTTTTTTCTAGAATGTCGACTAGACAAAAGTAATTTCTCTTGGTGGTGAAATGGATTCCATTCAAATATTTTTAAAGACAACAAAATGAAGAAAAATAACATGCTTCTCTCTCAACACGATGCAACTTAGCTGTGTGATGTCATGGTGCTTCAATTATAGTAAAACTTTGTTTTAACTATGATGTAAACTACAAAGTTAGAAATAACTCTATTTTACTCTCGTACCGTATTCCTCAAGTCTAATTAAACCTCATATTTTTTGCTTTGATTTACTTCACCACTGGTTCCTTAAAATGGTCATTATTCACCATTAAGTAGTACTCTATGGCCAAGTAGTAGGCGATGCTCTATGGCCATATCTATGCCACCCTTTGATCATCAAGTCTTAAGAGAGACACACATAGAGGCAAAAATTAAAAAGATGAAGCCAAAAAATACATTAAGGGCCTATTTGCAGAGCTGCACTCCTAGATTATCTGACTCTGCTCCTTGATTCTCTAGTGTGGTGATTCTACTTGATTATGATGGTGGAGAACATTTTTTTAGCCCCCACATCTCAGGGTAAATGGAGAAGAGATTCTTACCTGCTCCCAACCTGAATTTTTGTGAGATTTAGTTGTTTGGCCGAGAGGAGAGCACTGTCAAACGGTCCTGAATTCACTCCAATATACTCGTATGATAATTCAAGTAGACAAACATAGAATAAAATATGAGGATTAATCTAATTCCATGAAATCAGGTTTGACTAAACTATAGTGAAGCTAAAAGGTTGTCGTCGGGTATCGATATTAGGGATACCCAAAGCAAGAGAGTTAGCACTCACGCTGACTCCCCCGGACAGAGCAAGACATATTATAATGTCTCGCCCGACCCTTTGGGTACGGGTTCCGTCTCGCCAGACCCCAAGGACGCAGTTTCCGTCTCGCCCGACCTCGAGGTGTGGGGGTCTCGCTCGAGGCCGCGGGCTTCGTCTCGCCCGACCCTTGGGTGCATGCTCCGTCTCGTCCGACCCCCAAGGGTCGCGGGCTCCGTCTCGCCCGACCCCGAGGACACGTTTCCGTCTCACCCAACCCTGAGGCTGCGGGGGTCTCGCCCAAGGCCACGGGCTCCATCTCGCTTGACCCTTAGGTGCGTGCTCTGTCTTGTCCGCCCCCAAGGGTCGTGGCTATGTCTTGCCCGACCTCGAAGGGTCGCAGGCTCCGTCTCGCCCAACGGGGACCCATATTGCCGCCAACCACTCTAGGTCCAGGCGTATGAGCCTGGGTCAAAACTTTGACACTAGGGAAGAGACGGGCACGACTGGATGTAACCCGAGGCCATGACAGGCCATACCCGAGGATTCACATCAAGAACAGCGTCGGGCGTACCGGTGCTGTTCTACCTAACCCTCGTACGAACGCTGATAGGCGCGTCAGTTCACCACGACGTTCATCGAGACAGGATGGAACACCATGACTAGCAGATGATGCCTGCGCATGGTGCCAGTGATGAATAGGGCCGCGATGTGGAGCCCTCCCTGTTGACATCTACAGGATCAGTGGGACTCGTATGAAGGAGAAGGACCCGACGATCCTGAAAACCTTCTTCTTCTCTCTCGTTCTTCTCCTTTTTCTCAGCTATAACTCGCGCTTTCCCTTCGCCTATAAAAGGGGAAGCAGGGCGCCCCATGAAGGGAGGCCAGATCCGCACAAGAGAACAACATGAGCATGTGGCTGAGTAGCGATCGAGCTATCAGCACCCGTTCACTTCTTTCACCAGAGACTTAGGATTATTTCCCTCTCTCGCCTATTTGTAACCCCTACTATAAACTTTCAGTGCTAGTAATACGAGCAGCAGCGATGAACTGGGCGTAGAGACTTTCTACCCGAACTAGTATAAACCTCGTGTCCTCTATAAGGAAAATGGACCCTAGGCCCATTTACTTTGGATTTTGGTGTTTGATGACCAACACGACTAAATTGGACTAATGAATTTGCAAGTGATTGTTTTGTAGTTCAATAGGGTGCAAGAAATGACTTGGACGAAGGCGACGTGATGATCTGATGATCAACACCTTAAGCAAGACCCTAGAAGCACAAGAGAAGACTCAAGATATCAAGCAAAGTCCAAGCATGAAGATAGGAACCAAGACAGATGCAAGATCACAAAGAAACGAGCTCATAGAGGTGATCGGACGCTGGACCGAACGCTTGTAGCATAGTGAACGGACGCCTCGATCAAGAGGCTCGACAGCAGCAGCGATCGGACGCTGAATAGGCAAATCGACCGGATGCAGGACAGTAGAGTCTAGTCGAGTACAAAGAGGTTCTAGAGCAGCGAAATTGCGACCGGACGCATCCGGTGGCATGTGACTGGACGCTGGCAGCGTCCGATCAGTTGATCGTGGCTCCAATGGTCGGGACAACCAGACGCGTCTGGTCAGGACGTGATCAACGTCCGGTCAGTAGCAGAAAAGTGGGATTTCATCCCTAACGGCTACTTTCTTAGTGGGGCTTATAAATAGACCCCCCCAACTGGTCATTAGAAGAGTGTGGAGCTAAGGAAACATATCAAGGGTGTTGATACACCATTTTAGTGATCTCCACTTACATAGTGCTTAGTGATTCATTAGGTGATTAGCGTAGGTGCTTTGCGAAGTGCTTAAGTTGATTAGACCACCGCTTATGCGCTTGCTCTAGGTTTAGGCCTAGTGTTTAGTGAGGTTTGCATACCTCTTACCACTTGGTCCTTGCATGCACCATTGTTATACATCGGAGGAGCTTGTAGTCTTGCAAGATCACACCAACCGTGTTTGTGGTGTGACCGCCACCGTGTACCAGAGGGAACAAGGCCTGCGGCGTTTTGACCGGAAGCTTGATAGTGAAGACGGTGGGGAGCATCTGGGTGAGGCTTGCCGGAAGGCACGTCAGAGACCCACTTGCATGTGTTGAAGGTCTAAGGCTATCCACGGAGTTACCCGACCGGGAGCTTGGCCCCTACGAGGGATTCCTTGTGAGGAGCTCCAACGAGGAGAAGCTTGCACGCTTCTCGATGCCTCGGTAAAAATACCAGAGTCGTCGACAGGAGTTTACATATCTCTACCTTGCTCTTTAGCTTCCGCATTTACATTGATTACTTCACTCCGCTTGCGGTAGAGATAGCAACACACTAATAAAACCGTAGTTGGACATTTCGATAGTTCATCTATTGCATAGGTTTTGCTAGGGTTAGAAAAAGATGCCATAGTTTAGAGTTAGAATTTTAAGTTACCTAATTCACCCCCCCTCTTAGGCGCCATGGTCCCTTACAAGTGGTATCAGAGCCGGTTGGCTCAATTTGGACCTTTGGATTAACCGCCATTGAGCCGATGCTATTTAGAGTGGTTGGGATGGATACCTCTAGGCCTCCGCACTTTGACGGCACTAACTTTCCCTATTATAAAGCTAGAATGGCTTGCCACCTTGAAGTGGTTGATTTAGGTGTTTGGAGAGTCACCCGTGATAGGATGAAACCCATTAAGAATCCCGATAAACCCACAAAGAGTGAAGAAAAGGAAATGCATTTCAATGCTAGAGCTAAAAATTGCTTGTTTGAATCATTTAGTATGGATGTGTTTAACCAAGTGTTCACTTTAAATATGGCACATGAAATTTGGTTAAAACTTCAAGAGCTCCATGACGACACATCTAATGTCCGTGAGCAAAAACATTGTCTAGCTAAACAAAATTATGATTCCTTTACAATGAATAATGATTAGCTTGTTTGTGATATGTATTCTCGTTTGAATCTAATTATCAATGAGCTCCATTCAATAGGATTAACAAAGCTAGATGATGCAGACATCGTGAGGAAGATCATCTTCATGCTACCACAAAAGAAATATGCAAGCATCATCACCATCCTTCACAACATGGAGAACTTGAGCACCATGACCCCAGGCATAGTCATTGGCAAGATAGTGTGGCATTTGAAATGTCACATAAGATGGGTCAAGACGAAGCCTCCTCATCGAGCAAAGGCAAAGCTCTCGCATGTAGCGAGAAAAAGAAGATGAAGGGCAAGCAAGTTGAGACAAGCTCAAGCTCAAGCTCCTCAAGTAAAGATGAGGATGATGATGATGATGATGATGATGATGATGATGATGATGATGAAGATTCAAGTGAAGATGATCAATCCTCCTCCTCCACCTCCGACCTTGATGAAGAATCAATCAAACTAATCAACAAGGTGGAGAAGATGATCTAAAGGCTTAATGTTAAGGGTGTGCCCATCCAAATCTAAGATCTCATTTTCACCAATCAAAGAAATGAGCAAAGAAAGAGAGGATGCTATGGATGCGGCAAGTTGGGGCACTTTGTGGAAGTTTGTCCAAACAAGCCCACACCCAAGACAAAGAAGAAGGCATGCAAGAACTAAGCCCTCACATCAATAAGGTCATGGGATGGCTCTTCAAGTGAAGAAGAACACCATCACAAGAGGCGAGGGTGCAAGCACTAATCATCAAGCTCTTCTCATATGTGCCTTATGGCACGAGGTAACGAAAGCTCATCCTCTAGTGAGAGTGATAGTGATGATGAAATGCCTTCTTATGAGGAAATTGTGCAACAAAATCTTAATTATGCTAAAGTTTACACTAGTCAACAAAAAAAAGCTCAAAAATTAAAAGAAAAGCTAGATAGTTCACAAGAAGCATACAAAACTTTGCTTGAACAATATGAGAACTTTGCTAATCTCAATATTGAACTATCTACTAAAATTGAGCAACTTAAGGCTAGTGCAACAACAAATGCATGTACAATCAATGATGAGCAACTTGTAAAGAAAAGTGAAAAATTAAAAGAAAAGTTAGCTAGCTCACAAGATGCTTATAAAAGTTTGCTTGCTAAAATGGAAACCATATGCAAACATTGTGATGAGCTAACTAATAAAGTTGCTAATCTTGAAGCCATTAGTTCAACCCCCACCAAGGCATCTAAAAAGAAAAGTTCTATCTTTAACATGTCTAAAAAGGATGCCCCTACTTCTTGTAATGATTTATGTTTAGACTCATCCTTGTGCAATCAAGTTTGTGTTGAGAAAGTTGTTGTAGATACATGCACACAAGAGGTTGCAAAGGAGAATGAGCAACTCAAGCAAGAAGTAGCTCGCCTCACCAAGGACTTGACTCAAGTGAAAGGCAAGGCAAAGCAATCCCAACTTCATCAAGATAACACCATCAAGGGAGTGAAGAAGCTTGATGAAGGACAAACCGTAGTTTGCTACATATGCCATAAGGAAGGTCACAAGTGCAAGGTGGAGGATGAGGGAGGAGCAAAGAAGAAAGATAAGAAGCAAACAAGTAAGCTCTCTAACACCTACACCAACAAGGTGGACAAGAAGGCCTCCACACCATACTTGTTAAAGAAGAAGAAAAATGACAAGGTGGTGGCCATCAAGGTGAACAAGCAAGCCAACAATGGGGTCAAACGCTTTTGGGTGCCAAAGGAAATCATTTTCAACATGAAGAGCACCAAGAAGGTTTGGATCCTGAAAGGGAAGTGAGAGGTCCAATGGATTTTGGGGAATTTAGAGACTTGGCAAAGTATGGGTGCATTTTATGGGGTGCATCATGATGGACAAAATCATTGCCAAGTGGGTTAGTGAATACTATGGACCCAAAATCTCATTTTCATGTTAGGTAACTAGATTCAATTTCCTTCAAGTAGTATCAATTTGCATTTCCTACAAGTGGTATTTCTTACAAATTATTATCTTTAAGCATCTAGTTACTTTTCATGCCTATGTTTGCTTTTGCATGCTTATATCTTTTGTCATGCATACACTAGGTATATCTTATGATAGGCTTGCTCGGTTTCATTCTTAACCCTTGGAGCAAACCTACATGGTTTAAAATTATTTAGGAGCATGGCACATAGCTTGTCTTTCGATTGTTCATCCAATATGTGTCAAAGTCCAAATTGTAGATAATTTCTCCCGAATATCGCCTTTGAAAATAACTTTCACACTCATGTGATGTCATCTTTCAAGTGGTATTTTTTATTCTAAAATCAATGTGCGTGTTTCCTACAAGTATTCCATACTTATGTGCACAAATTTAGGGGGATGTTACTCTACAAGTTGGATGCTTTGAGACTAATATCTTTTCAAGCTTATCATGTGTGTAGTAGTCTCATTGTAAGGAAAATAGAGTCCCCAGAGTTAAGCATCATACTTCAAATATCCACCACCTATTGCAAGTGGTAGAAATCAAATTTGTTTCCACATGTGGTATTTCTAAACCGATATCATCTTGTTGATTTCATTTTGATATTTATATGCTTTCTCCATGCATTATATAGATTAAATTCCCTTAAGCAATTATTTGCCAACTATGCATATGCTCTGCCTTCTACCATATGTATGCATATATCTAGGGGGAGCTTAGTCTATATAATGTGAGAGTCAAATTTTGTGACCTATTCCACTCTACATACAAAGGATCACAAAGTTTGACCCTCCCTTATGCTACTAATGTCTTCCTTTTCGGTGTTTGATTCCAAAGGGGGAGAATTTGGAGGACCAAAAGCAAGCATTAATTTATAGGACCAAAAGCTAGATCATAATAATTTACAAGTGGTAATGGTCTACAAGTGGTAATGGTCCGAGAAAGGGAGGATAGTGGATTATGGATTGCCTATGTAATGGGGAGAATTTGTAGGAAGCAAGGCTTAAATCCATAATGCCACATGGGGACATTTGCAACGGCAAGATAAGTTTTTATGTAGTATCTTTTAGTCTTAAAAGTAGTATCTTTTAGCATCATATAACCTTGCCATTTGCATTGCATCCTAGCAAGTAGATAGCTTTTAAATTGCAAATTTTTATTATTTGCTTGTTTTGGTCGTATTGTCATCAATCACCAAAAAGGGGGAGATTATAAGGAAAATGGACCCTAGGCCCATTTACTTTGGATTTTGGTGTTTGATGACCAACACGATCAAAATGGACTAATGAATTTGCAAGTGATTGTTTTGTAGTTCAATAGGGTATAAGAAATGACTTGGATGAAGGTGACGTGATGATCTGATGATCAACACCTTAAGCAAGACCCTAGAAGCATAAGAGAAGACTCAAGATATAAAGCAAAGTCCAAGCATGAAGATAGGAACCAAGCCGAACGTAAGATCATAAAGAAACGAGCTCATAGAGGTGACCGAACGCTGAACCGGACGCTAGTAGCATAGTGACCGGACGCCCCGATTAAGAGGCTCGACAGCAGCAGTAACTGGACGCTAAAGAGGCAAATCAACCGGACGCAGGATAGTAGAGTCTGTTCGAGTACAAAGAGGCTCCAGAGTGGCGAAATTGCGACCAGACGCGTCTAATGGCATGTGACCGGACACTGGCAGCGTCCAATCAGTTGATCGTGGTTCCAATGGTCGGGACGACCGGACGCATCCAATCAGGACGTGATGAGCGTCCGGTCAGTAGCAGAAAAGCAGGATTTCATCCCCAACAGCTACTTTCTCAATGGGGCTTATAAATAGACCCCCAACCGGCCATTTGAAGAGTGTGGAGCTAAGAAAACATATCAAGGGTGTTGATACACCATTTTAGTGATCTCCACTTGCATAGTACTTAGTGATTCATTAGGTGATTAGCGTAGGTGCTTTGTGAAGTGCTTAGGTTGATTGGACCACCGCTTATGCGCTTGCTCTAGGTTTAGGCCTAGTGTTTAGTGAGGTTTGCATACCTCTTACCAGTCGGTGCTTGCGCGCACCATTGTTGTACATCGGAGGGGCTTGTAGTCTTATGAGATCACACCAACCGCATTTGTGGTGTGGCCGCCACCATGTACCAGAGGGAACAAGGCCCGCAGCATTTTGGCTGGAAGCTTGATAGTGAAGACGGTGGGAAGCATCCGGGAGAGGCTTGCCGGAAGGCACGTCGGAGACCCACTTACGCGTGGAGAAGGCCCGAGGCTATCCACAGAGTTACCCTACTAGGAGCTTGGCCCTTGCGAGGGATTCCTTGTGAGGGGCTCTAACGAGGACTAGGGGGAAGCTTGCGTGCTTCTCGATACCTCGGTAAAAATACTAGAGTCATCGATGGGAGTTTGCATATCTCTACCTTGCTCTTTAGCTTCCGCATTTACATTGATTACTTCACTCCTCTTGCGGTAGAGATAGCAACATACTACAAAACCATAGTTGCACATTTAGATAGTTCATCTATTGCATAGGTTTTGCTAGGGTTAGAAAAAGAGGCCATAGTTTAGAGTTAGAATTTTAAGTTGCCTAATTTACCCCCCCCCCCCCTCTTAGGTGTCACGGTCTCTTACATCCTCTAAACACATCATCTGAGCCAGATGCGCAAATACAAATTTACTCGTAGGTGGTCCGAAAACACCAACAGTTGGCGTGCCAGGTAGGGGCTTTTTGCACATCTCGACGTCCACATCATGCCTCAGATGGCTAGTCACAGCGTCAGTTGGGTCCTAGGCACGCACGTGTGCTTCGGGAACCTAGACTTTGTTGTCATGACGGGGGGAGAGTTGGTGCAGGCTCTCATCACCGTCCAACCTCTCCACTCCGCCGGCCTCAATGCGATCATCGAGGTGCTTGAGGAGCTACGGCTGCACGCACTGGAGGCCCATGCCCCCAGGAGCGACCAGCTCCTTGACTTTGATTACGGGAGGCTAGAACGTTAGCTCGGCGCCTTCCTAGGACCCTAACCATCCTAGGAGGACTTAGGCTACCTCACCTTCTCGTTCGCTAATGTCATGATGCAGCTTGCCAGAAGAGAGCCACTTTCCCCAGAATACCTCATTCGAAACGCCCCAACAACGCTCCTATTTGGTCTGCGCAACGCCGTCGAGACCGTTGGCCACCTTGTGGCACAATGCACGCCCCCATCCGCCATGAACGACAAGTTCGTGGGGATGACCGAATATGCACGGAATCTTTCCATGACCTCCACGTAGGAGAATCAGAGTCACCCTCCAACTCTGACTGCAGCAGGGGGAGCCATCACCCCTCTCGTGAATGTTTCATGGTAGGTACCCCTGAGAGGTATGTTGAAAGCATCCATGAGGGAGAGGCTACCCCAATGAATGGCTTCGATGATGAGGTCAAGGGGGATGCAAGGGCCCCACCTCACCTGTGGGTAGAGCAGCTGAAGGCCCAACACTAAGAGCACGAGGAAGCATGACTCTAGCTCGAGCAGGAACATGCAGAGCTCGAACGAGAGATCGAGCACCATGGAGACAGTGGGCGTGCATGCGCTGTGGCCCACAACATGAATCGGAGGATCATCGAGGACAACGAAGCCCTCCCACACTTCACCCGGCAAGCCAGAACATCACTGCTGCGACAATCTTGCTCCGGGGGCTTCTAGGGCCTACGACACCCGAGGATCATCAGGCCCATCACAAGATTTGCACACTACTCAAGCGTGCAGCGGCACAACAGGCCGAGAGCTCATTGTCCCAACGATGCGAGCTCGACCTCAGAGCAACCCAACAGAGATGTGTTAGTCCACTAGGCGTAGCAAGGTGGTAGGCCACGCACTGCGGTCCTGGTGCATGAATGTCTTGGCCTCCACCATGACACGCGCGACACCCTTGATGCCCATAGGTGTACCCGTGGCGATGCGAGGGAGGAGGCTAGCCGCGGCTACCACCCTTATCGTGGCGGACGCTACGATAGCAGTGAAGACCAAAGCCTGAGCCTCGACTTGCCCGGACCTCAGGCCTTTGGCCGACACATCCTCAACGCCGCCTTCCCACCGCGGTACCGACCGCCGACCAACATCCCGAAATACTCTGGGGAAACAAACCCCAGACTGTGGCTCGAGGATTATCGGCTTGCTTGCCAAGCCAGTGGAGCGGATAATGACGATTTCATTATCCGCAACCTTGGAAAGGTCCTAATATGGCTAGAGGGGGGTGAATAGCCTATTTAAAAATCTACAAACCAACTAGAGCAATTTGATTAGTATGACAAATAATGAAAAGCAAACTTGCTCTAGCTCTACAAGGGTTGCAAGCCACCTATCCAACAATTCTAGTTGTTATGATCACTAGGCACACAATCTACTAGGTCACTACTCACTAAGAGCCCTCACAATTGCTACACTAAAGAGCTCCACTAGATGAACTTAATCTACAAAGCAAGCTCTCAATTCTAGCTACAATAAAGAGCTTGCTATAGCTAGTTTGCGGGAATGTAAATGAGTAAGTGAGGTGATTATACCATCACGTAGAGGAGTGAATCAATCACAAGATGAATACTTAATCAATCACTGGGAGAATACCAAAGGACAAGAGACAACCAATTTTCTCCCAAGGTTCACATGCTTACCAATACGCTACATCCCCGTTATGTCAACCAACACTTGGTGGTTCGACTGCTAAGGGGTGTTGCACGAACCTCATTCACACAATTGGACACCGCAAGAACCTACCCACAAATAAGGTAACTCAATGACACAAGCAATCCAATAGGGTTACCTTTCGGCACTCTGTCGGGGAAGGTACAAGTCTCCTCACAATCACCAGAGATGGCCACGAACAATCACCAACTCATGCCAATCCCCCTCTACTGCTCCAAGCCATCTAGGTTGTAGTAACCACCAAGAGCAACAAGTGAATCCCGTAGCGAAACACAAACACCAAGTGCCTCTAGATGCAATTACTCAAGCAACACACTTGGATTCTCTCCCAATCTCACAAAGATGATGAATCAATGATGGAGATAAATGAGAGGGCTTTGCCTAAGCTCACAAGGTTGGCATGTCAATGCAAATGGCCAAGAGAGTGAGCTAGAGCCGGCAATGGGGTTTAAATAGAGAGCCCCCACAAATAGAGCCGTTGGCTCTCTGTTCCCTAAAAAATCAAGGCGATCGAACGCACCGGTCGGTTTGACCAGACGTAGGACCCCAGCGTCCGATCACGCGATGCACGCCACATGTCCCCTGCTTCAAATGCTGATCGCCCAATCTCAATGGTTATCAGTGTACTTAAGTTGTGACCGAATGCTCTACAGTGTAGGAATGGACACAGGACTCCAGTGTCTGGTCACTTCTAGTAAGCATCCATTCGTGACCGGACGCATCAGTTTGATCACGACTGGATACAGGACCCCAGCATCCGGTCACTTCTAGTAAGGTTCCAGCCACGACCGGACGCGTCTCATCATGCCTGACCAGACTCACATAGCGTTCGATCACTCTCCCTCTTCTCTATGCGCTGCCACATCAGCATGACTAGACGCTGAACAATGTTTAGCCAGAGTTCGGTCACTTTTGAACTTAGCATCCGGTCAAGAGACCGAGGGCAGACTTCACTATGCGCCACTGATCAGACGCAAGACCCTAGTGTCCGGTCACTACGTGATTAGCGTCTGGTGCACTCTATGAAACCTTGTCTTTTCTGTATAGGGTGCCGGTGGCACCATCAGATGGTACTTTCCTACAGGTGTGCAGGGTACGGTCCTCGGTATTATGGTTGACTTGTGTGCCCTGCCTTATCTGTGCATGTCATTATGAAGGAGTCACGCATAGATGTCAGGTGAGGCAGAGCCGCCCCCCAGACATCGGGCAAGGCAGAGCCAGCCCTCGGATGTCGGGCGAGGCAGAACTGGCCCTCGAATGTTGGGCAAGGCGGAGCCAACCCTCGAACATCGGGCGAGGCGGAGCCAGCCCTCGGACGTCGGGAGAGACAGAGCCAGCCCTCAGATGTCGGGCAAGACAGAGCTGGCCCTCGGACATCGAGCAAGGTGGAGTTAGTCCTCAGACATCGGGCGAGGCGGAGCCAATCCTCAGACGTCGAGTGAGGTGGAGCCAGCCCTTGGGAGTCAGCCTGAGTCAGAGTCAACCCTTAGGGGTTGGATGAGATGGGGCCCACAGTCATAGCGCCCACCGAGGTGGAGCCAACCCTTAAGGGTCAAACGAGGCAGGGCCCAAGGTCTCGGTGGCCAGATGAGAAGTGACCCGGCAAGCGGTGTAGTCGCGCTCTTGATCGCGTGGATGAATCAATGTTGACGGTCATTAGCTCCTCCTCTTTGGGTACCCAAATATTGGTCCCCGACACCCTTGTTCTTGGATGATGAGCTAGCCTTGAATGCTATACTCTTCTTCTTCTTGTCTTCATCTTCCTTCTTGTTATCCTTGTCAACCTCTCCCTTTCCACATGATATGTCTCTTGTATCATGACATCACCTAGTACTTGGTTAGGGGTAATCTCCTTTAATCCTCCTCTTATGATAAGCAATCTCAACATTTCAAATCTTGGAGGTAGACACATTAAGAACCGATGAGAGACATCATCATCATTGACTTTTCCACCAATGCCTTCAAATCATTGACAATTACTTGTAATCAATGGAACATCTCTGGAATGCTCTCATCTTCCTTCATCTTGAAGCTTGTCAACTTGTCCTTGAGAATATACAACTTGGCACTCTTCACTGCTGGTATGCCCTCATATGTTTCCTCCAATCTCTTCCACACCTCATTAGCTCTCTCACAATCCTTGATTTGCTCAAACACCTTAGAATCAATGGTATTGTATATGGTGTTGAGAGCCCTTGTATTGCATTGCTTGTTGGTCTTGTCTTGGTTGGTGAGATTGTCAGGATCAATGATAGCATAGTCACTCTCGGTCACATCCCATACTTGATCATTGATTGAACCAAGATACATCCTCATCTTTCTTTTCCAATAATCATAGCTTGTGCCATCAAAGAATGGTGGTTTGCCCCCCACATGGTTGAACACAACTTAAGCCATAATTTGACACCGAGGTTGTTAAGCCTTCAATCAAATGGTGACCATGGCTCTGATACCACTTGAAAGGTCCTAGTATGGCTAGAGGGGGGGGGTGAATAGCCTATTTAAAAATCTACAAACCAACTAGAGCAATTTGATTAGTATGACAAATAATGAAAAGCAAACTTGCTCTAGCTCTACAAGGGTTGCAAGCCACCTATCCAACAATTCTAGTTGTTATGATCACTAGGCACACAATCTACTAGGTCACTACTCACTAAGAGCCCTCACAATTGCTACACTAAAGAGCTCCACTAGATGAACTTAATCTACAAAGGAAGCTCTCAATTCTAGCTACACTAAAGAGCTTGCTATAGCTAGTTTGCGGGAATGTAAATGAGTAAGTGAGGTGATTATACCATCGCATAGAGGAGTGAACCAATCATAAGATGAATACTTAATCAATCACTGGGAGAATACCAAAGGACAAGAGACAACCAATTTTCTCCCAAGGTTCACGTGCTTACCAATATGCTACATCCCCGTTGTGTCAACCAACACTTGGTGGTTCGACTGCTAAGAGGTGTTGCACGAACCTCATTCACACAATTGGACACCGCAAGAACCTACCCACAAATGAGGTAACTCAATGACACAAGCAATCCAATAGGGTTACCTTTTGGCACTCTGTCGGGGAAGGTACAAGTCTCCTCACAATCACCAGAGATGGCCACGAACAATCACCAACTCATGCCAATCCCCCTCTGCTGCTCCAAGCCATCTAGGTGGTAGTAACCACCAAGAGCAACAAGCGAATCCTGTAGCGAAACAAAAACACCAAGTGCCTCTAGATGCAATTACTCAAGCAACACACTTGGATTCTCTCCCAATCTCACAAAGATGATGAATCAATGATGGAGATAAATGAGAGGGCTTTGCCTAAGCTCACAAGGTTGGCATGTCAATGCAAATGGCCAAGAGAGTGAGCTAGAGCCGACAATGGGGTTTAAATAGAGAGCCCCCACAAATAGAGCCGTTGGCTCTCTGTTCCCTAAAAAATCAGGGCGATCGGACGCACCGGTCGGTTTGACCAGACGTAGGACCCCAGCGTCCGATCATGCGATGCACGCCACATGTCCCCTGCTTCAAATGCTGATCGCCCAATCTCAATGGTTATCAGTGTACTTAAGTTGTGACCGAATGCTCTACAGTGTAGGAATGGACACAGGACTCCAGTGTCTGGTCACTTCTAGTAAGCATCCATTCATGACCGGATGCATTAGTTTGATCACGACTGGATATAGGACCCCAGCATCCGGTCACTTCTAGTAAGGTTCTAGCAACGACTGGATGCATCTCGTCATGCCTGACTAGACTCACATAGCGTCCGATCACTCTCCCTCTGCTCTGTGCGCTGCCACATCAGCATGACCAGACGCTGAATAGTGTTTAGCTAGAGTTCGGTCACTTTTGAACTCAGCGTCCAGTCAAGAGACCGAGGGCGGACTTCACTATGCGCCACTGATTGGACGCAAGACCCTAGTGTCCGGTCACTGCGTGATCAGTGTCTGGTGCACTCTATGAAACCTTGTCTTTTCTGTATAGGGCGCCAGTGGCACCGTCAGACGGTACTTTCCTACAGGTGTGCAGGGTACGGTCCTCGGTATTATGGTTGACTTGTGTGCCCTACCTTATCTGTGCATGTCATTATGAAGGAGTCACGCGCAGATGTCAGGCGAGGCAGAGCCAGCCCCCAGACATTGGGTGAGGCAGAGCCAGCCCTCGGATGTCGGGCGAGGCAGAACTAGCCCTCGAATGTCGGGCAAGGCGGAGCCAGCCCTCGAACATCGGGCGAGGCAGAGCCAGCCCTTGGATGTCGGGCGAGACAGAGCCAGCCCTCAGACGTCGGGTGAGATAGAGCCAGCCCTCGGACATCGAGTGAGGTGGAGTCAGTCCTCGGACATCGGGCGAGGCAGAGCCAACCCTCAGACGTCGAGCGAGGTGGAGCCAGCCCTTGGGAGTCAGCCTAAGTCAGAGTCAACCCTTGGGGGTTGGATGAGACGGGGCCCATAGTCATAGCACCCACTGAGGTGGAGCCAACCCTCGAGGGTCAGACAAGGCAGGGCCCAAGGTCTCAGTGGCCAGATGAGAAGTGACCCAACAAGCGGTGTAGTCGCGCTCTTGATTGCGTGGATGAATCAATGTTGACAGACATTAGCTCCTCCTCTTTGGGTACCCAAATATTGGTCCCCGACACCCTTGTTCTTGGATGATGAGCTAGCCTTGAATGCTATACTCTTCTTCTTCTTGTCTTCATCTTCCTTCTTGTTATCCTTGTCAACCTCTCCCTTTCCACACGGTATGTCTCTTGTATCATGACATCACCTAGTACTTGGTTAGGGGTAATCTCCTTTAATCCTCCTCTTACGATAAGCAATCTCAACATTTCAAATCTTGGAGGTAGGCACATCAAGAACCGATGAGAGACATCATCATCATTGACTTTTCCTCCAATGCCTTCAAATTATTGACAATTACTTGCAATCGATGGAACATCTCTGGAATGCTCTCATCTTCCTTCATCTTGAAGCTTGTCAACTTGTCCTTGAGAATATACAACTTGGCACTCTTCACTACTGGTGTGCCCTCATATGTTTCCTCCAATCTCTTCCACACCTCATTAGCTCTCTCACAATCCTTGATTTGCTCAAACACCTTAGAATCAATGGCCTTGTATATGGTATTGAGAGCCCTTGTATTGCATTGCTTGTTGGTCTTGTCTTGGTTGGTGAGATTGTTAGGATCAATGATAGCATAGTCACTCTCGGTCATATCCCATACTTGATCATTGATTGAACCAAGATACATCCTCATCTTTCTTTTCCAATAATCATAGCTTGTGCCATCAAAGAATGGTGGTTTGCCCCCCACATGGTTGAACACAACTTAAGCCATAATTTGACACCGAGGTTGTTAAGCCTTCAATCAAATGGTGACCATGGCTCTGATACCACTTGAAAGGTCCTAGTATGGCTAGAGGGGGGGGTGAATAGCCTATTTAAAAATCTACAAACCAGCTAAAATAATTTGATTAGTATGACAAATAGCGAAATGCAAACTTGCTCTAGCTCTACAAGGGTAGAAAGCCACCTATCCAACAATTCTAGTTACTATGATCACTAGACACACAATTTTCTAATTCACTATTCACTAAGAGCTCTCACACTTGCTACACTAAAGAGCTCCACTAGATGAACTTAAGCTATAAAGCAAGCTCTCAATTCTAGCTACACTAAAGAGCTTACTACAACTAGTTTGCGGGTATGTAAATGAGTAAGTAAGGTGATTATACCACCGTGTAGGGGAGTGGACCAATCACAAGATGAATACTAACTCAATCATTAGGAGAATACCAAAGGGCAAGAGACAACCAATTTTCTCCCAAGGTTCACGTGCTTGCCAACACGCTACGTCCCTGTTGTGTTGACCAACACTTGGTGGTTTGGTAGCTAAGAGGTGTTGCACGAACCTCATCCACACAATTGAACACCACAAGAACATACCCACAAGTGAGGTAACTCAATGACACGAGCAATCCACTAGGGTTACCTTTTGGTGCTCCGTCGGGGAAGGCACAAGTCCCTCACAATCATCGGGAGATGGCCACGAACAATCAAAAACTCGTGCCAACCTCCTCCATTGCACCAAGCCATCTAGGTGGTGGCAACCACCAAGAGCAACAAGTGAATCCCACTGTGAAACATGAATACCAAGTGCCTCTTGATTCAATCACTCAAGCAATGCACTTGGATTCTCTCCCAATCTCACAAAGATGATCAATCAATGATGGAGATAAGTGGGATGGCTTTGGCTAAGCTCACAAGGTTGCTATGTCATTGTAAATGGACAAGAGAGTGAGCTTGAGCTAGCCATGGGGCTTAAATAGAGAGCCCCATGAATAGAATTGTTGGCTCTCTATTCTCTAAAAAAATGGGGTGACTGGACGCGCTGGTCAGATCGACTAGACGCAGGACCCCAACATCTAGTCGCACGATGCATGCCATGTGTCCCCTACTTCAAACGTCGATCACCCGATCTCAATGGTCATCAGTACATTTACGTTATGACCGGATGCACAATAGAGTAGGACCGAACACAGGACCCCAACATCTGGTCACTTCCAGTAAGGTTCCAGTCATGACTGGACACGTCCGGTCACTCTCAACTGGACTCGCCCAGCGTCCAATCACTCTCCTTCTTCTCTGTGCGCCACCACATCAGCATGACCAGATGCTGAACATTGTTCAGCTAGATTCCAGTCACTTGTGTCTGGTCAAGAGACTGAGGGCAGCCTTCACTGTGCGCCACTGACCGGACGCTAGGTCAGAGTCCGGTCACTACGTGACTAGCATCTAGTCACTGTATCTCAGTGACTATCACCTCTTTCATTTCACCAACTGCTCCACCCTTGCTCAAATGTGCTGACCACCAAGTGTATCACATTGTGCACGTGTGTTAGCATATTTTCACAAAACATTTTCAAGGGTGTTAGCTTCCCACTAGATGCTAAATGCATATGCAATGAGTTAGAGCATCTAGTGGCACTTTGATAACCGCATTTCGATGCGAGTTTTACCCCTCTTAATAGTATGGCTATCGATCCTAAATGTGATCACACTCACTAAGTGTCTCGATCACTAGAACAAAAAACTCCTATCAAGTTTCACCTTTGTCTTGAGCTTTTTATTTTTCTTTCTCCTTTTTCCAAGTTCAAGCATTTGATCATCACCATGCCATCATCATCATCATGTCATGATCTTCATTTGCTTCATCACTTAGAGTAGTGCTACCTATCTCATAATCACTTTGATAAACTAGGTTAGCACTAAGGGTTTCATCAATTCACCAAAACCAAACAAGAGCTTTCAACCTTCCATTGTTTCTGGCCGATTCGGCATGAACGTGGTTGGAACACCTTCCGCCCAACCAAATCCAAAGTTGGGCGGACTAAAAGAGATCTTCGTGGGAAACTTCTAGGGCACATATGCACGTCCTAGGAACCCATGGGATCTCAAAAACTACCGATAGAAGTCTAGGGAAACTCTTCATGGGTACATCCGGTGCTTCTCCCAGCAGTGCAACAAGCTGCCCAACATCGCCGATGCCGATGTCATAGGAGCTTTCCTATCTAGGACCACCTATGAGTCCCTGGTTCACAAGCTGGGGCATAAGGGCCCATGGACCACCAAGGAGCTCTTCAACATCGTCACCAGCCACGCCTTAGGCGAGGAGGCGGTAGGGGTGATTTTCGATCGCCTCAAAGGCAAGGCAAAGCGGGATGAGGATGTTGGTGAAGGTGCCTCCAACTGTCCTAACAAAAAGAAGAACATGCAGCGGCGTGAGGGCTCGCTCGTGGCCACCGCTAATCGCAAAGAGGGTCAGAAGCCCACTGAGGGTACCCTAGACCACTTCGAGAAGCTACTTGAAGGGCCATGCCTGAACCATGCTTTCCCCGTCAAGCACCTATACAAGGACTATGTCCTCATGAAGCAGTTCTTGTCCGGAGGCTCCAACAAGGGGAGCATAAGAAGGAGCCCAAGCTGACCATAGACGACACCGAGGGGAAGGATGGTGGATTTTTGGTGCGGGATGGCTACCTCATGATCTTCGGAGGGTCAGCGGCCTATGACTCCAAGCGTCGCTAAAAGTTTGCGCACCATGAGGTCTATATGGTCGAGCCGGCCACGCCTACCTTCCTCCAATGGTCGGAGTCTATCATAACCTTTGATCGGACCGACCACTCAGAAAGCATCCCACAGCTAAGAAGATATCCGCTCGTGGTCGACGTAATCATCGACACGAAGCGGCTCACCAAAGTACTGATAGATGGAAACAGCAGCCTCAACATCATGTATGCTAAAATGCTCGACGCCATGGGCATCGACTGAGCGTGCATCTGGCCGACTAGGGCGCCTTTCCATGACATCGTGCCAAGAAAGCAGGCCATACCACTTGGGCAGATCGATCTTCCCATCACCTTCTAGGATCTGACCAATTATAGGATAGAGACCCTTACCTTCGAGGTGGTTTGATTCCATGGAACCTACCATGCCATCCTAGGACATCCATGCTACGCAAAGTTCATGGTTGTCCCTAGCTACGCCTATCTAAAGTTGAAGATGTCGGGTCCATGTGGGGTCATCACCATCGACACCTCCTTCCAGCACGCCTACGAGTGCGAGGTCAAGTGCTACGAACATGCCACAGCAATTGTCGCCTCCAAAGAGCTTGCGGCCATCAGGGAGGAGATCGTCAAAGAAACATCTGACCGTAAGTGGTCGGCTGGGTCTTTTGAGCCTGTAGAAGGCGCCAAAGAGGTCCTCATAGACCCTAGCAGCTCCGAGGGCAAAGTGGTGCGCATTGGCACCACGCTTTCCTCCGAATAGGAAAGCGTGCTCGTTGACTATCTCCGCACCAACAGAGACATCTTTGCGTGGAGACCCTCGGACATGCCAGGCATTCCAAGAGAAGTCACCGAGAATGCCTTGAAGATTAGGCCAGGCTCCAAGCCGATAAAGCAACACCTACGTCACTTTGACGAGGAGAAACACAGGGCCATCGGCGAAGAGATTGCGAAGCTTTTGGCGGCCAAGTTCATCAAGGAAGTATACCACCCTGAGTGGTTAGCCAATCCCGTTCTTGTACAAAAAAAGAGTGGGAAATGGAGAATGTGTGTTGACTACACGGGTCTCAACAAAGCATGTCCAAAGGATCCATTTCCTTTGCCATGTATAGACCAAGTAGTCAACTCGACCTCATGGTGCGAAACCCTTTGCTTCCTTGATGTGAACTCTAGGTACCATCAAATCACAATGAAAGAGTCCAACTAGCTCGTGACATCTTTCATCACCCCATTTGGATCATTCTACTACGTCACAATGCCGTTTGGCCTAAAGAATGCGGGGGCTACATACCAACGCTGCATGCTCAAGTGTTTCAGGGATCTCATCAGGTGGACCGTTGAGGCCAACGTGGATGACATCGTGGTCAAATCCAAATGGGCTGACTAGGTCATAGCTAACCTAGAGCATGCCTTCATGAAACTTCTAGCAAATGACATTAAGCTCAAGCCCGAGAAGTGTGTTTTTGGAGTCCCAAGGGGTATGCTGCTAGGTTTTATCATCTCCGAGCATGGCATCGAGGCTAACCCAGAGAAGATCTCGGCCATCAGCCATCATGAGGATGGGCCCGATTGAGAACATAATGGGGGTACAACGAGTTACAGGGTGCCTCACCACACTCAGTCGCTTTATCTCATGCCTCGGTGAAAGAGGTCTGCCCCTATATTGGCTTCTGAAGAAGGCCAACCATTTTGAATGGACGCCCGAGGCCCAGGAGGCACTTGACATGGTCAAGCAGCTTGTGATGAAGGCCCCGATCCTGGTCCCTTCGATCGATGGGGAACCGCTTCTGCTCCACATTGCGGCCACCACGCAAGTGGTTAGCGCTGCCCTGGTGGTAGAGTGAGAAGAAGAGGGACATGCCCTCAAAGTGTAGCATCCCATGTACTTCATCAGTGAGGTCTTGTCCAATTCTAAGACTCACTACCCCCAAATCTAGAAGCTCCTATACGCCATCTTTGTCGCCAAGAGGAAGTTGCGTCACTACTTCGAGTCACATCTGGTGACGGTCGTGACGTCTTACCCTCTCGGTGAGGTCATCCAAAACTAGGATGCCATAGGAAGAATCACGAAGTGGGCAATCGAGCTGATGGGTCAAGGCATTTCATATGCCCCTCAGACAGCCATCAAGTCCCAAGTGTTGGTCAATTTTATTACAAAGTGGACTGAGGTCCAAATGCCACCAGCAGTCATCGACCAAGAGTACTGGACGATGTACTTCGATGGATCACTGATGAAGAAAGGCGCCGGTGCGGGGCTAGTCTTCATTTTGCACCTCAGGGTATGCATGACGTACTTGGTTCGCATCCATTTCCCCTCCTCCAATAATGTGGCCGAGTATGAGGCACTCATCAACGGCCTACGCATCGCCATCGAGTTGGGTATCCGATGGCTCGACATCCAAGGCGACTCCTAACTGGTCATCGACCAAGTCATGAAGGAGTCAAGCTACCACAACGCTAAGATGGCTGCATATTGCCAAGAAGTTTGCCAGCTAGAAGACAAGTTCAATGGTCTTGAGCTTAGTCACATCCTGAGGCATCTCAACAAGGCGGTCGACTCGCTGGCAAAAACGGCGTCTGGCCGAGAGTTGGAGCCGATGGGTGTCTTCGCCAACGATCAGTATAAGCCCTTGGTCCACTATGAGGAGCTAGAACAAATCGATGATGGGCCGCCTACCCTAGGCTCAGGGGCTAACCAGCCAGTGGCTCCATCTGCCCTCGAAGTCATGGAGCTTGACGAGGATCCAGCGATAGAGCCTGACCCTCTAGGTGACTAGAGGACACCCTACCTCAACTACCACCTCTATGAGGCGCTGCTGACGGACAAAATAGAGGCTCGATGACTCGCATGTCGCGCTAAGTCCTTTGTCCTTATTGATGGCAAGCTCTGCTGGTAAAGCCACACCGAGATCCTACAACGTTGCATCCCCATCGAACAAGGGAAGCAGTTGTTGAGTGATATCCACGGTGGGGTCTGTGGGCACCATGCCGTGCCTAAGACCCTGGTCAAAAATGCGTTCTGACAAGGCTTCTACGGCCGACCACAGTAGCTGACACTGAACAGATTGTACGCACCTATGAAGGGTGTCAATACTACGCTCGGCAGACCCACCTACCTACCGAAGCGCTCTAAATGATCCCCATCATGTGGCTATTTGCGGTCTGGGGGCTCAATCTAGTTGGACCTCTCAAGAGGGTGCCCGAGGACTATATGCACTTGCTTGTCACCATAGACAAGTTTACAAAGTGGATAGAGGCTCGATCGATCTCCATGATTAAGTTCGAGCAAGCCGTGCTATTCTTCCATGACATCGTCCATCGCTTTGGGGTCCCAAACTCCATCATCATGGACAACGGCACACAATTCACTAGAAAGAAGTTCCTCCAATTCTATGATGAATACAACATCCATGTCGATTGGGCCACTATGGCGCACCCCGCATGAACGGGCAGGTCAAGCGCGCAAACGGCTTGGTCCTATAAGGCCTCAAGACTAGGATCTTCAACCGGTTGAACAAGTTTGGTGGATGATGGGTCGCGAACCTTCCCATGGTGCTCTGGAGCCTAAGGACGACCCCTAGCCAGGCCATCTGCTACACACCATTCTTCATGATCTATGGTTCTGAGGCTATCCTCTTGACTGACCTCGATTATGGAGCACCGAGGGTCAGGGCGTACGATGAACAAGGAGCCAAGGCATCCCTCGACAATGCCATGGACCAGCTAGATGAAGCGCGTGACGTCGCCCTCCTACGCTCAGCCAAGTACCAGCAAGCATTGTGTCGGTGCCACAGTCATCGAGTACAGGGTCGGGCCTTCAACGTCGGGGACCTAGTGCTTCGCCTCATCCAGAGCGACAAGAACTGTCACAAGCTCTCTCTCTCTCTCTCCGTTGTGGGAGGGACTATATGTCATCACGGAGGTGCTCCAACCAGGCACCTATAAGCTCAAGACCATCGACGGCGAAGTCTTCGTCAATGCCTAGAACATCGAACAACTACGTCACTTTTACCCTTAATTTACGCACACTTTCCCTTATCAGTTTCACTATCAACTCCATGATCTTTAGTGACACCCAACCCTAGCAACGGTAGGGGGTCAGGTCTTACTCGGGGGTTGATAAGAGCATATCTATCCGGTAGACATTCTCTATGCGTGACCCTTTCTCATGTTAAGACCCAGAAGCGAGGATCGCAGAAACAAACATTGAGTAAAACTGGTCGGACTGCAAGAAACCAATCCCCAGCGGCTATGGCGTTTTTGCTCACCAGCATGATTAGAGTTTTTTCCACACCATGAGCATTTTAGCCTTAACTACGGAAAGAGTCGGTACGCGTTTAAGAGTATATCCACTTGGAAAACATTCTATGTGCCCGACCCTCTCTCAAGTTGAGACTAGAAGCAAGGGTTGCGGAAATAAACGCTGAGTAAAACTGATCAGACTGCAAGAAACCTATGCCTCAACGGTTATGGCGTTTTTGCTCAGTAGCATGATCAGAGTTTGTTCACCCACACCCCGAGTTGTACAACCTTAATGATAGAAAGGGTCAGGACACATTAACCTTTTTATACAAAAAGGGGAGAAGGGCTAAAAATCTGCTTGGCCATAACAAAATTTAAGAGCTTGTCCATTTATTACAAGTTCATCGCCTGACTTATCTGCCTAACTAATTTCTTGGGTGGGATGATCTCATCCTCTATCTCCATAGGTAAGTCATGTGCCAATGGGTCACCCAAGTTGATCGAATGGCTTGGCCCACTTCGAGAGATGGGTAAGAAGTAGTAGGATGCCCCATGCGGGTTATGCTAACTCCATCACGAATGACGGACCTAGATTCCACTCAGACATATCTAGTAAGAGCTCCCCAAACCCATCACTTGAGCCATTGAGGTAAGTCCTATGCCAGCGGGTCACCCAAGTCAATCGGATGGCTCAGGCCGCTGCCGAGAGATAGGTAAGGAGCAGCAGGATGCCCCATGCGGGTTACGCTGACTCTGTCATGAACAACGGACCTAGATTCCACTTGGACATATCCGATAAGAGCTCCCCGAACCCATCACTCAAGCAGTCGAGGTAACATTACCAACTCCCATTTTACTTTTCTAGTGCATGATCATTCATTCATTCATCCATTCTCATTCATCCAAGCATCACATATGCAATTATTACATCACAACACTTTGTGTCGCGTCATGAAGCAGAGTTGTCTCATTCGATATGAGCGACGACTGACCGAGGTTTGAAGGCTGGCCCACGAAGGGCTCGAGGCCGCCTCATGACAAAAAGAGCTAGGGGAGAAAAAGCAGATGAGCCCCAGTGGCCCTTGCCTGACCCGCTCAGAAGCGGACAGGGTCATCCTGACCTTCTCGTTCGATCCTAACGTCGAGCCATGCCCACAGAATCTTCATCGAGGGGAGGCCAGCAGACCACCTGAGTTGGTCAACGGAATGACTCAGGCATCTACCGGGAGGTGGGTTAAGGAGCAGTGGAATGCCACATGAGGGCTATACCGACCCTGTTACGAACGACGAACCTAGATTCCACTTGGACATGCCTATTAGTGAGCTCACCGAGCACGACACTTGAGCCATCGAGGCAAGTGATGTTAGCTCAACCCCTCCAGTTGTAGAAACCACGGATGGGGTGACGATCACAAAGACGAGCCGACCCTCGACCGAACCCCTGCTACGCCCAGGGACTCAAGGAAAGCTGGACTCATAAGGAGGACCGAATGCACGGTCATAGAACGATGGCTCGGATCCTAGGGAGGGGGTACGAACAAATACTAAGAATAATGTTTCTAAAACAAAAAAATGATTTCTCCTACCAGTTTCACTATCATCTTCTCGATCTTTAGTGAAATCTGACCCCGGTAATGGCAAAGGGTCAGGTCTCACTCGAGGGCTGATAGGGGTATATATATACGCTTTCTGAAACAATCGCTGTGCTCGACCCCTTTCTCATGTTAAAAACCTAGAGGCAAGGTTTGCAGAAATGAACGACTGAGTAAGGCTCATCGGACTACAAGAAACCTACGCTCCAGCAACTATGGCACTTTTGCGTACCAACGTGATCAAAGTTTTTCACCCGCACCTCGAGCTCTACAATCTTAACAACAAGAAGTGTCAGAGCGCTTTACCCCTTTTTACACATAAAAAGAGGAGGAAGAACAAATTTGTTCAACCAAAATGAAAGAACAGACTTGTTCAAACAAAACAAAAGGGATGGAACTTATCTGTTTATTACAAAAATGACCACCCAACCTATTTAACTAACTAGCCCCTCTAGGGGAGAACTATGCCTTCTATCCTGTCCGCCAGTTCCTGCGAAAGGGGAGCCACTGCCGTCTCCATCTCCTCTAGCTTGTGGACTTCAAAACTAGGCACGTAGCCATGGCTCATCGCCTCTAGATCGATGTTGTCCCATAATGAGAACGAGGAATAGCAAAGGACTGATTGACCCCTACACGAAGGGCATTCCTCTCAAGCTGGCGCACCCGAGCTATGATCTCGATGGCACGAGCCGCGAACGAGCTGGTGAAAGCTCTAGTTTGGTTTTGGTAAATTGATGAAACCCTAAGTGCTAACCTAGTTTATCAAAGTGATCATGAGATAGCTAGCACACTCCAAGTGGTGAAGCAAATGAAGATCATGACATGACGATGACGATGCCATGGTGATGATCAAGTGCTTGGACTTGAAAAGAAGAAAGAGAAAAACAAAAGGCTCAAGGCAAAGGTATAAATGATAGGAGCCATTTTGTTTTGGTGATCGAGACACTTAGTGAGTGTGATCACATTTAGGATCGATAGCCGTACTATTAAGAGGGGTGAAACTCATATCGAAATGCGGTTATCAAAGTGCCACTAGATGCTCTAACTCATTGCATATGCATTTAGGGTCTAGTGGAGTGCTAACACCAATGAAAATGTTTGTGAAAATATGCTAACACATGTGCACAAGGTGATACACTTGTTGGTTGGCACATTTGAGTAAGGGTGAAGAAGATAGAGTTGAAAAGGAGTTAGTCACACTGGTCACATAGTGACCGGATGTTGGTCTTGGTAGGACCAGCGCGTCCGGTCAGTGGCAGCAGAAAACGTGCAGGCATCGATCTTTGACCGGACGCTGGCGTTGAAAGTGACCGAATACTGGCTCGGTGTGTCTGGTCGCACTGGTGTGGCGCGCCCAGAAGAGATGCTGACTGACCGAACACTGGGTGAGTCCGGTCAAGCATGACCGAACACGTTCGGTCAAGATTTCTTGCTTCTGGTACCTTACTGGAAATGACCGGACGCTAGTGTTGGAGCGTCTGGTCACTTCACAGTAGTGCGTCCGATCATCACTTGACTGTTGGGGTCGAGTGCCCAGTATTTGAAGAGAGGGGACACGTGGCGTGCATCGCACGATGGGATGCACAGCCATGGGGTCCAGCATCCAGTCAATCTGACCAGAGCGTCCGGTCGCCCCATGTTCAGTGCAGTGAGGAGCCCAATGGCTCTATTAGTGGGGGCTCTCTATTTAAGCCCCATGGCTAGCTCAAGCTCACTCTCTTGGCCATTTGCATTGATATAGCAACCTTGTGAGTTTAGCCAAAGCCCTCCCACTCATCTCCATCATTGATTCATAATCTTCGTGAGATTGGGAGAGAATCCAAGTGCATTGCTTGAGTGATCGCATCTAGAGGCACTTGGTGTTTGTGTTTCACTATGGGATTCACTTGTTACTCTTGGTTGTTGCCGCCACCTAGATGGCTTGGAGTAGCGAGGATCATCGAGCGGAGGGTGGTGATTGTCTTCAGCTCCGATCGTGATGATTGTGAGGGGTTCTTGACCTTTCCCCGGTGGAGAGCCAAAAGGTACTCTAGTAAATTGCTCATGGCTTGTGTGATCCTCATCTTGTGTTGGTTGTGCAGCACCCTATTGAGGGTTTGGCGTGTGATGCCAATTAGCACATGAACCTCCAAGAGTGAATCGCCACAATGAGGACTAGCTTGCCAGCAAGCAAGTGAACCTTGGTAAAAAATCATTGTGTCATCATTTGATTTCGAGGTGATTGGTATTCATTCTTATGATTGATTGGCTCATTCCTCAACACAATGGTATAACCATCTTGCTCACTCTCTACATTACCGCAAACTAGTTGTCAAGCTCTTTAGTGTAGCTAGTTGTGAGAGCTTGTTAGTTTGGTTAGTGTGGCTCTTTAGTTAGCCTTTGAGAGCACACTAACTTAGTGTAGTGACATAGTTATTGTGTGGATAGAAACTACATAAACTAGAATTGTGGTAGGTGGCTTGCATTTTTAGTAGGCTAGCGCAACACTCGCTTCACCTCATAATTGTCTAACCGGTTTGTTAAGTGTTGTTATAGAAATTTTTAATAGGCTATTCACCCCCCCCCTCTAGCCATTAGGACCTTTCAAGTGGTATCAGAGCCGAGGTCACCGTGATTTGAGGCTTAACAACCTTCGATGTAAAAATGGCTCAAATCAACAACACCAAGAAGCCACCCCAATTTGATGGCACAAATTATCCATATTGGAAATCAAAGATAACCACACATATCAAGTCAATCAATTGAAGAGTGTGGAAGGTGGTAAGAACAAAAATTGAGATTGATGATCTAGAGAATCCCACCACGACTGAAGAAGTGCTTCTCTAAAACAATGACATTACTCTAAGTGCCATTCATGATGCAATTGATGAGAGAACATTTGAGCAAATCAAGAACATTGAGATGGCTCATGAGGCTTGGAAGAAGTTGAAAGAATCATTTGAGGGCACTCAAGCCATGAAGGGTGCAAAGGCATACATTCTCAAAGAGAAGTTTGCAAGCTTCAAGATGAAGGAGGATGAGAGTGTGCTAGAGATGTTCCATAGGCTTCAAGTGCTTGTCAATGATCTCAAAGCACTTGAAGAAGAGGTGAAGGACAAGTACTTCTCCCACAAGTTCTTGAGATGCTTACCTTCAAGATTTGACACATTGGTCACTATTCTAGTGAGGAGTGGTTTGGACACCATGGCACCAAACCAAGTGTTGGGAGATATAATGATCGATGATACATATAGAGATGATGATGAGAAGGAAGAAAAGAAAGATGAGAAGAAGGATGAGAAAAAGAAGAGCGTGGCATTCAAGGCCACATCATTCAAGGGCAAAGCAAAGCAAGATATATCAAGTGAAGATGATGGCTCATGGGATGATGATGATGATGAGAAGATGGCTCTCTTTGTCAAGAAATTTGACAAGTTCATGATGAAGAAAGGGTACCGTGCTAGAAGAAAGAAATCTTCATCCAAGAACAGGGAAGAGTCAAGAAGGTGCTTCAAATGTGGAAGCAAAGATCATCTTGTTGCTCAATGTCCATACAATAGCGACAATGATGATGACAACAAGAAGAACAAGAAGAAGGACAAGAAGGAAAAGAAAGAGAAGAAGGACAAGATGACCTTCAAGAAGAAGAAGGGTGGTTCATATGTGGTCACTTGGGATAGTGATGCTTCCTCAAGTGATATTGATGATAGTGATGATGACAAGACCACCAAGAAGAAGGTACTTGCAAGCATTGCAATCAATGAGAAGCCTTCTCTCTTTGACACTCCATCATGCTTTGTGGCTAAGGCCACTAAGGTATAAATTTGTGATGATGGAAGTGATGAGGAACTTGATAATGAAAACAAAAATGAAAGTGATAGTGATGATGATGAACCTACAAAGGATGAACTATTTGACATGCTAGAAGATGCTAAAGAACACTTTGACATCAATAGAAGGGAATGCAAAAGCTTGCGTAAGGAACTAAAAGCACTTAAGCAAGCCTTTGATGAGCTCAATGCATCTCATGAGAGGCTAGAGGAAGCCCATGAGAAGCTTGGCAAGGCTCACAAAAAGCTTAAAAAGGCTCATTCCTCTTTGCTTGATGAGCAAAATAAAAGAAGCATGTTGAAACTTGCAATGTAGGCTTAACTTGTGATATAATTGATGAATCATTATCTATGCCTATCATTGTTGCTCCCACTAACCCTTCTTGTAGTACTTCTACTTCCACCTCATCTAGTAGTGATGGTTCCACTTGTGATGTGTGGCAGAACCGTCCAAAATAGCACACTTACGGAGGCGCTTATCTTCCACCAGACACTAAGCACCCCGAAAGCAAGCTATAGCGGGCGGTATCCGTCGGGCACACCCCAAGGGAGAACCCAAAAGATCCACATTTTCCCAAGGATCCAATAATGAGAACGAGTTACAATACTTATCCATTTCATACATCAGAGTTTCTTAAAAGTACATTATTACAATACCAAATATCAGAGTGCGGAATGATAAACAGCGGAATTTAAAAATAAACATCTAGCGATAGGGACGAGGATCCGTCTGAGCCCACCAGAAGAATCCTCCACACAAGGTACTTCTCATGCATCACCTGCAATAGGGGTAAATAAACTCTGAGTACACAATGTACTCGCAAGACTTATCCGACTAGTGGGAATAATTTCTCGACTCCAAGGAATATGATAAGCTATATGGCTTGCTGGTTTCTTTTGGCAGAAAGCAATACTAATAGTGAGTCCTTAGTTATGTATTATTATTATCAGCTGTATTAAGTTATCATCTAGCCAGTCTATATAAGCACATGTTCTACTTTCAAGCAAGAGTTGAGCAATCAGTTCCATTTCTTCTTCTTTCACTTTCAGTTCTTACTACGGTGCTAAACACGAGACAAGCCGTACCGGATCGCCCGGCGATTCGCGAATCAATGTGCCCAGCTGGGTGCCCCGAAGACACACGCCCCGCTTGTACCCCAGGCACACGTAGGACTAACCCATCAATCTCCTGTCCTAGGTGTCCAGGTCCCCGTCCAAACTTGGACTCCAAGCCCCCACATCCTGAGTCCCGGACTCAGTGTGGTGCAAGGACCTCCACCACCTCCTCTTCCCATCAGTCGGTCTGGAAAGAGCCGGATCCACGACAAGAGAGCAACAAGTCTTCCCTGCGCCCATACCCAAGTATGCGCTCGGGACAATAAATCTGTGACTTGCCCACGATGCCTTATGCAACGACCGGTCCTTAATCGACACGGACAGGGAAAAAGTGTAACTGAGCTATGCCCTGTTGGCCGCAGGACACAACCCTTTACACCCACCAAAACCCAACCATATCCCTACCTAGTCACCATTTTCCTTTCCACCATTTTATTATGAGTGATCATATTTATCACCTATTTGCAAGTAACGGCAGGTTACTCATGCTACCGATATCCTGAGCATAGCAGCTACTCGACCTATACTAGTAGGACTCATAGGTAGATATATTTATGCATGTAGTTTCCATAAAATACCTGTAACGTAAATGCACATCATAGATATATATTCAATTATTATTCAAAATAAGGGTTATACACCGGGGCTTACCTTCAGCGGGCACGGTGTCAGCAAAGTCAGTGACGGGCGGCTCCGGAACGTCCTCCTACATGAGGATCTCCTCCTCGTACTCTTCGATGACTTCATCGTACTCCTGCTCACCGAAGGTCACGATCTCCAGTGGCGTGTTCTCTATATGCATGCAGTGATGATGATGCAATACTTAGTAATATAGCAACAGCAACTCTTAAAATAAGAATACATCTACCAAGCTACTAAGCTAACTCTAATGACTAATACGCAAAGTTACCTATTATTCCCACTAAACAGGTATGAAACATTTCATGTATTATCTTAGCAACTAAAGGCATCCTTATTGCTGATATCAATTTACTATATATATGATAAAAAGGTGCACTAGCTACCATATTTATCAACCTATTCTAAGACCACAAAAATTACAGTGAGCACATAATAATACAATGAACCTACTGTAAAAGAATTCTAGGGCTAGCACTTCTACCAATGCATCATAAAAATTCATTCTCTAAATAACCATAATAATAATACGCATCTTGAAATAATAAAGTAATCCTAAAGGTATCACTGAACTATACGAACTAATTACACTAACAAATAGATCATGAATTTAGAAATCTAATAAAATTTATTTCACAATAAATAAATTCAAATGAGCTCTAGAGATGAAGAAAATGATATTATTAGAGGAGGCCAATTAGCTTGATTAACCAACTGATCTATTCGCACCTTTGCGTGTTCTTGGAAATAGTAGAACACAAAGCGGTGAATTGGATGTGAGATGCTGGTTACTTGATTTGAGAGAAGTGAATGATTAGTGGAGCAGAACAGCTCAGCGGCTCGGCATGCCCCTTTTAAAGGCTAGAGACGCGGCGCTGGAGAAGCAAACGGTTCAGTATCGAGCCTAGGTAGGCTGGAAGCACGGAACGAGTTGGCAGGGTTGTCCTCTGGCCATGCCGTGTGCGGTGGTGTGAACAGTGTTTTTCTACGGGCTACAGCACCATAACCAGGGATCAACTACAGTGATGTACGGTGCACTGTTTTAGACTATCGCTCACAAATTCTGAAGGCTAGATGTGTGTGTGCGTGCTGTGAGCCTGCGACTGTGAGCTTGGACTTAGAGGAGGGGGGTTCATGTGTTGCTGGGTATTTATAGATGCGTGAGGTGAGCCGGTGAGTCAGCTTGGGTGGCAGCGTGTGGAAAATTCTGAGCAAATCCCACAGGATCGATCATGTGTTCGTGTTTGGCATATGCTGTGGATGAGGATGACAACCAGGCCTGCTGCCAGTGACTTAGATATACATGCATGTTCAAAGTCCATGGCAGATAGCAAAGAAGCAGCTAAAACTTGGAACGAGTCTTGTCTCCCACTTTATTTCCTTGTATGTGTCCAGTTGCAACAGCTCGGAGAGATTCCTAGGGAGCTGTACGTACGTGAAAATTACAATAATGATACAGATGCGAGGTGGAGTCATTGACGGTTGGATCCAAATGCAGTGCACAAGACGTTGTGAGGCCGACCGTCGTCCCAGGAAAATGACCAAAGCTTCAGCTACAGCTGAAGACGTGCTCGACGGGCTTGACTATTTTTGCATCCAGGACGAGCTTAATGAACAGTACTTTCCACGTGAACAGTGTTTCTGCGCTGCTGCAGTGCTTCCTCCAGCGCTACAGTGTTTTCTACGGGCTGCACATTGCTGCAGTCTGCATGACGTGCTGGAAGGGCGGTGGACTACACTTTCCATGATTATGAGAGGGAAAGGTGCTGGTGCCTTCATGTAGGTCAAGAGATTAAATGGCGGAGAACAGCAGAGAATGTATTGCAATTGCTTTCATATGTCTACAGTGATGGCGTGAGGAAAGGGTGCGTGCACTGATAAATTAGCAAGGTGATTAGCAAGCGAAGTAAAGGCGGGGTAATTAGAACAATGAGAGATGACAGTGGTGCGTCACGAGATTGATGGAGATATAAATCTTGCCAAGTGGTATGCTAATAATTAGTGAATGATAATAATTTGTCATTGTGCGCGTGCTGCGTGGATTATGAAGAAGGTGAATAATGAGAGATGGAGCTGGATTAGGATGACAATAGTGAGTCGAGCTGTGCTGGAGAGTATTTGGACAAAGAATAAATTAGAGCTCAATTCGAGAATTAATGCAATAAAATTTAATTTCTCATTTACCACATGCAATAATACATAAACACGATGCTCATGATATGATTTAGTGTTTTAATTAAGGCGTAACACCGAGGGTGTTACATGATGCCTCACTAATGGTTGAGAATGAGAACCTCAAGAAGGAGGTCAATAAGCTCACTCACACCTTGGCTAAGGCCTATGGTGGTGATGATCGCTTGCTTATGTGCTTGGGTAGCCAAAGAGCTTCTCTCTACAAAGAGGGATTGGGCTATACCCCCAAGAAAGGAAAGGCGACCTTTGCTCCTTACAAGACTAGTTTTGTGAAGAACAATGGTCAGTTTTGCACTAGTTGCAAGCAAGTTGGCCATGTAGAGTAAAAGTGCATGAACAAGAAGTCTCAAGCTAATGTATCCTCCATTAAGCTTGATTCTTTCTATGTGCTTACAAAGGGTGTAAATGGTGTAAAAGCTAAGTTCATTGGTAAACCATGGATGGGCTCAAAGAAGAAAGCCATTTGGGTGCCAAAGAGCTTGGTCACTAACCTTCAAGGACCCAAGCAAGTTTGGGTACCTAAAAAGAATTGATCTTCTTTTGTATGTCAATTACAAAGCCAGAGGAAGGAATTGGGTTCTTGATAGTGGGTGCACTCAACACATGACCGGTGATGCAAGAACGTTCAACTCAATCAATACCAATGGTAATGATGGTTATGATAGTATCACATTTGGGGTCAATGGCAAAGGCAAGGTCAAAGGGCTTGGTAAGATTGCAATATCCAATGACATGAGCATATCCAATGTCTTGCTAGTAGAGAGCTCGAACTTCAATTTGCTATCCGTGGCTCAATTGTGTGATCTTGGATTCAAATGCATATTTGGGGTAGATGATGTAGAGATCATAAGTGTAGATAGCTCTAACTTGATCTTCAAAGGCTTTAGATATGAGAATCTATACTTGGTTGATTTCAATGCTAGTGAAGCTAAATTATCTACATGCTTGTTCACTAAGTCTAGCATGGGTTAGTTATGGCATAGAAGGCTTGGTCATGTTGGAATGAAACAATTAAATAGATAGGTTAAGCATGACTTGGTTAGAGGCTTGAAAGATGTTGTGTTTGAAAAGGATAAGCTTTGTAGCTCTTATCAAGCCGGCAAACAAGTTGAAAATACCCATCCTAAGAAAAGTATGATGAGCACTAGTAAAGCATTTGAGTTATTACACATGGACTTGTTTGGGCCAACACAATACATTAGCATTGGTGGTAACAAATATGGCTTTGTGATAGTGGATGACTATACTAGATACATATGGGTATTCTTTCTAATGGACAAAGTGATGTGTTTGCAACATTTAAATCATTTGTCAAAGGCATTCACAATGAGTTTGAAACAACCATCAAGAGAGTTAGAAGTGACAATGGGAGTGAGTTCAAGAACACTAGAATTGATGAGTTGTGTGATGAATTTGGAATTAGACATCAATTCTTGGCCAAGTACACTCCACAATCAAATGGCCTTGTTGAGAGGAAGAATAGAACACTCATTGATATGACAAGGTCTATGCTTAGTGAATACAATGTGAGTCAATCTTTTTGGGCCGAAGCTATCAACACAGCTTGCTATTGTAGCAACCGCCTCTATTGTCACCCATTGAAAGAAAAGACACCATATGAGCTCTTGAATGGTAGAAAGCCCAACATTGCATATTTTTGGGTCTTTGGTTGCAAATGCTATATCTTAAAGAAAGGCACTAGATTGGGTAAGTTTGACAAGAAATGTGATGAAGGATTTCTACTTGGTTATTCCACTACAAGCAAAGCATGTAGAGTTTAGAATTTGGATAGTGGTACTCTTGAAGAAGTTCATGATGTTGAATTTGATGAAACCAAGGGTTTACAAGAAGAGAATGATAACTTGGAAGATGTTAGAGGTATTCAACTTTCAAATGCCATGAAGAACATGGATGTTGGTGAATTGAGGCCTAGGCAAGTGAATGATGATGAAGATGATCAAGTGCAAGTGCTCTCTAACTCAAATGTGCAAGATGATACAAATCAAGCTAGTGCAAGTGGCTTTCATGATAATGAACAAGATCAAGTGGCTAGTACATCAACTCAACCCAATGATCAAGCAAGTGCAAGAAATCAAGTTCCAATGCTCCAACCAACAAATATTGCAAGGGATCATCTATTGGACACTATAATTAGTGATATTTCTAGAGGTGTAAAAACAAGATCAAGATTGGCTTCATTTTGTGAGCATTTCTTATTTGTGTCATCCATTGAACCAAAGAAGATAGATGAAGCATTAAATGATGTTGATTGGGTGAATGCTATGCATGAAGAATTGAATAATTTCACAAGAAATCAAGTATGGGAATTGGTAGAAAGACCAAAGGGACATAATGTGATTGGAACCAAATGGGTCTTTAGAAACAAGAAAGATCAAGATGGGATAGTAGTAAGGAACAAAGCAAGATTGGTAGCATAAGGCTATACACAAGTTGAAGGTCTTGACTTTGGAGAAATATATGCCCTGGTTGCTAGATTAGAAGCAATTAGAATCTTGCTAGCTTATGCTTGTGCACACAACATCAAGCTCTATCAAATGGATGTCAAGAGTGTATTTCTCAATGGTTACATCAATGAAGAAGTATATGTTGAGCAACCTCCCGGTTTTGAAGATGACAAGAAGCCCGACCATGTGTACAAGTTGAAGAAGGCATTGTATGGCTTGAAGCAAGCACCTAGAGCATGGTATGAGAGATTAAGGGACTTCCTACTCTCTAAAGGGTTCATGATGGGCAAGGTTGACACCACTCTTTTCATCAAGAAGATTGGAAAGGATTTATTTGTGTTGCAAATCTATGTTGATGACATCATATTTGGATCAACCAATCAAGACTTTTGTGATGAGTTTGGAAAGATAATGGCTAATGAGTTTGAGATGTCCATGATTGGAGAGTTGAGTTACTTCCTTGGTCTTCAAATCAAGCAATTGAAGAATGGTACATTTGTGAGTCAAGGCAAGTTTATCAAGGACATGATCAAGAAGTTTGGAATGAGTGATAGCAAAGTTATTAGTACACCAATAGGAATAAATAGAAGCTTGGATAGTGATGTAAGTGGAAATATGGTGGATCAAAAATTGTATTGGTCTATGATTGGAAGCCTACTCTATGTGACTGCATCAAGGCTAGATGTCATGTTTAGTGTATGCTTGTGTGCAAGATTTCAAGCCTCACCAAGAGAAACTCATTTGAAGGCTACAAAGAGAATATTGAGGTACTTGAAGCATACACAAAATGTTAGTTTGTGGTATCCCAAAGGAGCAAAGTTTGAACTAGTTGGTTACTCTGACTTGGATTATGCGGGATGCAAGGTTGAAAGGAAGAGCACCTCGGGCACATGTCAATTGTTGGGAAGATCACTTGTTTCATGGTCATCAAAGAAGCAAAATAGTGTTGCATTATCAACCGCCGAAGCCAAATATATATCCGCCGGTAGTTGTTGTGCACAAATACTTTGGATGAAGGCCACTTTGATTGACTTTGGAATCAAGTTCAAGAAAGTGCCATTGCTATGTAACAATGAGAGTGCAATCAAGTTAACCAACAATCCAGTTCAACATGCAAGAACAAAGCACATTGATGTTCGCCACCATTTTATAAGAGATCACCAACAAAAAGGGGACATTTGCATAGAGAGTGTAGCCACCAAAGATCAACTTGCCGATATATTCACCAAGCCATTGGATGAGAAAAGGTTTTGCAAGCTAAGGAATGAGTTGAACATATTGGATTTCTCAAATATGTGTTGATGCACCCCCACTTATATGACATGCCTCTCCTTCGAGCAATCCAAGGTAAAAGTTGATTAGCATGACATATATCCTTGCTAAGGACATGTTTAGTGCATCTAGTCATTTTTCACATTTAATAGGCTCATTCATGAAAATAAAATGAATTTGATGTTTGTATGGTACCACTATTGCTTCTATGCTTGACTTGATCTAGTGGTAGCATATGACATATTTGTGGGCTTGTAAACCTAGTGTTTAATCTAGAAAATGAGTTCTAAGTATTTAACTCAACATGGTACAAGATAACCCTTATTTGGAGGTGTGAAGAAGCTTGTCCTTGGATCAAACCGAGTTAAATATCTTTGGCAAATGATCTAGATTGAACCAAATTTGGGAAAAAAATCCTCACCCCATTGATTGACATTGATAATCTTAACCTATCTACATTTTGTGCCTTTGTGGTCATTGATGACAAAGGGGGAGAAAAAACAAAAATATTAGTGATATTAGTACATGGGGAGAAAAACAAAGATATTGGTGTACTAAGATAATAAAAAGACAACAAAGGGTGAGAACTTGACATAGGGGGAGAGATATGACAAAGGAAAGGGATCAATTAAAATTTTGAACACACAAGTAGGGGGAGCAAGCACATGAACTTGTATGGTGCATTTGAATGTGCATTTCATATGTTTGCTTGCATGGCACAAGTTTTAAATTTTAATATCCATGCTTGTGTGGTGTATGCTAGTTGTAGGTTTGAATGATGAAATGAAAAACTAGCATGCATAGGTTATCTAGTGATTTCATTTCCAAGTGTGTAGAGCTAACCATGATGCTAAGGATGGTATATTGGTGCACTCCGATTGGTATCACACTTCAAAGGTACATCTTTTATACCTTAGCATTATTTGGTAGACATTATCTCCTATATTTCCTATCTATGCATTTGTGCAAGCTACAATCCAAACTCTTAGCACATATGTAGGGGGAGCGATTGCTACCATTTTGGGCTCATGAAACTTGTCCATATCCTCTTACACATAGTAAATATGCTTGGACAAGCAATATGGATAGGAGCCATTTTGTTTTGGTGATCGAGACATTTAGTGAGTGTGATCGCATTTAGGATCGATAGCTGTACTATTAAGAGGGGTGAAACTCGTATCGAAATGCAGTTATCAAAGTGCCACTAGATGCTCTAACTCATTGCATATGCATTTAGGGTCTAGTGGAGTGCTAACACCCTTGAAAATGTTTGTGAAAATATGCTAACACATGTGTACAAGGTGATACACTTGTTGGTTGGCACATTTGAGTAAGGGTGAAGAAGATAGAGTTGAAAAGGAGTTAGTCACGCTGGTCACATAGTGACCGGACGCTGGTCTTGGTAGGACTGGTGCGTCTAGTTAGTGGCAGCAGAAAACATGCAGGCATCGGTCTTCGACCGGACGCTGGTGTTGTAAGTGATCGGACGCTGGCTGGGTGCGTCTGGTCGCACTGGTGTGGCATGCCCAAAAGAGACACTGACTGATCGGACACTGGGTGAATCCGGTCGAGCATGACCGGACACGTCTGGTCGAGATTTCTTGCTTCTAGTACCTTACTGGAAACGACCGGGCGATGGTGTTGGAGCGTCTAGTCACTTCATAGCAGCGGGTCCGGTCATCACTTGACCGTTGGGATCGAGCGCTCAGTATTTGAAGAGAGGGGACACGTGGCATGCATTGCATAACTGGATGCTAGGGTCCAGCGTCCGGTCACCCCGTGTTCAGTGCAGCGAGGAGCCCAACGGCTCTATTCATGGGGGCTCTCTATTTAAGCCCCATGGCCAGCTCAAGCTCACTCTCTTGGCCATTTGCATTGATATAGCAACCTTGTGAGCTTAGCCAAAGCCCTCCCACTCATCTCCATCATTGATTCATCATCTTTGTGTGATCCTCATCTTGTGTTGGTTGTGCGGCACACCTATTGAGGGTTTGGCGTGTGATGCCAATTAGCGCGTGAACCTCCAAGGGAGTGAATCGCCACAACGAGGACTAGCTTGCCGGCAAGCAAGTGAACCTTGGTAAAAAATCATTGTGTCATCATTTGATTCTGAGGTGATTGGTCTTCATTAGTATTCATTCTTGTGATTGATTGGCTCATTCCTCGACACAGTGGTATAACTATCTTGCTCACTCTCTATATTACCGCAAACTAGTTGTCAAGCTCTTTAGTGTAGCTAGTTGTGAGAGCTTGTTAGTTTGGTTAGTGTGGCTCTTTAGTTAGCCTTTGAGAGCACACTAACTTAGTGTAGTGACATAGTTCTTGTGTGGATAGAAACTACATAAACTAGAATTGTGGTAGGTGGCTTGTATTTTTAGTAGGCTAGCGCAACACTCACTTCGCCTCATAATTGTCTAACCTGTTTGTTAAGTGTTGTTGTAGAAATTTTTAATAGGCTATTCACCCCCCTCTAGCCATTAGGACTTTCTAGCTGGTCCCCTCCGACCGCACCACCTCAAGGTCATTGTAGAACACTTCGAGGGCGGCGCTCAGGATATCAAGCTCATCACTCTTCGCTTGAAGATTTCTCCTCACCTCGGCAAGATCCACAGCTAGCTCAGCAAAAATGCTCTCAGCCTCCAACTTTTGGGTTCTCTCCCTTTCGAGCTTGGCCTAGAGGGAGCCAACCTTCTACTATGCATCATCGTGCTCTTGGTAGGCCTGATCATGCTCTCAAAAAGCCTGGTCGCGCTCCTCACAAGCCACGCCGTGTTCTGAGCAGAGCTTCTCCACAGTTTGGATATGCTCATCCTGCTCCTTGTGCTGCTGAGCGACCACCATGACATCTAGGCTCGCCCTTTTCTCCTAGGCCACGAGCTTCTCCTTGGCCCCTAGCTTTAGATCCCTTTCTTTCTCAACCTCGCCCAGAAGGCCACAGATCCACTGGTGGGTTTCGGCGTCCTTCTAGAGCAACTCATCCTGCTCCTTCCTAACCCTAGCGGCTTCTTTGTCATCCTTCTGTGACCTCGCCGATAGGGCCTCAAACGCCTTCTCGGCCTCATTAGCATCCTGACAAGCCTTGGCCACCCGCGACAAAAGATTGGCCACCTCCTTGGCGAGGGAAGTCAGCTCGACCACCCTCTGTTGGGCATCAACGAGCTGAGCTATCACCTCCCCATGTAGTTGTGCCTTCTCGACTAGGTGGTCCCAGGCTTCCTTCTATTGACGAAGGAACCGAGATTTTCCCCGGTTGCGAGATATAAGGGAATGTAGGGACACGATGGTCAGGATACAAAAAGTATATAGAGGAAGAAAAGGGCAAGAAGTAGGACCAAGCAATACCAGGCCGAAGGGAACAACAACATCACGCAATGCACCCGTGGCATGGTCTAGGGCCTCGAGCATGGATGCAAGCCGCTGCCCACCGACATCAGGGTTAGGGATGACTCCTCGCCGGCCCCAAGCACCACCGACCCCTCTCGCCATGATGTCCCCATTGGGACACCCCCTCCGGTAATGGAAGGGGCCTACGGTGCGGACGTGAACCTCTCTCCTAGCAGCATGACTCCTAGGGACCCCTTGGCCATGTCCTCCTTCGTTCGGCGCACGCTAGGCACTGTCGCTGGGGCCACCGATGGCACGGGTCACGCCGATGCCTCAGGCGACGCTGCTGTTGCACCTAGCTATGACCCTTCTATCATGGTAGCCACCACCTCCACCTACGTTGGTGGGGTCACGACCGGTTGCGTCGTGCCCACCATGGTCGGCGCCACGAGCGTGGTCGGTTGCTCCATCCGCCCTGCCGTCGGCAGTGGTATCACAGCCATCACCGGCTGCTCCGTGGCCTTTTTGAAGGCGCCCCTTGAACACCCATCCTACCGAGGGCATAGGCGCCACCATGGGTGGTGCTTGACCGGCCGACGACGTGGTCACACTGGCACCGCTCCCGCCCAAAACGAGCATGACACCAGCCGACGGCCGCCGCCCCAATTGGAGGACAATGCTCTTCTTCGGCGCCAGCGTCAAAGGATTTCGCTGCCTACCGATGCTACAAGGGACAAAAAACATAAGTCTTGATGAAATCCAACTAAAACAGGAAAAACACAAAGGAATTGATAACTCACCTCGGCGCCGTCGGGCGATAGATGCATTTGGAGGACAAACCCCCCAACCCTTGCTCTGCCTCATCAGAATGAGGCCGTTTCAAGCCCACCCCCTGCTCCTAGGTAGAGGGGCTCATGTAGGATCTCTAGAACACCTAGAGGGGTGAATAGGCCTATAAAAATTTAACTCAAACCAAAGTCAAATTCACCCGTGGCACTGCCGCTCTATGAGCGTGAGCGTGGTACTGCCGCACCTGTAGGAGAGATTAGTTCACAGTTTAAAATCTACCCAACAAAATTTAGATTGGGTAAATTTCTTAGGTTCCTGCAGAGTAGTAGATCATAGATCGACAGCTAAAAGTGGTGGGAATATCACACACAAGTAGATCAGTCTCAAACTCTAGAAATCACCTCAATCAATAATACGTCATGCAAGTAATGTAAATCAAGCACAAGTTACACAATGATTTATCCCGTGGTTTGGCTCGCCATCAAGGCTTACCTACCTCCATGTTGTCGAGGTTAGCCACTAAGGCTTAGAGCTTTCTAGCCCTTTCTCATTCTCAAGTCAAGAGATTTAACTCTTGAGATGAGGGGTGAGTTTACTAGCTTCAAGAGATGGCTACAAACCTCCCGAGGCTGCCACACAAGTTGACAAGCTCCACGGGCGACGCTCTAGCCGACTAGGAGCCAAGCTCTAAGAGTAACAAACATAACCGTCGACCAAAATATGAACCAAGTGCTCTTTAGAGTTTGGGAATGTGGCAAAACCGCCTAATCTAATACCTCCTAGGAGTGCTTGTCTTCCATTAGACACTAAGCACTCAGGGGAGAACACTAAATTACTCGGTTCCATTGGGCACACCCCAGGGAGAACCCGAAAATCCACATTTTTCATCAAGATCACAAATGAAAGAAATAAGCTTACATCATTCTTAACCATTTCTTACATCACTTTACATGTACATCAGAGTATAACATTTATTATTATAACAACAGAATGTGATCATATTATCAGAGTTGTGAACAATTTAATGTAACAGCGGAATATAAACATATGATTAGAATTGTAGCGGAAATAAACATCTAATCATGACATGATGAAGTATTGATATATAAACTACGACAACAGATTATGAAACTTTCTTTTATAAAAACATTTGGTGAGAGTTATAAATAACAACTACGATCGCAGCATAAAGGAATCCTTGCTGAGCCCACCAAGAGGTATGCACACACAAGGGTCAGCTCTAGCATCCACATGTCACCTGCAATAGGGGGAATAAAAACCCTGAGTACTCAATTGTACTTAGCAAGACTTACCCGCAGGAGGAAAGAAAAGACTCTAAGGATATGCAAGGCTATCTGACTTGTGGGTTTATTGCATTTACAGGAAGCATTACTAAGCGTGCATTCTTATATTCAATTTTTATTAATAGCCGCATTAGTTCATTAACTAACCATTCTATGTAAGCACCTGTGCAACTTTCAAGCCAGTGGTAAGCAATCAGATTTCTTTTTTCCATCTTCCATCTTTTAGTTCTTACTACGATGCTAAACCATAGACAAGCCGTACCGAAACGCCGACGATTCACGAATCAATGCCCCCAGCTGGGTACCCTAAAAACACACACCCTGCTTGTACCCAAGGCACAAGCAGGACCAACCCATCACCCTCCTGTCCTGGGTGTCTAGGTCCCGTCCAAACTGGGACTCCAAGCCCCCACCCCTAAGTCCTAGACTCAGTGCGGTGCAAGGACCTCCTAACCCAAAAGAAACGAACCACCGAGACAGTTGGTCTGGAAAGAGCCAGATCCATGACAAGAGAGCAACGAGTCTTCCAAGCGCCCATATTCAAGTATGTGCTCGGGATAATAAGTCTATGACTTGCCGAGAGGCTTATGCAATGATCGGTCCTTAACCGACACAGATAGGGAAAACAGTGTAACCAAGTCATACCCCACGTCCACGGCGACACAACTTCTTACACCCACCAATACCCAAACCATATCCCTGCCCGGTCACCATTTTCTTTTCCACCATTTATATTTTTCAGTGATAATAATATAGTAATATATTTCCTATCTCTCGTGAGTGACAACCATCACTCGACTTCTACCGGAGTCCTATAGCATAGCAATCTACACGATCCTGTCATACTAGTAAGACTCATAGGATAAATATATATATATGCAAGTGGGTTTCATTCAACTCCTTAAAACATAATGCACAAATATAATTTAAACTGTAGAAAAGTAGGAGTTATGCACCGGGGCTTGCCTAGGTAAAATATAACCAAAAGTTAGTATTTGCATCTTCAGATCATCCACCATCATCTGAATAGAAAACCCATTGCATCATCTCCTTGAGAGAATACCATTACACCATCTTCAGATTCTCAATCATCCTTCAATTGATCCGTTGATCCATCATCGTACCTATATGATATGCAATACGATGCAATGCAAAAACACAATTAATCAACTGCAACCGTGATTTGTAAAATATGATTTACGCCTCTTGAGTTAACGGGCTAGTTCTAACGACGACTGTACTTAGGCTACATATACACGTTGTCGGATAAGGCGTTACTTCCCAACCAATGTTTTAGTTATATAAACCCAAGTTGTTTCTTTATTTCATTCTAACGATTTAATCACTATTCAAAATAGGGCATCATTATCTATCTAGCAAACCAATTATTCTAGAACTACAAAAACTACAGTGAGTACCTAATATTGATAGGAGCTTGCTGTAGAAATTTTAGATCCAATACTATTACAAATTTATCACAACAATTCCTACAAGTTATCTTTTTACAATATTAAGTACCCTAATTTAATCATATAGCTTCCAAGAATATTATCAAACTATGTGAACAAAATATACTAATAGGTAGATCATGATTTTAGGAACTCAACAAAACTGGTTTGACATTTTTACAATTTTTCTATGGTTTACTACAAATTTTACAAGTTTATTTTCAAACTAAATTAACAAATGCTTTAGAAACAAAACAGAGCCAGCAGCCATCAAAATTGGCCCAGCGAACGCTCGGCCACAGCGTGGCCCGTGACCGGCGCTCCGGCCCACAAACACGCGCACGGCCTAGGCGACACTCGGTCGGACCAGGCACGGCGTGGGGGTCAGCGGCCTAGGCGGGCGGCACATGCCAGCCTAGAGGCACGTAGCCAGCCCAACTGGGCAAGCCCAGTGTGCGCCGACAGTTTTGCAAAAATGTCTCCAAGTTTCTATCTATTTAGAATGCTACCGTTTCTACTATTCATTTGAGTCACATACTTCGCAATAAGAACCCCGTACAATTTTTCTATTCAAACCTTACCCTTCTCCCCTTCCTCAAAACAGAGGAGACACGGGACGGACGCGATGCGAAGGCAAGCGGCTCTAGCACGGACGATGATGGGATGTGCGGCATGACCAGCAGCAGCCGCGGAGGCGAGCAGCTGTGGCTGGCTGGCAGCCCGGTGGGGAAACGGTAGCCAGCAGCACGAGGGCGCGCGACGCGGAGAGGGCGCTGCGGTGCATGGCAATGGAGGTGAAGCGGCACGAGCTCAGGCTCGGGCGCTCTCGGCAGCAGGCGATGGGAGGAGCAGCGTGGCGGTGTGTGACCCTAGCGGATGCACGGTAGGTAGCGCCTCGGCACCGGCAGACATGGCTCTCCACGTGCTGGGGTGGGGCACAGCGGGCTTCGGCCATGGAGGCGTCGATGACGCCCACCCGGGACTGCGCCGGTGGAGGAGCATGGTGGGGCACAATGGAGGGCGCGAACTGCGGCTCTAGACAAGGAAGAAGGAGGTGGGGCTCGATGTGGCAGAGCCCCAAGGTAGTGAGGCGAGGCAGACGATGGCGGGAGGCGTGGCAACGGCGTCCCGATGAAGAAGGCAAGCAGAGATGGGGGAGAGGAGGTGAGCCAGAGCTATGGCTACGGCCCAACGTGGGCTACGGTGGTGCGGGCGTGTAGGCAAGGGAGTGAACGCCTAAATTCCGAGCGTAGGGGGTAGGCGAAGAAGCAAGGAAGAAAAATGCCTGCTACAACACGGATGGCCCAGCGTAAGAGCAAATAGAAAAAAGGAAGGTAGGCAGCGACAGACAGAGACAGCAGAGGCAAGCAAGCAGAGACAACATGGCACAGCGTGGCCGACAGTGGTGCTCCAGCGTGTGCACAGGAAGGTGAGAGGACACAAGGCAGGGGCAGGACCACGTGCTTCTGACGCCCCTACGCAGTGAAGGTGAAACACCGCTTTCGATGTTTCTTCTATTCGCCTAGAGTGCATTGGAGCGATGGGCCAAGGTCTCCACAAGTAGGAGAGCTAGTACTAGTGCCAAGAACCATGAGAAGATGTGATGGTTGTCGACGCTGCAAGCCAAAGCCGCAGCTTGCAAAATTTTACTACCAGGAATGACGAGCTGGGTGGATAGATGGGAGATGGGGTGATAATGACATGAGTGCAGTGCAGTTATATATCATATACGGACACATACTATACACTAGTGCAGGCACGCCTAGTATGACAGTACATCTCATGAGACCCAATCAAGTGAAGTCAAGAAAATTAAATAAATAATGTGCTTCTATCTAATCACATTGTGTGTTTATGCGTCGTCTGATCCAATTAACTTCCACCAATAATTATTTCACGCAAAAGTTCATACTTCACACTAACCCATAGAGACAAAATATTTAAGCGCTATTTAATTACTTTTCCTAATATAGTTTGTCAAAAATGGCATTTTAAACATAAGCTCAAATATTTTAAAGTTTAAAATCCGAGAGACTCGTTCTAGAAATTTTTCTTAGGCCTAAATCTCGGTGCTAAACGAGCTTGTAACACCTGGGGTGTTACAGGGAATCAATGGAACAGCTCACCGAGCACCATGATTTGTCCATAGAGGAAAATCATGGTACGGCTCAGCCCCTCCATTTTTATCGAAAAAATGCTTGAGGGAAGACGATCACAAAGACGAGCTGACCCTCGACCGGACCCCTACTACGGGCAGGGGCTCGAGGAAAGTTAGACTCGCAAGGAGACCGAACGCATGGTCGTAGAACGACAGACCCCCGTAGGGGTCGGAATTAGGAAAAACCTTTTCCGACCCACCAAGTCTCGCGGCAATACTCCCGAGGAGTTCGATCACGATGAAAGGGAATTGCCATCCTACCGGGACACGTCGTGGGTTAAAAAAGGAAGGCCAAGGCCCTCAGAGTCCTCCTATCCGAAAAAGCCTCCAAAGGAGTATTCTACTCCTCCGTAGACTCAGGGTCTACTATCGGGTATTAATATTAGGGATACTCAAAGCAAGGGAGTTAGCGCCCACGCTGACTCTCCTAGATAGAGCAATAGCAAGACGTATTAACATGTCTTGCTTGACCCCTTGGGTACGGGCTCCGTCTCGCCCGACCCCAAGGACACAATTTCCGTCTCGCCTGACCCCAAGGCTACGGGCTTCTCGCCCGACCCTTGGGTGCATGCTCCGTCTTGTCCGACCACCAAGGGTCACAGGCTTTGTCTCGCCTGACCCCAAGGCCACGGGCTCCGTCTCGCCTGACCCTTGGGTGCGTGCTTTGTCTCGTTCGCCCCAAGGGTCGCGAGCTCCATCTTGCACAACCCCAAGGGTCACAGGCTCCGTCTCGCCCGACCCTGAAGGGTCAAAAGCTCTGTCTTGCCTGACGGGGACCCATATCGCCGCCAACACTCTAGATCCAAACATATGGGCCTGGGTCAAAACTCTGACACCAAGGAAGACACGGGCATGGCTCGATGTAACCCGAGGCCATGATGGGCCATACCTGAGGATTCACATCAAGAACAGCGTCGGGCATACCGGTGCTGTTCTGCCAAACCCTCGTACGAATGCTGACAGGCGTGTCAGTTCACCATGACGTCCGCTGAGATGGGATGGAATGCCATGACCACTAGATGATGCCTACGCATGGTGCTAGTGACGAACAGGGCCACGACGTGGAGTTGTCCCTGTTGACATCTACAGGATCAACGGGACCCGCATGAAGGAGAAGAAGGACCCAACGATCCTGGAAACCTTCTTCTCTCTCGTTCTTCTCCTTTTTCTCCGCTGTAACCCACACTTTCCCTTCGCCTATAAAAGAAAAAGCAGGGCAACCCATGAAGGGGGCCAGATCCACACAAGAGCACGATACGAGCACACGACTGAGCAGCGATCGAGCTCTCAGCACCCGTTCACTCCTTTCACCAGAGACTTGGGATCATTTCTCTCTCTCGCCTATTTGTAACCACTACTACAAACTTTCAGTGCTAGTAACATGAGCAATAGCGATGAACTAGACATAGGTACTTTCTGCCCAAACCAGTATAAACCTCGTATCCTCTAAGCACACGATTCGAGCCAAACGCACAAATACAAATTTACTCGTCGGTGGTCCGAAAACACCGACAGTCATATAGGAGTAAGATGGGTTTATTCTTTTATTTAAATCATATTTTATAAAACTTTTAATAATATTGGAATCAATAATCATCATAGCCCTATATATTAGTACTAGGTAACGTGCCCGTGCGTTGCTACGGGATAGTAAAACTTTTGTACTAAAAACATAAGGATCGCACGATAAAATAACAATACTATGAAAATGTTAAAGTGACATTTAATCTAAAAAGCAAAATTCATGAAATTAACATCGTCATGGAGTGCGCGGCGTCGTAGGCTCACCGACTCGGTAAGGGCCGAGCGACAACCTTGCCCATACTTATAACAATCCAAAACTTAATGCATTAACCATGAATTTACGAGTAATCAAGTATGTTTTAGAGAAAGAAGAATCGATGTGGTAAAGATAGAAAGGATAAATAGATCAACAGAACTATCAGAATTGTCATGAACTCTTTAAGGTTTTTCCTAAGCAGCTAGTTCTCAGTTTACTATACATTGTCAAATGATTTGTGCATCCACCGGATAGCAATTTGGACACTAATAGACTTCGATCACATTAGAGAAGTTGCCGATGCCAGACCTTAATCTTTGTCCAAGAAAATACAAAAGATATGCCCTATAGCAATCGTCACCTATGTGGCCGGTGTACAGTAGTCACCGATGGTACTTCTCCTTATCCTTGGTCGCTCTTGGAGGCTGCAACTTCACGTCACCATTAAAATTTCAACATTCTAGAAGAGAAGCACTACTACAACAATCAAGCGGGGTATCAGCATGCTGTAAAAAATCAGTGAATCACAAGGAATCTGATAGAGCAGGGGAAGCTTGCACGGGTCAGACGAGAAGAGAAGTACTGGACATGATGGGCTGTTATATGGGCTGAGCATGCCAGAGCTGTAGTTGCTGCTTGCCCGACTGGAGCCACAAAAGGGGGAGCCGCCCCTGTGATACCGATGGAAAGGGGAAGGTTGAAGTAGCTAGATCAGGGGCCACACCGCCGCTAGGGGTTGCCGAGCATGCGGGTTTGGCTAGGCTATCGCCGAGGGCCGCGGAGCTCGATGGCCTAGCCACACCTTGTCGAGCTAGGGAGGAGGAAAGGGCGTACCTTGTCGATCTGCTTGCTCCTCATCCCGCTCGATCTGCTCGCCCCTCATCTTGCTCGAGGCTCCTCCTGCCTGCCGATCGGATCTGAGGGGGGCACCACCGTCGGCGATGCACTGTGGGGTGGCCACGCCATCGCCCCTACACCTTGCCGTGCCTGTCCTGGGAGTCGCCGCAGGTGTCGGTGGCGCGGTGGGACAGGCCAGACCTAATGGCAGAACGTAGAACCCCGGCGTCTGATGCTGAACCTTCCTAGCCAGTGGAAACATAAATGAAGTTCAGGTCAAAGTCACATGCAAGCATCACATTTTGAGAAAGAGTTCCTTTTCTATTCCGATACGGTGCTACTTTACTTACACTGATTGTGATTGGAACATGAGTCCCATCTATCGCTCCTAAGCAGTTCTGCAAGGGAGAGAAGAGGTGTTATTTGTAATTAGTATATATGTAAGAAAAAGGTAAGAATTTTGAAACAATACATATATTTGTTATATGTACATGAAAGTAAGGTGCAAAATGTGGATTGGTCGATATTTTTCAATGGGTCTCAGATGATGGGGGCTTCACAAAATCAAAAGCCAATGAAGAGATTGCATCAAAGGCTGCTGCGATATGTCTATGTATTGTCTCTCCACTGTGCTAAAACCTATCACACAATGCAGTAAAACTTGCATTTCGCGCAAGCATGTACATGAACATTGCGAGTTGTTCTTCTACAGTAACCCCTCTTATACTCTTTAAAAGCCCTCTTGAACTAAGGTAATCTGCAAGTGCTTTGAAAATCCATGGCTCCATACGCAAATTATGATAAGAACGATGTGGATGGCCCTCAAGAAATTCACGTGTATATTCTGAACCACTAAGCTTTGAAGTGTAACATGGAGTTCTTGTTCTAGTTCTGATAGAAGCTAAATATAGCGTCCGAAAAACAAGCATCATCATTTCATCTTCTTCTTCTTCCTCAGATACAGTTTCAGCCCTTTTATTATAATCCATATCCACTGACTGGACATATCTATCTGAATTACCTAACGAACCAGGCCATGAGAATTAAGAAAAGGGAACATTGCAAAGCAAAGCATGACCAAACAGCCTATATGTAGCACACTACACACTTCCTCTGAAGTTATACACGTGAATGCAAAAACAACAAGAATGTAGGCTGCAGTGTTATCCTAGGCTAGTGCGGCTCTACACAAAATGCACAAGTACTCCCTCCGTTTCCGTTTTCAAATATATGACGTTTATAACAAGCTAATTACTTCATAATATATATCTGAAAAATGAAAATGGAGGACAGGAGGGGACAATGAGCTACTTCATAATATATGTATCTTTGATATGTCGTGTGCACTTACACTCTAGATCAGTTTCTTTCCCTTCCACCTCTTCTAATCGCATATACGTATATGCAGTCATGCATGCACACTGCAGATGGCTTGCACACACGTTGCTTCAATTTGTTCTTCTCATGAGAAGCTGCATGCTTCTGTTAGGACCAAAATACTCGTCGTCCATGCGGATACCTGCCGAAGTCGACAATGTTTGATCGGAGTTCACATGTTCTTAATATAGCAGCTACAAATCTAACGTACGGCAACAATACCATGGGAGCAGCTTCAGCATACATATCATCTACCAAACATATCTAAGATACATGTCTAATGCATAATCAGCAAAATCGATTGGTCCCAATTATTCAACCGCGCATTGGGGAAACATACAAAGCTACCATGGAAACATACAGAGCTGAATTATTCAACTTCAATTTGGTTTCAATTTCAACCGTGCCATTTCACTCCTCATTCAGATAGGTTTCACACATAATCAGCAAATGTAGGCAAAGAAGTATGTGCAACACATCCAGATTAGCTCCTCAGTCAGATAGGTTTCACACATCAAGCATCCAACGCAAGAAGAGATGGGGATTAGGAGAGGAAGGTACCTGCCGTGCGGCTGTCCTAGCCCCCACGCGATGCAGCCAGGGCCCGTCGTGCCCGCGCATCTGGTCGCGCTGAGGCCGAGCTCGTAAAGCTTCGCTGGAGATGGGAGGCCACCGTGAGAGGGAGCGCCACTAGCGAGGGAGGAGCGCCGCCATCGCCGGTGAGGAAGGAGCGCCACCGCCGCTGACGAGGGAGGAGCGTCGCCACGGCCGGGAGGGACGAGCGCCGTCGGCCGTCGGGGGGAGGGAGCGCCATTGGGCGTCGGGTCACGAGAGAGACGAGGGGAGATTTTTCTTTTTTTATTAGCTGCGGTATCGTAGGGGTCGGAGTGGACAGACGGACGAACCAAAACAAATATCGTAGGGGTCGATGCATGATTATTGTTTCCTTCCATGCATGTGGCCTCAGGTGATCGATTTATTTCCTTCAAAGCAGGCGGAGATCCTTTGAAGAACATCAACATACCTCCCTTCCAGAGCATCATGATTTCGATGCATGATTATTGTTTTCTTCTATGCATGTGGCCTCAGGTGATCGATTTGTTTCCTTTAAAGCAGGCGAGGATCCTTTGAAGAACATCAACGTACCTTCCTTCCAGAGCAGCATGATTTCGATGCATGATTATTGTTTTCTTCCATGCATGTGGCCTCAGGTGATCGATTTGTTTCCTTCAAAGCAGGCGGGTATCGCAGACGTGGGCAGACGGACGAACCAAAATAAATATCGTACAAAAAATATCCACGTTTTATTCTTTTTAGTTGTAGAAAATATGTATAAGTATATATCTGAAGCAGTTAGACGAACAATCCTAAAACCATGCTCGTTTCTCTGAAACTACTAAACCTCACTCAATTACAGTCCAAACCACTTTCATTACCTCAATGGCAACCAAAAAAAAATGATGATGATCAAACAAAAAAGAAAAGACCGCCTCAACCTCAACGGCTCAACCCCTAGCCGCGTTTTGTTGTACGCGGCGTTTATTTAATCCAAAGCAGCAGCTTCCTTTTACTTAGGCCGTGTTTAGTTCGGCCCCGGATTCGGCGCCGCCGGATTCCGGGGTACTGTAGCTACACTGTTGAACGCTGTAGCATTTTGTTTTTATTTGGTAATAATTGTCCCATCGTTGACTAATTAGACTCAAAATGTTCGTCTCGTAAAGTACAATCAAACTGTGCAATTAATTTTTGATTTCGTCAACATTTAGTACTCCATGCATGTACCGTAAATTTGATGTGATGGGGAATCTTCTTTTTGCATAGTGCCAAATTCTGGAAAATGAAGGAACTAAACATGGCCTTATTCCAACCCTCTAAGCTCTGGCACAGCTAGTTCCCCCTCCTCGCCCTTTTCTCCTCAATCTCCTCGCTTTCGCTTCGCCGTTCCAACGCCCCCACGGAACATAAAGGCCAAGAAGTGATGGTAGTGGAGTAAAACCACGCGCCCGAGGGAGATAGGGACAGGTTGGTGGAGGACGCGCACCCGGGGTGGAGAGCAGCAGGAGCTCCTGCGGCGAATTCGAGCCGCGAGTGCTCTGGTTCAGGCGGCCGCCGCCGGTGGAATTGTGGCAGACGAGGTGGCCTGTTGGTGCGGCGGGAGTTTGCGAGTAGGGCGGTTCCGGTTGGTGAGTGAGAGAAGGTGTTGTTGGGGGTGTGGATCTGGCCGGCGGCGGGCGATGGGAAGGAAGGACTAGGGCTCGATTGGAGGGAAAGGCGCGATCTTGGGGGTTCCCATGGGCGGATGCTTCTCGCAAGAGGAGCACCGGCTCCAGAGCAGGCCAGGTTCGGGCTCCATGCTTGTTCTACTCCCCTTCATGTATATTTTACTGTATATATCCGTGAGTCCAGGTTAGGCTGGTTACCTGTGTAATTGGGTCGTGGATTAGCTATCAGTTGCTTATGGATTCTGGTAAAATCACTTTGAGAAGGGGGGAAATAATGGATTTTGATTGTTTGGAATGCCCGATTGTAGCATGTTGCTATCTGTGCTTGTGAGCTCATGTAACAAGTGATGGGATATGCCATGCATAGCCTTTTTGGCGCAAATTTTTTCCTATCCAATGTTGTATTTTCATGCTCTATAGTGCCCAATTTCTTTTGTTCGCGCAAACTTTGCATGGTGTAATTTTGCTTATTGATGTCCTGTGGAAGACATGTGGTACCATAATAGACCCATGCGTTGCTTATAGAATTGCATTCTGGGGCAAGGCCTAGTCTAGGGAAAGAATAAGTCAACTGCAGCTCATATTTTTTATGTACAAATAACATCAACTAAGTTCTCAGATAATTTGGTACCTGCTCAGGCGGTGCTTGAACAATTCTGGTAACTTATCTTCAATTGATTCTTGACAAGTTAGTCAAACATGTGTCTCAAATTAATTCTGAAGACAATTAATGGATAAAGCAAACTTTGATAATGGGCAGTTCTGCAGTTGTGTTGATGTCTTCATGAGTTTTAGTAGAAATTGCTTTGTCCAAAAATTCAGGGGAAGACATGACGTGTACTATCCTGCTTATGCTATCTTGTGACCATAAATGCTCTCTTAAAACCATTTTAATCTTCCCTTAAGATCATTATGACTGTGCAGTTATGCTTATGCCTTCGCAGCTGTTCCAAAAGGCCTTCTTATTGGCATGATGCACAATACAGTTCATTTGCATGCACATCATGGAATAATGTGAATAAAAAAAGGAATTGTCTACAGGGACTGAAGGATTGATGATTGCATCTTAAAGAAATGCATTGACTATATGTACAAGCTTTGATCCTCTTCTGATGGTTACTTCTAAAATTTCTATTAGCTGAAGCTGCTGGACCAGACGGAACGCGGAAGTCTAAATCCGATTCTAAAGTTATAGCAAGTGTTCTTGCTCCTCCAAAAGATGTGGTGGACCTGCAAGTAGAAGGATATGGAAATGTGAATATTTTCACATATGACGAATTGAGAGCAGCCACAAAAAACTTCCGACCAGATCAAATTCTTGGAGAGGGTGGGTTTGGAGTTGTTTACAAAGGTGTAATTGATGAAAATGTTAGAGCAGGTTTCCCATCCAGACAGGTTGCTGTGAAAGAACTAAACCCAGAGGGCTTTCAAGGAGACAAGGAGTGGCTGGTAAGTATCATTGTTCTGTTCCTGTTTCTAAACCTTTCTTTGGTAATGTACATTGAAAAAAATTCTTTTTGATTTCTTGCTCATGTGAAATCTTCATGAGGTTAGCTGATCGTATCTTTGAAGACTTACTTAGTGATAATATTTTTCTTTGTAATCTGTATTGGATAGCCATTTTCCTTGCTTACCTTTTAAGAAATAACTTCACATCGCACTAGAGGTAGAAGAGTGAAAACTAGGCTGAAAATCTACTTGCGATTGTTGGAGCACTAATGGTTTCTGATGTGTTTCCAGGCAGAAGTCAACTATCTTGGGCAACTTAGTCATCCAAATCTCGTTGAACTGATTGGCTATTGCTGTGAGGGTTCACATAGACTGCTTGTCTATGAGTACATGGCTTGTGGAAGCCTCGAAAAGCACCTTTTTCGCCGTAAGCTCTAACTGGCTATTTGCACTACCTATTTAACATTCATTGTTCCTCATAGTGTAGGGGTGTATTATTTTTTGCCTTGGGACAAATCATCAGTAGGAAGGAAATTGGTATTTGTTTCAGTGACTATTGTGCATGTTCGCTTAACCAGCCATCTACACTACAAATGTAATCTCCAAATGTTAGGGTTTGTTTTTGAAATGATAGTGGGTAGTATTTGTTTGAACTTGTGGAAGTCTTTGGATCCAACTAGCACATCAATTTATGTACTAAACCCTGTAGCAAAGTTGGCCAGGTGATCATGTGATTGGAGTTCTTATGGTAACCTTATTATTAAGAAAATGAAATTAAATATACATTAGTAGATGAATGGAAATAGTTACTGCACCGTCATTACAGTGGATGGTAGTCTTGTATGTGCTGAGTTTAATTTTCAACATCATTGATTGATCTGAAAAGAAGGGCGGGCCTGGTGCAAGCGGTAGAGTCTTACCGCCTGTGACCGGAAGGTCCCAGGTTCGAGTCGCGGTCTCCTCGCATTGCACAGGCGAGGGTAAGGCTTGCCACTGACACCCTTCCCCAGACCCCGCACAGAGCGGGAGCTCTCTGCACTGGGTACGCCCTTATTGATTGATCTGAAAAGCACGCTTGCTATTTTTCCCTGTAAGAGAAGTTCTTATTCAAGTGGTGACAGGAAAATTTGCTAATCAAGCTTCACATATTTGATTGTTAGTTATTATATCTATATTTCCATTTGAGAGGGCGTTCCCATTGATTTTATCTTGCCTGTACCATTGCAGGGGTTTGCCTTAATATGCCATGGTCAACACGCATGAAGATTGCATTGGGTGCTGCAAGGGGGCTCGAATACCTTCACGGAGCTGAGAGATCCATCATTTATCGAGATTTCAAGACATCAAACATCTTGCTAGATGCGGTTTGTGTTTCATATATTATTTTTAAAGTGTTGATAGTATTGTTGTATTTATGCTGTATTTCAACTACATGTTTACGGTTGTTTCTGTGTAAAACTTCTTTCATTACCTACCAAATTATATTTTGTAACATATTTTCCAAGGTTATTAAGGCCTCGCTTAAGTGCCGAAGCTGTTAGGTGTTGCCATAGAGGCAAGGTGTCACCCTGTCGCCGGACACACATGCCGCTGCCCGCTTTTGTGCATCTCCCACTCGATTCTGCCTTCTGCTCGATTCCACTGCTGTTCGCTTGATTTCTTCAATCCCTGCTTGCCAATCGCTCAATCAGGAAGGGGACTGTGGTGGTGGTCGGTCTGAGGGCACAGGACAGTGAGGGAAGTGAAAGGAAGCGGAGAGGTTGTGAGCGACGGCGGGGGTGGAGGCGGAGGCGGAGGTGGAAGCGGAACGACGGCTCTGAGAATGAGAGCGCGAGAGATGCAAGAACCAGGGTGATGGCGCTAGATGCTTCTGGATGGTGATGTATATGTAGGGGAGGGGCACATGGGCTGCCTTGTGGGCTGGCCAGCCCACTTCTTACTCCCTTTCTTCCTTCCTCCATTTTCTTTTCTTTTCTCCTTTTCTTCCTCCACGCTGATGTCTTGCATTTCCTTACCTTGGTATGGCGTCGCCTTGCGTCATGCCTCACTTGCCAAAGCGGTAAGGTGGTATTGAGTCGCCACGCCTCGCCTTGCTTCCCTGATAATCCTGATATTTTCACCGCTGAACAATTCTGTGGGATGCTGTGAGCCTGTGACACATTATGTCTATATATCACAATGTGTTTATCTCAACATCTAGAGGAACTACTCTATGAGTGTGTATACATTGTACTAAGTCCCCCGCACATGCAATTTACCGTGCCTCCAAAATGCATCCATGTTTTTTGAGGCTAGTAAAGACACTTAATTACTTTTGCCTTGCCCATCTTGTAGAAACAAAATGTTTTTTTTTAATAAAGGAAGCTTTTATTACTTTCTCAAGAGCAATACATCGAGTTGATACAACAAAGCTTTGAAAAAACCCACTTCCGGCTTCTGCTTTTCAACAAAATGTTGCACAAGGAATGCTGATCTAAGTTTCTCACTGCAGATCTTGATATGTTATGTATTAATATATACTTCTGATAGCTTCTCATTGCCACTCTTTACCGCTGTTGCAGGATTACAATGCTAAGCTTTCAGACTTTGGTCTCGCAAGAACAGGTCCTAGTGGAGACCAAACCCATGTGTCAACTCGGGTCATGGGAACTTATGGATATGCAGCTCCAGAATATGTCATGACTGGTAAGCAAGGATTTCCTATCATCAAGCTAACAATTTGAGCATAAAAATGACCTTGTTACTCATGGTACTTAATCCAAATATGTTAATCCTCAATCACCAATTAACTTGACGCAGGCCATCTGACGGCACGAAGTGATGTTTATGGCTTTGGAGTTGTGCTTCTAGAGATGATTATTGGAAGAAGGGCTGTGGACAAGAGCCGGCCTAGCCGCGAGCATAACCTAGTTGATTGGGCACGGCCCGTCCTCGTCCATAACAGGAAGCTGTTCCGAATAATCGATCCAAGAATGGAAGGGCAATACTCCACCAAGGCTGCCATTGAGGTGGCAAGCCTTGCATACCGCTGCCTGAGCCAGAATCCCAAAGGACGACCAACCATGAGCCAAGTTGTTGAGATCTTTGAGGCGGTGCAGAACATGCCTGAGTGCCAAGACATACTCCTCCAGAACAGTATCACAGGTGCTGTGACGCTCTACGAGGTCCCAAAGGAGCCTGCAGACAGAGTTGAGTTGGAGAAGGCCAAGCAGGAACCGGCAGTAAAGACTGCTGCAATGCCGCCCGTGAATGGAAAGCCAGTCCCCCAGAGCAGGCGAACACGGCCTGGGAATGGCCGGAGCAAGAGCGAGCCATCGTTGGAGTGTAAGTTGTACATCCCGTCACCAGACTCTGACGGACAGCAGCTCGGCCTGGAGGCATTCGCATCCCCAAATGGAAGCATAAAGGACCCTCCTGATGAGGATTTGTACAAGATATAACACCAGAGCAGTTTTTTTTGACAACGTGAGCCCTCGTTGCTCGCCTTTTGCGCCTGCACCCTTGTTCTCAAAGATAAGTCAGTTATAAATTTTTCTCTGATGGCCACCGGCCACGCTAGGGTTCTTATTCTTCCGATTAGCAATTGTACGTAGAGGAGAGTTGTGATGGAAAGCATGTGTGAGTGCCTGCCAACCTGATACACTTCTTTCTGGGGAGATTTCCACTCCAAAAAAGGAAGTGGAGAGATGTGTCCTGACAATTGGTGCCGTTACCCGTCTGTTGAGTTACTTGTAAAGATGCTTGTTCTTCGTTGTAATCTTGAACAGTCCTGCGGGAAATTGATAGATTATTTACTGTGTTGTCAATTTGTTCAAAACTCCAAGAGCGGTAAGGTTTTTTTGTTCTGTGCACAGCCAGAGTGGTAAGCTCGTGAAATAAGGGGTGGTCCTCTGGAGGAGCAGGAGGCATCTTGGCTCTTTCAAAACGGACTCTGACTCTTCCGTTTTCACTGAAAATAGATGTTTGATAGGGCTCGTTCCGAGTAGCTGGAGCTAAAAAAACAGATGTTGATAGGGCTCCTTTGAAGTAGCCGGAGCTAGAGATGAGTCTTATCAAACATAACCTAAGTGAAAACAAACATGGCCTTTTGATTTTTCTTGTCATTTTGACTTTTTTATATTTTGCTATGTATCTAGATATAGCGTATATAATATATGTAGAAAAGACAATGATTTATAATGGTGTTTTAGTTTTATTGTGTCATTTTGGTTTTCTTTATTTGCTATGTATTCAGATATAGTATATATAATATGTATTTGGAAAAAATAAAACGGTTTATAATTTAAAACGAATGGAGTAGTTTTTTCTATTTCTTCTTTAGAATCAGAGTACAAATGTAAATGGCCATATACATGCAAGCATATTTCTAGTTCTATGAACATACGCACATATTCTAATCTCGAGATTGATATACATACATGAACACGCATACTTACTTTTATAAATACACGGACACTGACTGGACACACTACCCTAGGAGAAATATCTAAAAAACAAAGTTGATAGATCTTCGTCCTGTTTTGTTTAGGTTTATTTGGCTGATAAACTATGACTAAAAGTACTGTTGCCTAATTTAATGTGAGAGAAAAATATTATTTATTAGCTGAAAAAATATGATTTATAAGTCAAACAAACCCAAACGAACATGGTGCTTGAAATTAACAAAATCACTACAACCTTTACGATCGCTGCGCATGTCGAGCACGTTGAGTACCAAAAAATACCCTCGTTGGCTCATGAAATAAATCATAAAAAATATAAGCGTCCGTGTAAGTCGATGCATTAACCTAGACAAAGCAATTACATAAAAAATGACCTGATCAGCTGATTAGGTTATTTAGCCGATAATAGTTAACTAGTTAATAACACATAGCTAATATTAGTTAGCTAACTATTGACTAGCTACATATTATCTATAGCTATTTGATCCAAAAGAAATGATTATTATCGGTTAGCCTATCTACATAGAATTTGGATTCATTTCTATCGGTAGCTGGCTAATAGCTCATATCTAATATTAACTAGCTATCTATTAGCTTGCTAATAGTTCAATATTAGCTAGCTGAAGGGTGTTCGGATGCATAAATAATAAAAAATGATGCTAAGGCCTTGTTCGCTCGTCTTATAATCCGTACTTTTTAGCTTGTTTTTTCAACCGGAACAGTGTTTTTCTCTCGCAACAAATCAACCGAAACAGTGTTTCGGCTTATGTTTTCAGCGAAGCGAATAGGGCCTAAGATAACTAATAGCTACTATTATCTCAATTGATTTAACTAGTGAGACAATTATTATCTAGAGGTTCAATTAACAATTAGCTACATATGTTTTGACACAAAAGAGAAAGCTATTAGTAAATATCTAAAGACCAGGACCTTTAGATGAGTGAGCTGCGATTTTATGGATGGATTTTGAAAACTGTAAAGAACTCAAGTTTTATGCGATTCTTCTTTTGTTCTATTTTGGCGTGGTAGGAAAAGTGAAAAAAAAAAACACTAGTGGCCTCCATCGGCTTACCATTTCAGTGTATTCGGCCTCTTATTTCTCACTGCAATTTAGTCGAAACCGTATTTTTTAGCTAATTTCAGCCGTGCGAACGCGGCCACTGCCATGTGGGCCATTTTGCGAGAGGAAAGAACACATCGGCTCAAACTTTCAGCACATGCTCGCCAAGTTCCGTCCCCTCATGGCGACGGCGGCGAAGGCAAGGGCGCCGCCGGCCGTGACGGCTTCCACAGCGGCGGCGGCAGTGGTGGAGCGGGAGGAGCACGTGCACTACAAGCACACTGATGCGTGCCACCAACTCCGGTGGACAGCCAAGTAACGGCCCCCTACTTTCTCCTTTCTCTTTTCTTCTTGCATCTCGCCTCGTTTTCTCCTCTAGCGCTTAGGGCTTTGAGCCTGATCCATAGAGCTTTGTTGGTTGATGGGTTTGGCAGGGAAAGCTATGAGTACATGTACGCGCGGCCGTGGAGCTGGGTGGTCGACTTTTATGCCGAGCTCGTGCGCGCCGGCGCCGGCGCCGCGGGGCTCGCCAAGCTATTTGGGAAAGATGAGGTAAGAACAAACATTTTGCCATTGCCACCAGCCACGCTATGATAGACAGGTTGTGATTTTTCTTACTTTCTCGATAGGGACGAAGGAAGAGAATATCGTTTTTTTTTTCCTGACAATTGTCTATATTGTGCCGAATTGTAATGTCGTCCAGTAAATAGATCTTCTTTTATATGCAGACTGATGATTGAATCAAGCCATACCAGTATTGCACGATTAAAATTTACTCTAGATGTGCCTAACTGCCTATACTGGAATAGCTAAAGAAGCTCCAGGATCAACTGGGATTTAGATTGATGTGTAGGCCAGATTTTTCTAGAAAAAAAATGTTAGAACTGGCCTATTATTCACATATTTCGATTCTGAGAAACTCATTTAGATTTTACTTCACAGAAAGATTACACCCTTTATACTGCTGGAGAAAATTATCTAACACCATCAGAAAAACCAACCGCAACTCCTTCCTCCAAAGACCGTGGAGGAAGATGGGAGAGAGTAACATTTAAAGTTGTTATTTCGTACCATGGGAGGTCGTTTGATGGCTGGCAGAAACAGCCGGGCCTCAATACTGTTCAAGGGTAATTTTGTTCGACCTATTACTCTTCACTCCATTCACATGTAGTAATGGAAAACAATCACTGGGTACTGTTTTTTAAACTTCTTATTGATTTGCAGGTTAGTGGAGAAACATCTTGGACAATTTGTTGATGAGCGAAAAGCTAAACAACTTGAAGCAAGATCTTTGCCAATAGAAGGCTGTGCAGTTGTTGCTGGGCGCACTGACAAAGGGGTGACTGCTCTTCAGCAAGTTTGCTCATTTTGTTAGTTAACCTTGAGAATACACATATTGTCACTATCATTGTTGTTTTTCCTAATTCTGTCACATTTTTAAATTTATTGTGCAGCATATCAACTTCTATAGGCTGACATTTCTTTATTCGGCACTTTTTTTGTTTTTTGTTTTTTTAAAAAATTAGATACATGGAGAAAGGATGTGAAATCTGGAGATCTAAAAGGTGCAATAAATGAGGCTGCTCCAGATAAACTAAAACCTTTGCATGTGTCAGAGGTATATTTTCATGTTTTGCCCAATATACCAATGCACTTAATATTGATGCTGCTAGTGATGCCTCCTATCATGTCATTTAATCATACAACAGTCTTAGAGCAGTTTATTTTTGTTCATGAAATTTCTGAGAATGCCAGGACCTCAACTGTAAATGATGCCATGGTCGGTATTAACTTATGACAATTTGCAGGTTGCACGTGAGTTTCATCCTAATTTTGCAGCGAAATGGAGGAGGTACATGTATATTTTTCCTCTTGATGAGGATGCTAACTTGATCTTAGGGAAAGCACAGTCCTCAAAAATACTAGAGAATTCTGAACACAACATAAAACCTCAAAGCTTTGATGTGGCTAAGGTTGACGAAATTCTTAAAACTCTTGCTGGAAAGACATTATCCTACAAGATGTTTGCACGTGATACGCAAGCTTCACGAAGTGTGTAAGTTTCATCCAATCACAAGTTCCTAACATGTGCATTTATAAGTACAAAAATGGGTTCTTACAGATTAATCACTAGCAGTTTTATTTCCTGATCCTGGCATAGATGTTCATCAGAACCATATGAAAATTGGCAGCATTTTTTTTTTCTCGAAAGAGAGTTATGTATCTTTATATTAAGAAGAAAAAAGGGCAAGAACCCTTACAACACACACCCACACCCATGTTTCTGAGATTACATTCGTGCCCTTCTCTGAAATTGTCTACCATAGTCATCACTACCTGGCAATATGAGTGGGAATGCATGTCTCTATGTTGGCACTTGTTCTCGAGGTCATTAAAGTCACCACTTGTCTCGATGCTCTATTGTTTTTTCAGTGGCCCACCTACAGAATGTTTCATGTTCCATTCCCGAGCTGCAGTGGCCAAACTACATTCTGCTAATGAGGTGAGAGCAGATTATTTTGTCTCTAATTGTTCAATGGTATGCATTTATCAACTAAAGAGCTATGTAGCGTTTGCTTGCTGTGAGTTACTCCACAAATGTGTTGCAGCGTAACACTGGTGCGACAAATTTATTTTTTTGCTGATCCCAGAACAAATGAATATCTGACTAAACCTGGATTGTTAGTTACCACTATTGAATATTTTGATCTAATACTTTCCATACCACCTACATATTTATGGTTTCAACTGAAAGTATTATGTTTGATTTTTGTTTCCCCTTCTCAGGATTACAAAGAAGGTATGATGGTCATGTGTGTTGAGCTAGTTGCGAACAGGTTTCTACGCAAGGTAATACAGCAAGCTATGATGTGACCTTTGGCCTACCTCGATCATCATATGACTACTTGTTCTCACTATATTTCAATGTACAGATGGTCAGGGTTCTTGTTGCCACTGCCATAAGAGAGGCTGCTGCTGGTGCTGGTGACGATGCTTTGCTGAACCTAATGGAAGCCACTGACAGGCGAGCCACAGCACCTCCGGCACCGCCAGAGGGCCTCTGCCTCGTAGATGTTGGTTACGAAGATTTTAATAAACAGAGGTGCTTCATAGTTGATTAAAGAAACTATTCTTTCTAGGGGTGACTGTGTCTGCGTTTGAGTGTTTGTCCGTGCCGTTTCTCGCAAAAGGAAAAAGAGTGAAAGTTATTCCATATCTTTTTGTTAGAGGAATACAAGATGCACGGTTGAACAATTGAGGAATTTGGTTACTCCAGGTTGCTGACAAGATAACAAAGCCTCTCGGTTTAGATTTTGGCCCTATATCTGCATGCTTGTTCACTCCGAACATGACCTATTCCGCACCATTCTTTGTATTCACCAATCGAAATTTTGAAGCTGGCGTATAGTAGAGAGCAGTAACGTTGGGCCCATGCTGAGGTGGAAATCAAATTGAAACATATAGGATTTCTGAAGTTAGCACCGCAATTATCTGTCAGGTTTGCACTTGACTAAATTAGCATGTTCGTTTGTTGGTTTCAGTCAGGGTTTATCAGTTATGGTATATTATTTTTCTCTTACAACAAGCCAACATCAACCGAGCTTATCAGTTCATAAATCAACTAGCGAATAGGTTGAATAATTGCATAACCTAATATTATCTGTCAGGTTTCCACTTTGAGCGAATAGTTGCATAACACGACGCACGTGTTTTTTTTGTCAGCAGCTCCTTTCGCTGTTTATGTTTTTTTGTTAGCACCAGCGCCCGGAGGTCCAAACACCTGCATCTGTCCAGACGCCCGTGGCTGCTCCGCTCCGTCCGCTCGGATTCACGTGCCGCCTGTGCCAGCTTTGTTTTCTGCGCTCGCATCTGAACTGCCCGCTTCAGATCAGCTGCCCACGCTGCTCGGATGACTTGTCCCCGCCTCTTTCACTCCGGTGCGATGCCCGTCTCTTCCAGGCCGTCGGGAAGACTCGCCCCCGCCTCTTCCACAACAACACCACACGGCCTGTGCCTCCTCCCCACACCGCCGGTGGTGGTCGCGGCTTAGCCCTGCCCACCCTCATGGAGACCAATGCCAGCGGCCTGCACTTGCAACATGAAACACTCAAGTGCAACATACATTTAAAACAGATGAAATATTTGAGACATACGCTTGCAACATGTGTGTGAACACATATGCAACATCCTGATAAAATAATTGCAACATGAAAAAACACTTACTGCAACATAATACTAAAATAGTTGAAACATTTGGAACATACTGTTGCAACATATTTGTGAAAACATATGCAACATACAGATAAAAAACGATTGCAACATACGTCTTTAAACAGATGAAACATTTTGAACAAACACTTACAACATGCTTATAAAACACTTGCAACCTATGCAACATCCACTGATCTACTTATATAAGAAGCAACTGCAACATACCTTTAAAACGATTGAAACACCTGATGAAATATACATTTGCAACATTGGGGAGGGGAAACCTAGGCCGGTCGATTCCAGTCGGCGGCGAGCGGTGGCGCATGAGCACCACCACCACCACCACCAGTGCCGGGCTTGGGTCGGCGACGACAGGGGGTGGGGGCGAGGAGCGCCATGGTCGCTGGGTGGGGGAGCTCGGTCGTTGTGGTAAGAGAGGGTGCCGCCGAGGGTGGGGAGGCGCCGCGCCGGGGTGGAGGAGAGCCACCCACTTTCCTACAACACCACCTCCATGGATCTCGCCATGGGCGAGCTTATTACTAGAGAGGACGCTCCCACCAGGAAGGAGTTCACGAACGAGGAAGAGTGAGGGACCTGATCAGAGGATCCATGCTGCGCCACGCCGGGCTCAAGCGTTGTCGTCTTGAAGGGCTACTGTGCTATGAGAACACAAGAGAGAGGAGGGGAGGGGAGAGGTCAACGAGTGTATGTTTTGGTGAATACTAGTGGGACTAGAAAGATTTTGATGTGTGATGAAAAATGTGGATAAGAATGAGTGAATAGTGACGTGAGAGACCGATGTTAAGAGAGCGTCAGGCGTGCGTCCGACATTTTAATGGCATCCGGACGGTCGTACAGTACTGATGTTTTTTCGTTCTCTGGGCCTTGTTTAGATTACCTCCAAATTTTAAATTTTTTCACTCTCTCCATCACATCAATTTTTAGCCGCTTGCATGGAGCATTAAATGTAGGTAAAAAAATAACTAATTGCACAGTTTAGTTGGAAATCACGAGATGAATCTTTTGAGCTTAGTTGGTCCACGATTGGACAATATTTACCAAATAAGACGAAAGTGCTACTATTCATCGGGTTAAAATTTTTTGCAATCTAAACATGGCCCTAGCTGTTTTCCGACCTGACTATTGTGCTACATCGAGTTTCCCGCTGTACATTCGGTAAATGGCGTGTGATGCGAACATACGGCAGTCCTGCAATGTGCAGGAATATTTCATGCATGTCGTTTCCAAGTGACCAAGCCATGTTGCTGTTATTTAGTCGGCTATTTTTGGTTGCTACGAGTCGCCTATTTGTAATTTGTGGTTCTTTTTTAAAAATATAATTTGGTAGTGTACTTTTGATGCTCTGTCATGCATGTCATCAACTGATTAGAATTTTCCGAGCAGGAGGTCTCAAGCTCTAAGGCATTTTCCTTCAGATATAACTAGAACGCAAGTGACAATCAACACACTTGTTTGGCTTACCCAGAAATCGATTTTGTTCGGCTTGTTTTTTCAGCCGAAACAGTATTTTTCTCTCACAATAATTCAGTCAGAACAGTGTTTTCTAACCAGTTTCAACCAAGTTTCAGCAAACCGAACGGAACCATAACTGGAACGCATGTTTCACATTGCTGATTATAAGATCTCACTAAAAAAGTATTACAGAAGTTTTTTTTTTGAGCAAACATCATCTCCACTAGAGAGGAGAGGAAGGCAACAACAAACTGCAAACACAATGTTTAGTGGGTGTTTGGGACTGCTGTGCTTCATGTTTTTCAACTCTGCTCCACGTTTTTTAGCCAAACGATTTCAGCTCCACGCACTCTATCCAGAAAAAGAGTAAAGTTATGAAATATAAGTGCTCCACAAACTCCAGTTTTTTATGAAGCTGCTCCACGGTGGAGCTTGTGGAGCAGTCCCAAATAACAAACACCACAGTATATATATAGCAAGACACCCCCCCCCCCCCCCCCACCCCACCCCACCCCACACACACACCCACACCCACACCCCCAAAAACGACACGGTTGATTGACACGCGCGCCACAAAACAAAGTACCACCAAGATCTCCACTGCTATTTGCCTTTATCAATCACCTGTCACCAAACAGTCGCAAGAAAAGGGTTGTGCAATGTAATAATCTAATATAAACTAAAGTTACTAGATTTGATCATTAATTTGATTTAAGTATAACTAACACACCAGCACTAGCCTCTACATGTCTGTATCTTCTACTGATGGACAACTGAGATGAAACTGCACTAGTGCGGTGATGGACAACTAATTCGCAAAAAGACAGAAAATCGACAAGCAAATTAGAAAGACAGATGTAATGCAAATTTGAAAACGACAGATTGCAAATATGTTTTGACAAAACTGTGCCAGACGAACTTCGAAAGAGATCCCTAATTTGATTATAATTGTCGACTGAGAAACAGTTGAAGTATGTATGAACGAGCTAGAATTTGCGTCAAAAAAGAAAATCGGACGGACTAGCTAGAACAAGCGATCTACGTACTCCTATATTATACTATGATGATAGACGCGCAGGATCATCGATCTTCCAGAGCGCAGAGGCCACGGCAACCACACTAGAAGGCCCAGGCATTCTCGCGGCGCGCCTCGTCCTCCTCCTCGGGCGTGAATTCGCTCGTGATCCCGAGCGTCTTTCTTATCTGCTCCGGCGTCTTGCCCTTGATCATGTCGGCGATGGTCTGGCAGGTGAGGTTCAGCAGGCCCTCGATCTTGAGGTAACTAGCGGCCGTGACGAGCGAGTAGAGCGTGCCCATGTCGACGCGCACGAACTCCCTGTCGAAGCGCTCTAGGTCCTCCTCGCCCTCGGCCGGCGGGGCGGCCTCCGCCGCGGAAGAGCTCGAGCTCGCGGGGGCGTGCTTGTTGCAGTACTCGAGCACCTTGGCTAGGGTCTTTGCGTCGACGTCGGGGAGTGTGATACCGTCGCCGCTAGCGTCGGCTCCGGCCTCGTCGATCATGCGGCGCACGGTCTGCGACAGCAACGCCGCCGCCTCCCTCACCTCGAAGCGCGCGCTGTTGTCTGAGCTGACGAGCACGATCGTCTTCTCCCCGCTGCTGGTGCCGCCGTCGCCGCCAGAGTCCGCCGCGGCAGCCATCGCCGCCGCTGCTTGCCTCGTCAGAGTCGCCCTGGGTCGCCGGATAGGTGGCTTGGTGAGTTGGTGGTCTGGTCTCTCCTGAGATTTAGTACTCCGTAGAAGATTGGAAATCAGATTTAGTAGTAGATTGGATTATCGGAAATCAGGACGTGCCTCGGGGAAGCGAAAAGAGGCTCGTGAAGCGAAAATTGGAAATCAGGCCGTGACGGGCTGGCGGCCCCAGCTAAAATCTTGAAGTCGTTCGTGTCAGGTAAAAGAGTTTCTTCGAGCCACGCACGCCCCACGCGAAAGGCTAAACGCGAAAGACGGGCTGACCGAAAAATACTTTTTTTAGGGGACCGCAAAATACTTTTAGCGCTGTTAATGTTGATCAAGGTAATTCTTTAGGTAATTCTTTACTTAAAAAATGAGGTAATGGACGATAGACTAATTATTGATTGTTGATGAATGTTGAATGAATACTATAAAATGGATTAGGAGATATGTTCTTCAAGAGCCCTGTATATGTATTTGAGTATGGCCATGTTCGGCTTACCCCATATTCGGTTTGTTCGGCTTCTTTTTTCAGCCGTAACAGTGTTTTTCTCTCACAACAATTCAGCCGAAACAGTGTTTTTCAGCCAGTTTCAGCCAAGTTTCAGCCATGAATTTTTCTTAATTACATGTTTTCTGTGCATAAGTAATTATAATCTCTACGAGTTCGTTTGGATGTAGACATTGGAGACATGAATTGGGTTTAATACCAAATTATCAATAGTATTGGAATAGCCCCAAATCAAATATTGTTGTTTGGATGGCCATTGAATCAACTTTTGGAATTCTATGAAGTAGGTCAAATCCATTTCCTGTTTGGATGCAAAAGCATGGACTTGAAAATCCTCTCCTCTCTCTCACATGCCCGAGGATCTCTGTGGTGGGTGGAGTTGGGCATAACTTAGGCGGATGTCAACGACGGCTATGGTAGGGTGATGCCTGGCAACGGCCATGGCGGGGTGGAGTCCCCTCGACGGTGGCCATGGCTGGTCAGAGCTAGGCGGAGCTCGGGCAGAGCGTGATAGAGGCCATGGTGGGGAGTAGTTGGGCACCTCTACTATGGCCATGGCAGGTTGGAGCTAGGTGGAGCTCAACGGAGGCCATGGCAGGGAGCTCGGGCAGAGTGCGATGATGGAGGCCACGACGGGGAGGAGCTAGGCCCCTCGACGGCAGCCATGGCACGCTGGAGCTGGAGGAGGAGGAGGAGACCACCGGATCGACGTTACCACCGGCAGATCGACAAAGACGGAGGAGCTCGGTTTGTTAACTTCAAAGACGAGGGTGGAAGATGTGGCAGAGCTTGGTTCTTCGGCGTCGGAGACGGAGCAGGACTAGAGCGAAGAAGCTCAATCGCTGGTGTGAAAGATGGAGGAGCTCGGTCCATGTCCTCTCGTGGACTTTGGGGTGAGGCTTCGTATTGAGGAACAGGGCATGGAGGTGCTGCGAATACCGGTTGGTATTGAACTTGATTTCCACTTTCGAATTCCAAACCATCCATTCAGTGCTAGCCAATACCAATTCCAAATTCGGTGGTTGAATATCTACATCCAAACGCAATGTAAATGAAATAGTTCCTGCTATAGCTTACTATAGTTTTTATAGCTTTTGGAGGAGTCTGACACTAAAAGGCTTAGCCCGCTATTTAAAACTTCGTACTTCAACACCCCTGAAAGCATCTAGGCCCCTAGTTGGGTTTCGGTGATTAATGACAATACAAGATTACTATGACTAACGTATGTTTTACAGATGCAATTAAGTTAGGTCATAGTAATGGAGATCAATCGGGCAATCAAAGTTGTCATGCCCCTATGATGGAAATCGTTTCGGTTTTCAAAGGATGGACGACAAGGTTAAGGATGACTAGTTCTAAGTGTCGATTGGAGTTGGAGTGACACTTAGAGTAGTTTAGGACTTTGTTTTTCCTTTGGCCGTACTATTAAGGGGGGTATGGACGGGTAGCTTGACCTAGTTAAGCCTAGTGAGTTAGGTGTGGTGCACACTTATTAAAACTAGCTCTAGGTAGCTCCTATGAATGCCTAAGATCCTTTGGAGCAAACTTCATTCACATATGATCGAGAGTTGGAAGTGAATGGAGGGTCAAATGCTGACCGGACGCTGGCCCCGGTGCGACCGGACACTGGCCGCAGGGTCCGGTCAGTTCATTTGATTAGCTGTCTACGTTCGGTGCGACCGGACGCTGAAGGGGTCATGTGACCGGACGCTGAAAGGCAGCGTCCGGTCGACTCCAGTAAGGTTCTAGAGAAGAGAATCTGCGACCGGACGCATCCGGTCAGTGCTGACCGGACCCTGAGGGTTTAGCGTCCGGTCAAGTCCAGTAAGGGTTTTATGCGACCAGACGCGTCCGGTCAGTGCTGACCGGACCCTGCCAGCGTCTGGTCAATACATTTTTACTCGTTCACGGGTTGAACTGACCGGAGCGTCCGGTCAACACGACCGGAGCGTCCGGTCACCCTACAGAAGCTCATAACGGTTCGTTTTTTAGGCTACCTTATAAATAGAAGCTCCACTCGTGTGTGGAGTCACTTTTGCTCATTTCAACAGCTGAGAAACACGTTTGTGAGTGCCAAGAAGAGCAAGGTCCTAGTGAGGTGTTTGTGATTTGAGAATCCAAGAGTGAAACCTCATTAGTGAATCAAGAGTAGACAAGTGTGCATCCATCTTCTCATTAGGCTTCGCGTGGTCAAGTGAGAGTTCGTGCTTGTTACTCTTGGTGATCGCCATCACCTAGATGGCTTGGTGGTGATTGGGAGCTTGGTGTTCACCCGGTGGAGCTTGTGGGTGACCCAACTCAAGTTGTGAGCGGCTTTGGGTGATTCGCCGCAATGGAGTGTCGAAGAATCAACCCGTAGAGAGCACTTGATCCTTGCGCGGATCAAGGGGGAGCTACACCCTTGCGCGGGTGCTCCAACGAGGACTAGTGGGGAGTGGCGACTCTCCGATACCTCGGTAAAACATCGCTGCGTTCCTCTCTCCATTTACTTTGAGCATTTACTTTGAGTATTTACTTTGAGCAATTCAATACTTGTCTTTACATTCATAGAATTGCCATGCTAGAGTAAGTTTAAAACATAGGTTGCAAGTCTTTTGTGCGTTAATTTGATAGAAACATTTTTCTAGGCACAAGGGGTTAATTGGGCTATCCGTAGGATTTGATTATTGCAAAAAAAATTTAGAATTAGCCCAATTCACCCTCCCTCTTGGGCATCTTAATCCTTTCAATTAGTATCGAAGCCTCGTGCTCACGTTTTTAAGCTTAACCGCTTAGAGTAAGATGTCTCACGGGGATGGACCTCCTCCTATCTTCGAGGGGGATGATTTTCCATATTGGAAAATTCGCATGGAGGCATATCTAGAAGCTCTAGACGTTGGAATACTTAGAGCCGCCTCTCAAAGGTTCCCAACACCTAAGAATCCCGCACAACTTCAAGGCGATGAAGTGAACTATGAAAAATGGAATACAAAGGCTCGCAACACCATCTTTAGAGGTCTTTGCAAAGATGTGTTCAACCGCGTAAGGAACCACAAAGACGCCCATGTACTATGGTCGGACATTCGTGCGCTCCATGAGGAAACTAAGAGTGAGCGTGAGGAATGCTATCATCTTGTGATTAAAAAGCTAAATTCATTTGAGATGCTTCCCAAAGAATGTGCTAATGAGATGTATTCACGTTTGAATGTTCTTGTAGAGGAAGTCAATGGGCTTGGACTTACTCAAATGTCGCCATCCGACGTTGTGAGAAAGATCTTGAGTGTCCTCCCCATTGACAAATATGGCCATATTGTGACCGTGCTACACCAAGGTGATCTTTCCACCGCTACACCGACACAAATCTTAGGAAAGATCAATGCTCATGAGATGTACATGCACATCACCCCACAAGATGGCTCATCCTCTACAAAGAAGAAAGAGAAGGACTTATCATTCAAAGCGAGTCAAGATAAGGGCAAAGCTAAACTTGAGTATGAGAGCTCAAGTGATGAAGAAGATGATGAAGAAAGTCTTGCTCTCATGGTGAAGAAGACCGCCAAGATGCTAAAGAAGCTAAACAAGAGTGGAATCAAGTTTGATGGCAAGAAGAAGAAGTTCTTCACTAGCTCAAGAAGAAAGCCAATCTCCGAGATGGATTGCTACAATTGTGGTGAACTTGGCCATCTTGCTCATCAATGCACAAAGCCCAAGAAAAACAAGTTCAAGAACAAGAACAAGGGCAAGAAAGATGACTCAAGCAATGAAGATGAAGATGAGAAGAAAAAGAACAAGCCATACAAGAAGAGAGATGGCAAGAAGAGGGACTTCCACAAGAAGAAGAAGAGTGGAAAGGCCTACATTGTCGGTGATTGGCTCACGGACATAGATTCATCAAGTGGATCATCCGATGAAGATAGTGATGATGAAAAGGTGGCCGCCATTGCTATTGATCTTGCATCTTCACTACCACCATAGCCATCATCCTCTACACACCTATGCCTTATGGCCAAAGGTGAACGCAAGGTAACTAAGAGTGATGATAGTAGTGATGATGAACATGCTAGTGATGATGATAGCGATAGCGATGATGACGACTCACCCACATATGATGATCTTGTCAAAATATTAAGAAAATACACTAAGATTATTAGAAAGAGTAGAGCTACAAATGAAAAGTTTGATGCTAAAAATGATTCACTCTTAGCTAAGTGTGATACATTGGAAAAGGCTAATGATGAGCTTCGAGAAACTAATGATGCTATATCATCCAAACTCAAGGAGCTCAAATCCTCCAAGAAAGAGCTTAAAGATAAACATGATAAACTTGAGTAGGTGCACAATGAACTCATCACTAGCCACAACAAGCTAAAAGATAAATACACTACTCTTAAGATTAATCATGATACTCTCGTTATTGCTCAAGAATTTTTACCAAATGAGCCACATGATGCTACTAACCATGTTGTCAAGATTGATATAGCTATTTCATGTGATGATTTAATTGATGAAAGCATTGAGCATGGATCTAGTAGCAAAGGCAAGCAAGTGGTTGAGTGCAATGATTATAATGAGTATGTCAAGCTCAAGAGTGATAATGAGAAGCTCATAAAAGATCTTGAAGAGATGAAAAGCCATAACACCATTGTGCTAGAAACTCTTGATCATGACAAAGAGTTAATCCTTGAGAATGAGAAGCTCAAAGAAGAAAACAAGAAGCTCAAGGAAGAGAAGAACAATGATGTTCTCAAGGAAGAGAACAAGAAGCTCAAGATGGAAAAAGAGCATCTTAAGGTGGGATTGAGCAAGTTTGCTAGAGGCAAGCATCTCCAAAGTGAGCTACTCATGAACACCATCATGAAGATGGATAGAAGTGGCATTGGATATGTGGCAAGTGTAGAGAAGAAGAAGGCTCAAGCTCAACATCAACAATCAAAGCCAAAGCCAAAGTCAAAGAGATGTTTTGAGTGTGGACAAGAAGGCCACTTTGCTCATGAGTGTCAAACTCTACCGCCACAACCCTTGCCCAAGCATGCTAGACCTTTTGCTTTCAATGCTCACTACATGCTTAGAAAAGATTCTAGTGGAAAGATGAAAGTTATGTTCTTAGGACCCCTAACAAGAGTAGGCCTAAGAAGATTTGGGTGGCTAAGTCACTTGTTGAGAAGGTGAAGGGTCCTCAACAAGTTTGGATTCCTAAAGTTTGAATCTCATGTGTGTAGGTGAACTACAAGACCGGTGGAAGTCATTGGGTTATTGATAGTGGTTGCACTCAACATATGACCGGTGATCCTCGTATATTCACCTCACTAGATGAAGAGGTAGATGGACAAGAGAAAATAACATTTGGAGATAATTCAAAGGGCAAAGTTAAAGGATTGGGCAAAGTGGCAATATCAAATGATCATTCCATCTCCAATGTGCTCTATATTGCTTCATTGAGCTTCAACTTGCTATCCGTTGGGCAATTGTGTGATCTTGGCTTTCAATGCTTGTTCACCGAGAAAGAGGTTGTTGTATCCAAGGTAGATGACAATCAAGTGATATTTAATGGATTTAGATACAACAACTTATATCTAGTTGACTTCACCTCCGAAGATGCAAATTTGAAGACTTGCCTATTCACCAAAACAAATCTTGGGTGGCTATGGCATAGAAGACTTGCTCATGTTGGGATGAGCTCACTCAAGAAGCTTATGAAGAATGATTTAGTGAGAGGGTTGAAGGATGTGAAGTTTGAAAAGGACAAGCTTTGTAGTGCATGTCAAGCCGGCAAGCAAGTTGCAAACACTCATCCAACCAAAGCTTTCATATCAATCACAAGAGTGCTAGAACTCCTACACATGGATTTATTTGGACCAACAACATACAAGAGTTTGGGAGGAAATCTCTATTGTCTTATGATTGTGGATGACTATTCAAGGTATACATGGGTGTTCTTCCTTCATGACAAATCCAAAGTTGCCTCTTGCTTCAAGAAGTTTACCAAGAGAGCTCAAAATGAATTTGAAGTGAAGCTCAAGAAGATAAGAAGTGACAATGGCAAAGAGTTTGACAACACAAACATAGAAGCTTATTGTGATGAAGTTAGAATCAAACATGAAGTCTCCGCAACTTATACTCCTCAACAAAATGGTGTAGTTGAGAGGAAGAACCGGACTTTGATCACTCTTGCAAGGACAATGCTAGATGAGTACAACACCTCTGAAGCTCTATGGGCAGAAGCAATCAACACCGCATGTTATGTATCCAACTACCCATTCCTTCAAAAGTTCCTTGGCAAGACACCTTATGAGTTGCTCAATGGGAAGAAGCCGGACATCTCATTCTTTAGGGTGTTTGGTTGCAAATGCTACATCTATAAGAAGCGGCAACACCTAGGGAAGTTTCAAAGATGTTGTGATATAGGTTTTCTTGTTGGTTACTCATTGAAGTCCAAAGCATATAGAGTATTTAATCATGCCACTGGCTTGGTTGAAGAAACATATGATGTGGAATTTGATGAATCTAACGGCTCTCAAGGAGCACATGAGAATCTTGATGATGTAGGTGATGAACCGTTGAGAGAGGCTATGAAGAATATTCCGATGGGAGACATCAAGCCAAAAGATGATGAAGATGATGTAGAAGTCATTAACCAACCTTCTTCATCAAGTGTACCACAAGATGGTGAAAAAGATGGGAGAGTGGAAAATGAAGATACTCATATCTCCCATGAGCAAATGGTGGTACAAGCACAAGATGTTGATGCTCCACAACCTCCTCCTTAAGTGGTCAATAGAAGAAATACACCTCTCCTACAAGATCATCCACAAGATCTCATCATAGGGAGTCCATCAAAGGGTGTAATGACTCGATCTAAAAAACTTACTTCATTTATTGCTCATCACTCTTTTGTCTCTTGCTATGAGCCTACCAAAGTAGAAGAAGCTCTTAAAGATCCAGATTGGATCAATGCCATGCATGAAGAGTTGAACAACTTCACTCGCAATAAAGTTTGGACTCTTGAAGAGCGACCAAAAGGTGCAAGAGTCATTGGAACAAAGTGGGTGTTCCGCAACAAGCAAGATGATCAAGGTGTTGTGAGGAACAAGGCTAGACTAGTAGCAAAGGGGTTCTCTCAAGTTGAAGGTTTGGATTTTGGAGAGACCTTTGCACCGGTTGCAAGATTAGAAGCCATCCGTATCCTTCTTGCATATGCATCACATCATGAAATAAAACTATATCAAATGGATGTGAAAAGTGCATTTTTAAATGGCTTTATTAATGAACTAGTCTATGTTGATCAACCTCCCGAGTTTGAAGACCCTAGATATCCTAATCATGTTTATAGGTTGTCCAAGGCACTATATGGGCTTAAGCAAGCCCCAAGAGCTTGGTATGAGCGCCTTCGGGACTTCCTTATTGAGAAGGGCTTCACCATTGGGAAGGTCGACACCACACTATTCACCAAGAAGCTTGATGGGCATATCTTCATTTTTCAAGTATATGTTGATGATATCATCTTTGGATCATCAAATGAAGACTCATGCAAAGAATTTGGTGAATTGATGTCGAAGGAGTTCGAGATGTCAATGATTGGTGAGCTTACATTCTTTCTTGGTTTTCAAGTCAAGCAAATGAAAGAAGGCATCTTCATTTCTCAAGAGAAATACACAAAAGATCTTCTTAAGAGATTCAAGATGGATGAATGTAAGCCAATCAAGACACCAATGCCTACCAATGGACATCTCGACCTAGATGAGGGAGGTAACCCGGTTGATCAAACTCTCTACCGTTCTATGATTGGTAGCTTGTTATATTTGACCGCATCTTGGCCCGACATCATGTTTAGTGTGTGTATGTGTACTAGATTTCAAGCTAGTCCTAAGGAAACATATTTAATTACCGTAAAAAGAATCCTTAGGTATCTTAAGCACACACCAAGCATTGGCCTTTGGTATCCCAAAGGAGCTTTATTTGAATTAATTGGCTATTCCAATTCGGATTACGCCGGATGCAAAGTTGATAGAAAGAGCACATTTGGAGGGTGCCATTTGCTTGGTAGATCACTTGTGTCTTGGTCCTCCAAGAAACAAAATAGTGTGGCTTTGTCCACCGCCAAAGCGAAATACATTGCCGCGGGTGCTTGTTGTGCACAAATATTATACATGAAACAAACTTTGCTAGACTACAGAGTAGTTCTAGAGAAGGTACCTCTTTTGTGCGACAATGAAAGTGCGGTAAAACTTGCAAATAATCCAGTTCAACACTCTCGCACCAAGCACATAGATATCCGCCATCACTTTCTAAGAGATCATGTTGCTAAAAATGATATATCACTAGAAGGTGTAAGATCCGAAGATCAATTAGCGGATATCTTCACTAAACCGCTAGATGAGGCAATATTTTGTAGATTGCGGAATGAGCTCAATGTACTTGATTTTAGCAACTTCACTAAAAATTGAGCTTGTGTTGTCCCTTGCATTCATTGTAATATACAACATGTTTAAATTTATGGCAATGCATATAGGGCTTGTCTAACATGGTTAAGATAACCGCTGAAAAGCGTGTGAAGAAGCTTAACCTTGGATCAAACTTGACAAGCAACTAGATTTACTTACAAGTATTGCATATGCATGAATGTTGTTTTGTCGTTTTGTTCCATTTGCCCTTTTATCGCCTATCTTCTTAAAAAGAATAATAGCCTAAGGCAAAATATTTTGAAAAATATGAGGGTTTGAGAGATGTCACTCATATCAGTCCCAATTGGTGTTTATTTGAGTCTTAGTCAAGTTGGGACTTGATTGGGAACAGGCAGCGCGAAGGAAGGTTGAAGATTTGCTAGAAAAGCTGCACCGAACGCTGCTATCCAGCGTCCGGTCAGTTCACAGGAGGTGAACTGCTGGTGAAGGAGTGACCGGACGCTGCGTTTGTGTGTCCGGTCAGGAGGGGATCCAGTGTCCGGTCGATCAAAGGAAGAACAAGCTGTACTGACCGGACCCTGCCTGCGTCCGATCATGGACCACCGGACACGTCCGGTCCTGATTCCAGAGGAATTGGACCTCTCTGGAATCGACCGGACGCTGGGTGGTAGCGTCCGGTCGCTACCACCGGAGCGTCCGGTCAGTGGATCTCGCGTGACTTCAGGACTCTTTTCTCCGTTTCCTTCTCTGTCGCGTTTGGGACCCTCATATAACCGCAGCCTTCGAGTTCTTTCTCCTTGACCTAACCCGCGCCGCCGAATCCCGCCATGACCTAGCTAGCGCCGTCGCCTTCACTGCCGCTGCTAGCCGCGCCACCGTAGCTCCATCCCGCTCCCAAGCTCACCGCACCGTCGCTGCAGAGCACTTTGTGCCCGCTTAGCATGCCACCACAGCCGCGTCAACCCTAGCTCACTCGCTCGACTGTCCCGTGCACCTCCCACGACGACAGCGCCGCCGTCGGCTCCTCCGGCTCCCAGTGATCTCAAGGCCGATTCCAGTGCTCTGCCCTTGCTCTCCCCCCCTCCATTGGTAAGGGCAAATTTTTTTTCCTCAAATTGCTTCGCACATGATCTAGTCCAAATCTCAATGCTCTAACCTAAATCATTCAGGGCCGCCGAAATCTTCGAAGCGGTTCGCGATCCCTAACCCTAGTCGGTTCCGAGGTTCCCCGCGCGATGTCTTTCCTTTTCTCGGATCGTCGGATCATCAGGTAGCTTGCCCGTCGTCTCAATTTCGTACCTACATTGCTTGCTTCCTAGGCTTTCGCATCTAGTAGATATATTGTATTTATTCGTATATCTATCTATTCTATCGTGCAGCGAGTCGGTGCCGTTGTGGTTTTTGTGGCAGTTGGCAGTCAACTCGGAGCCAAGCTCGTGAGTAAGGATCGAGGCCAAGCCTCGGGAGTGTCAGTTTGTCTGTTGATCTTCATCAGCGGCAGTTCACCCTCTTGTCAAATCAGATGGCTCGCACCAAGAATGTTGGTGGTGGCCCAGGTGATGATGAATGGAGGCCCCCGCCTCGCCAGCCTGTAGGATCGAAGGGCAAGTCAACCAAGCAGGTGACATCCAAGAAGCACAAGTACCCCGACGCAGAGACAGCGAGAGTAGCAGTTGTTGTAGAGGCCGTAGAGCGTGCAGAGAGAGGCGGTGCCCGTAGTGGAATCGTCATAGCAGATTAGCTGGCACCAGATGCGCAGGACAGACTAAGGGAGATTGAGCGGCTTCATGGTAGTCCACCTGGGACTGTCATGATGGCAGGACATCATCTGGTCATTGAGGAGCCTCAGCATCAGGGGGAGTCCCAGCATGAGGCACAGCAGCAGCCCCCACCAGCAGAGCCTTAGCCAGCCCAGGAGACTCAGGAGAGTCAGCAGACCGAGGTGACCGAGCCGGCACCCCAGCTACGCCGCTCAGGTCATACCAGTGCTACAGTTCCACCGAGGCCAGCTACACAGCGTAGGGGGTCACGCCCTCCGCCCAGACCACAGGGTCCGCCTCTAGTGGTACACCTCGACTTGAGGGCCGCTATAGCTAGGCAGGTTCGCCAGCTGCGCTTTGTTGAGTTCGACGTGTGGTTCCCTCCGAGGAGGGATGAGAGAGCAGCTGAGGGGTTCTATACACCGCTCTAGGAGGACTTCTACAATGCCTATATCAATAGTGGGGCAGTGTTCAGATCACAGAGGGTTTGCAGTTTGGAGTCTATTGTGGCAGCAGCTGGAGAGCACATCCGCCCCTACTTGTTATATTTACCGGGGCTTGCAGATCTGATTGGCCAGATAGGAGTATATGTACCATCTTGGGTCCAGCAGTTCTATGCTTCACTCTACGTTGATCCGTATCACAACTTCATTCATTTTGCATTCAACGGCAGAGATTACCAGGTGAGGAGCTCTAGGGCCCGGGAGATACTGCGGCTATAGGATCAGCCTGTCAAGCTACATGAGGTATGCTATGGACAGCAGGAGCCTCCTAGGCGTCCTCATGGAGGGTTGGTGCCCCCTACAGATTTAGTGCGACATTGCTTCAAGGAGCCCTTTGGTGAGGGGTTGAGCAGGAACCCTAGTGACTTGACTCCTACAGCGAGAGTGCTAGAGGCCATTATTAGGAGGACACTGCTTCCTAGGTTGGGATACAGGGAGGGCCTGACTCGCTTATAGCTCTAGCTTCTTAATGCTCTGATGCAGCAGACCGTATTCGACATTTGGGACCTCCTTCTATCAGAGATGGAGGATACTATTGCTGAGGGTTTCAAGGGTCGCCGACAGCTTCCTTATGCACATTGGGTCACATTCTTGATGCTCAAGTGTGTGCAGGTCAGGACTCCTGAGTTAGTTGCTGAGTACAGGGCTGCCACCACAGAGTTTCCAGCATACAACATGGCACAGAGGATCAGGTACAGCACTCCACAGGCACCAGCTCGGCCCAGCCATCGTCTAGATGTTCCCAAGTCAGCAGCTCAGTAGGACGAGATCATTAGAGGCATCGCCGCTACAGAGGAGGAGCAGCTTGAGGCACAGCAGGAGATGACTGAGTCCAGTGATAGCTTGGATGATGACTATCTACCGATTCCTCAGATGCCTCCACGCAGACATGATGCAGAGGCCGGTAGTTCCAGCTCAGCTCCACCAGCACCGCAGACGGATCCCGCATTGATAGCTATTCTTGAGCGGATGTAGCAGGACCAGGCACGACAGGCACAGGAGACCGCTGCCAACTTCGCATAGTTCTAGGCTCGTCAGGACGAGTTCCAGAGGCAGCAGCAGCTTCTCCAGCAGCAGCAACAGCAGATGCATCACCAGCAGATACTTATGCAGCAGCAGCTTATGGGCTTCATGCAGCATGTCGTGACAGCACTTGGGGCTCCACTGCCACAGTCTTTGCCCCAGCTTGCTCAGCCTGCCTCCACCATGATGACTCCAGCTATACAGCCCAGCGGGCTTCAGAGTCAGGGACAGCCTCTAGCTCCATTCGCTTCACCTACAGTTCAGATGTCCCAGTGGTTGTCCTCATCGATGGTTGCCCCGCAGTTCACTCCATATCACACGGGTTTCTCACCAGAGCCATCACCCTCGCTATTTGTGCCTGACACGTCAGTCTCCAGGAGTCTTGGAGCATCTTTCAGTGAGCTGACCGGTATGCCTACACCACCTCATATGCATGCCGCCGGTCCTTCTACAGCAGCTCCAGTTGCAGTGACTACTCAGAGGCTTCCTAGCTCAGTCGCATCATCAGATCCTATAGATGTACCAGCAGCTTCACAGGCAGCACCTGTCCCAGCTTAGATCCAGACCGCTTTAGCGACACTTCCTGCCACAGAGGGTCAGTCAGTTTAGAGCTCAGGGTTAGACGATGATGGTGCCTAGTTCCAGCTTGCCCCACGTACTTCAGCGCCCGACTCATCCACTGCAGCCCCGCCGACCGACCCTTAGCTTTTTGGTGTTTGACGCCAAAGGGGGAGAGGGTTTGAGTATGTAGACTCAGGGAGAGTGTGATCTAGGGGGAGCTAGTTATATAGTAGTAGCATATTATATACATTTGGAGTTTTATTTGTGAGATACACTTACTTATGCATTCGTGTGATTACTTTCATGCATATTATTATATCTATGTGACAATGCTATCTACGTGATTGTGATATATGACATGTGTGCTCTCTACTTTACATTATTTATGTGTCATATCACTTGTGTTATGCTTATTTGCCTTTGCTTCCATAGTTTTACTCCGATGCAAATGAGCTTTGTTACTCGTACTCATGCTTAATTCATATTCTTTGAGTACACTGTGTTGGCTTGGGTCATATAAGCTTGACTAACACTTTTGTTCTTATAGACAAAAGCTTATATGAACTAAGCCCGTCAAAAACCTCACTCTTTCACATATTCGAGGTGGTATTGTCATCAATCACCAAAAAGGGGAAGATTGAAAGCATCTAGGCCCCTAGTTGGGTTTCGGTGATTAATGACAATATAAGATTACTATGACTAACGTATGTTTTGCAGATGCAATTAAGTTAGGTCATAGTAATGGAGATCAATCGAGCAATCAAAGTTGTCATGCCCCTACGATGGAAATCGTTTCGGTTTTCAAAGGATGGATGACAAGGTTAAGGATGACTAGTTCTAAGTGTCGATTGGAGTTGGAGTGACACTTAGAGTAGTTTAGGACTTTTTTTTCCTTTGGCCGTACTATTAAGGGGGTATGGACGGGTAGCTTGACCTAGTTAAGCCTAGTGAGTTAGGTGTGGTGCACAGTTGTTAAAACTAGCTCTAGGTAGCTCCTATGAATGCCTAAGATCCTTTGGAGCAAACTTCATTCATATATGATCAAGAGTTGGAAGTGAATGGAGGGTCAAATGCTGACCGGACGCTGGCCCCGGTGCGACCGGACGCTGGCCGCAGGGTCCGGTCAGTTTATTTGTTCAGCTGTCTGCGTTCGGTGCGACCGGACGCTGAAGGGGTCATGTGACCGGATGCTGAAAGGCAGCGTCCGGTTAACTCCAGTAAGGTTCCAGAGAAGGGAATCTGCGACCGGACGCATCCGGTCAGTGCTGACCGGACCCTGAGGGTTCAGCATCCGGTCAAGTCCAGTAAGGTTCCAGTAAGGGTTTTATGCGACCGGATGCGTCCGATCAGTGCTGACCGAACCCTGCCAGCGTCCGGTCAATACTTTTTTACTGGTTCGCGGGTTGAACTGACCGGAGCGTCCGGTCACCCCGCAGAAGCTCATAACGATTCGTTTTTAGGCTGCCTTATAAATAGAAGCTCCACTCGTGTGTGGAGTCACTTTTGCTCATTTCAACAGCTGAGAAACACGTTTGTGAGTGCCAAGAAGAGCAAGGTCCTAGTGAGGTGTTTGTGATTTGAGAATCCAAGAGTGAAACCTCATTAGTGAATCAAGAGTAGACAAGTGTGCATCCATCTTCTCATTAGGCTTCGCATGGTCAAGTGAGAGTTCATGCTTGTTACTCTTGGTGATCGCCATCACCTAGATGGCTTGGTGGTGATTGGGAGCTTGGTGTTCACCCGGTGGAGCTTGTGGGTGACCCAACTCAAGTTGTGAGCGGCTTTGGGTGATTCGCCGCGACGGAGTGTCGAAGAATCAACCCGTAGAGAGCACTTGATCCTTGCGCGGATCAAGGGGGAGCTACACCCTTGTGCGGGTGCTCCAACGAGGACTAGTGGGGAGTGGCGACTCTCCGATACCTCGGCAAAACATCGCCGCGTTCCTCTCTCCATTTACTTTGAGCATTTACTTTGAGTATTTACTTTGAGCAATTCAATACTTGTCTTTACATTCATAGAATTGCCATGCTAGAGTAAGTTTAGAACATAGGTTACAAGTCTTTTGTGCGTTAATTTGATAGAAACACTTTTCTTGGCACAAGGGGTTAATTGGGCTATCCGTAGGATTTGATTATTGCAAGAAAATTTAGAATTAGCCCAATTCACCCCCCTCTTGGGCATCTTGATCCTTTCAACCCCATCGTTACTTATGCACCAAAGTGCCTAACAAAATGTTTGTCACTAGCACATAGATTTAGTGCTAGTTTGAATCTAGAAGATGGCTGCCGAGCTAGAGAAAATATAGCCTAGACACTGTCCAACCCTGTTGCCCCATTTGGTTTCTGCTCATTGCCGCCACCTAAGCATAGTTATTAGAACCGGACTAGATATCAAACTGGTTGAGATCTCAATTTACGGTTTGATTGGTTCAAACCGTTGAATCACCCGCTCAAAGCCTTTAATAATAATAATAATAATACATGTATGCAAAACACAAAAGATTGTGTAGCTCAGTGGTGGGAACTCTTCTTTGCACTTGGTGGCCTACCTTTTTTTTGTGTATTTTCACTTCCCACGCATGACTTGCTCTGCTTAGCGCGTCACGTTCGGTTTGTTAGCAACTCATTGGGGGTGGCTTTTATTGGTTTTTGAGGAAAAAAAATGGCGGTTCCTTCGATCTATTGCTAGTTTGATTGTATATCAATCTTTTAAGTGAATCGAACGATTGGGGTTCTGTCGTTCTGGTTCCGATTTTTTCTGGTCAGACCACTGATTCGGCCTGTTTCTAATAACTATGCACCTAAGCCCTCAGTCAGTAAACAAATCTATCTGGAGGTGATGTGGTGGCAGGGCGAATTTTTCCTCACCTGGAGAACCCTTCTCTCCATTAGGTGTTATGGCGGTCTTGACTCTAGTGCTCGCTCAGGGCGCTGGGAATAGATTTCACGCCCTAGCTACTGATCTGTCGCCTCTACTGGCATGGTGCATACTGCCTAATCTCCTTGGTGGTGAAGTCGACAATAACCATGGTTTGTTAGTCTTAGCCCGGTGACCGCCGATCTGCCATTGTGTTGCTCGTCTCTACTTTCCCCTAGGATCACTTGAGAGTGCATACTGCCTAATCTCCGTGGTGGTGCAGTCCACAGTAGCTAGGTTTGTTAGTCTTAGTCCGGTGATCATTGGTCGTCTCTTGGTGGTGTCAGGATGGATGCGTTGTTAGTCATGTCGGTGTACATGCAGAAATTCTAGGTTAATGGTCAGCACCTGGGGAAGTGACGGTGGGATTTATCATCAGGGCCTAAGGCAATATTACTGTTAGAATGCACGTTTAGATCCAGACCCAAACGGATCTACCAACCAAAGGACATGGAAGCTTAAACATCATAGAGAAAATACGCAAGTGAGAACAATGTTTTAATAGTGTCAAACCTGACATCAAACATTCTTTAATATATAATGATTTATAGAACAATGTTGACAGTGTGCAATTACAATTCTGTAGTAGTCGTATACAAAGACCTTTTCCTCACGCTAGGTACTTCCTATTCTGTTGGATGAGCTTGTCGACTACAATGTTGTGACAGAACCGCCCAATTTATACAAGATCAAGTACGGCTGTCCCCGCTTAACACGTTGACACACGCTTACTCTCACTTATATAAACCCGGTAGTCCGCCGAGTGTCACGCAGGACCTCGGTAAATCAACATCACAACTAAGATCGCGTGATTAAGCAAATACACATCACATACGCAGAGTTGCAGCGGAAATAATATTACAAATAGATTCATAAATAATAATACAAGTTTGGATTTCAAAACCGATTAGTGAAAACAACATTGCTTTCAAAGGATTTCATTAATATGAGTTCCAAATACATTGCTAGCATAAGTGACGTCCTCAGACAAAAGCATGTAGATGAGAAGTGAATATAGAGTCACCGAGCCCACCGGTGGTTAGCCACCATCCTCAGCAGGTCAAACCTTACCTGCAACATGGTGGGATAAACCCTGAGTACTCGAATGTACTCAGCTAGACTTACCCGTCATAACCAGAAATAAAATTGACTCCAAGGAGTATGCAAGGCTTTATAAGTGGAGGTAGCTTGACAACATTTTGCATAAAAAGCGATTAACTCAATTATACAATTATAATTCTGTCATCAAGTTAATTAGAACTATCCATATCTAGATTAGCAACTATCCTGTGCCAAACATGTGGTATATCTTTTTAGAGCATATAATAGTAACCATAGCAGGTATAGTAATTCCATGTTTATCCGAACCATCACATTCCATAATCCAATTACTACGATGTTGGGACTAGCCAAGTTTCTCACTATCCGGGAGAGACGGCGATTCGAATTGTTTTCAACCAGCTGGGAATTTATTCCTAACACAAACCTAGATCTACCAGCCACGATAGTCTTAGGTCACCTTTGGTACAACTCAGGTACACATTTTGCGGGTCCGTACTGCATCGCACAATCTAGAACACTAGATGCCAGGATGCTCAGGCCAAGCCTGCCCTTGGGCTCAGTCTAATCGTTCCCCGGAAGGAGCGCACAACAGAACGGTTCCCGGCCTGAGTTGAATTACTCGGCTTCGCGGTCGGAACGAGTTATCCGGCCAGCTAAGTGAGAGGCATGCGTTCAATCTTGTCAGAAGCGCCAACAATGGTACGGTCCTTAATCGACACAGACGGAATCACATGAGTCAACCTACACATAGACTCCGCCCGGCCTCGATTTACTTTTACCCCATGGTTCTTTTCCACGATAGCAAATATAGCCAACCGTGCTCCGGTATCCACCTATATCTCGCAGGTGACAGGATATCACCCGACTTCTACCGGTCTAAGCATGGCTAAGCATATATTCGATCCTGGACTTATACCGGTTAAAGGTGTAATATCTGGACAAGGAATTTATATGCATCAAGTGGTTCCATTCAATTCTTATAACCTAATGCATCAATCATAAGTACTTAAGTAATCATTTGTAAAATACTGGGAGACTTAAAATGCTCCGGGGCTTGCCTAGGATCCGACACAAGTCAGTTTAGTTAGTTTGCACCGACTTGGTGACATCTCCGGTCCTAGCACTTGCTTAGTCCTTCCATCTTCGGGATAGATCCACCAAACACCGTCTTCGGGTTTGACTCCACATCACATCCTTCAAGTGGTTCATCTAGCGTACCCAAATGAGATGCAAGATGCATGTGTATGAATACATGGAAGTGCAATAGATAATGCAGCGCATGCAGTAAGTAAGACAAGCACAAGGTTACGTTAACATGCACAAGCACTTCACATTGCTTACTTTAAATATCGCACAATTTATAATGCCATGATAGCAAAGAAGATGATAACACCAAGCATGACACAAGTTTCCCAAGATCTCAGGTACTCTAACTCAACCATCATCAAAGGTATGAGCCACACTTAGCAATATACAAGCAAACAACTATAATTGGAATCTGTCAATTTCTGGACATGCAAACAGCAGCTACAAGATTTAGCTATAACTGGAGTTACACAAATCCAAATGACTTGCAAGAAGACATTCTGGAAAGCTTATGAAATTTTCGACAATTCATATTTAATCATCTTAGCATGATTCTCAAGTTAACTAAGTCAAATATACCCATTTATAGAAACTGGTCTAAACAAGACAGAGAGTAATCAATTCTGTAACCCAACTTTAAATAGGCATAACTCACAAACTACTTAGCCAAATACCACCAAATTTTAACAGAATCTAGATACATGAATTATCTACAACTTTGTTATTATCACCAAAAGCTCATTCAAATCCTAACTAGATCAAACACTAGCATCTTTCAGATCTGCTCAGAATAAAATCAAAACTTGATAGAAGACTTAAAAGTCATGTAACTCCTAAACTATCAGGCCTATGGTCTTACAATTTGAACACAAGCAAGATTATGAAATTTGCTATAACTTTTGTATTCACTACAACCATAGCAGATGTAACATCCCGGCACAGGACTTAACAGGATTAATAGGATACTCATACCAATAAATTGCAACTTCTTTTCCGGAAGCCCATCTGCAAATAACTCCGAGGTTAAGCGTGCTTGGCCTGGAGCGATGGGTGACCGACCGGGAAGTTCTTCCCGGGTGCGCATGAGTGAGGACAAAGTGCGTAGAAAAGACCTGTGTTGGTCTGTGAGGGCAGTCTATATCCTAGAGAAGCTGCCAGATGTAAGCGGGCCCAGCCTCGGAGAGGCGGGACGTTACAGCAAACATCATTTACACCACGAAAATAATTGCAAAAGCAAAACTGCAAATCTAGCCCAACAGCAGTGGTATAGAAAACAGATAGCATCATTAGAGAAGCATAACTGGAGTTCTAGACCTCCAACAAACATGAAACATAACTTTTTGAAAATCTTAGGAAGTTACCTACAACTTTCTTATTCTCATATTAAGATGATTCTATAGTTAGAAGGGTCAACTAATCCAATAATTGCATCTCTATCCAAAACATAGACAGAAACTGACATGCCCCTTTAAACAGCTATAAATGGAGTTATACATGTCCAATAAATGTGGTTCTAGACTCTTTAGAAATCTTAGCAAATTCTAAACAACTTTGTTGTAAACACCTAAAGGTAATTCTACTACTAAGAAGGCCCTATAGTAAGAACAAGGAAACCCTGTCTGGGTTTGGGCAGAAACAGCCACAGAGATTTAAGCAAGTATAACTCAAGATCTACTTAGCCAAAAATCATGATATTTAACTTTTTGGAAAGCTTAAGAAAAGTACTAAAACTCATGTATTGTCATCAAATCATGATTCATAACTTAACTGAGCCAATTAATTCAAACATGCAGAGCTATTCAGAATAGGAGCAAATCAAAACAGGGCATTTGCTATTTTTATAACTCTTAAACTATAAATCCTAAACTCATGAAATTTTTACCAGACAACAACAATCACCTTAGTAGCACTCCACAAAAATTTCACATTTATTTGAGCACATCAACTGCAATTATAAAAAAAAACAAGTAAGACTAGCATTCAAACCCTGACTGCACAAATCCATTTTTACAGCTAAAACTTTAAACTAAAACCTGACATATTATAGATCTAGTGCATAGATAATTTCACAAGGATTCCAAAAAGTCCTCATTTACTATTTTACGAATTTTCTACGATTTACTATGAATTTCCAAAGTTTCACCCGATTTACAACAAATAGGTCCCTCGAGGCACTATTCACTTGAGTCAATGACATCGCATTTAGGCCCTTCCCTTTAGTCGAATTTTAAGACGTGGTCCCTGACGGGATTTGGAGCAGAGGATGCACTGGACTTCGTCGAATCCGGCCGGAGGAGGCTTTTCGGCGGCGGTGGAGTGGTGGTGGAGCATAAGGGGAGTCGTGCGCACCCAGGGGACAGCTCGGCACGGCCCGAGGCGGCCCGAGTTGACCCGGCCACGCGAGCCCACGGCTCGGCGGTGGAGCGGCACGGCAGGGGAGGGCACGACGGTGGCGAAGCGATGACCAATGCTGGCTCCGGCTGTCCCGGATCCCGGCGCGCCTCCTAACGACCGCCGCTTGGCCTGGGGTGGCCTGTGGCTTGCTAGCCGCGTGAGCAGGCGGCACCGGCGACAGCGGCTTCCGCGGCGAGGCCACGACGGCGAGAGGGCGCTCGGGAAAGGAGCTGGGGAGGAGGAGAGGAGGTGTGGCTGGCCCTAGCCTCGCGCCCACGAAGGAAGGGCGCAGCCCGTCTGTAGGAGCTGCGACGGCCGGCTGGAAGCTCCGCTCGACGGCCATGCTCGAGCTCGCGGCGTCATTGTGCCAGCTGGAGAGAGCAGGAGAGGGAAGGGGAAGGGAGAGGGAGAGAGTGAATGGAGAGAGCAGGAGAAAACAGGGCTCCGGCTCGGTTTTCATGCGCCTGGGCGAGGTGGCGACGGCGCAGGCATAGGAGGCCACGCGGCGCGCGCGTCTAGGGCTGGTCGGCCACAGTAATCAAAATTCAAATTTATGAATACTACCTCAAAAATACGTCTGAGACCCATATTTCGTACCTCTTTAACTCCTAAACCACGATGATTTAGCAAAAACTCTATTAGTAAAAATTGTAGATCTACATACCAGCTTCAATTTTTCTTAAAGCGTCAAAGTCTGATTAGGCCTGGTTGGAGAGATACAATGATCTAAAGTGGGGTACACGAAACTGAAATCAGCTCCCACACTTAGCCAAATTTGCGAAGTCCAAAAACAGCAGTTTGTTGATTCTTGTGAGCTCCATTTGACCTAGCTAGGAACTGAATTAGCTCTTGAGCATCAAACAAATTTGGTTCTATTCAACTTAAACTTCAACTTTTATTTAAGGTGTAACTCCATGCAAGCACCGTAAGCAATGGGTCAACATAGGTCAAGTAGCATCGCGGTAATGCTTAAATCTGAGTTTTAGACCGATTGATGCATTTTCTTGATCTCTGCTCAACACGAACCCTTCATGACTTTTGTGGTAGAGTTCAATTAGAGTCATTTGGGCAAGGTCCCAAGGTTTGGTTGACGATCTAGAATTCCATTCACTTAATAAAGCAATCCAAGAAAGATTATAACTTATCATTTCATGTGACTTTTTGATTCCAACTGTCATGAAACTTTTCCAGTGATCACTATAGATAGAGCGTGATGTGAGACACATGAAACAAGTTTCATTAACATCACTCACACATATATCTTGAAAAGGGTTATCATGTAAACAAGGTGTTTTATCCAAATTCAAGTTGAGCTCAATTTCATACATTTGACTTTGACATCTTCAACACCACTTGATCTGTCATGTTTGGGCTCAAACCCACGGCTTAGCTGGTGGCAAACACCCGGGGTGTTACAAATGTTGTAGGTCTTCTCGGTAGGATGGAAGCCGTCCCAGAAAATATAATCGATTGCATTTGGACATGCATTGTGATATGCAATGAATACGGCAGCACTTAACACTGTGCTACCACAACAACCTTCTTTGACCTCCTTGAAACCTACATAATTGTGACACAATATTCAGTACAAAAATTATTCTAATGACAATATGTCAAATAACATCTCTTTAGGAAGAAGAGAAAATACCAACTATCATCATATTACACATGATTTTTATTACATAGATCATGCAACTGCAAAGATTATTATCTGTCATATATTCTCCAGCTAAACTAAGTGCGTGTACCTACTTAATACAAAGAGTAGAACCTTCACCTAAAAGTATCTACATCCTTTTAGCGGTCAATTTTTAGATGGTATGCCAATTATAAGATTTGTTGTCTAAATTTATAATTTAAAATTGTAAATGCAAGAATATCATGTTATTAAAACAAATGAAAACATAAAACTCACCATAAAAAACTGGATTCTGAATAAGGTCAAGTAAAATGTAGTATATATCAATATAAACAAACTTTGACCCATAACCATTCCATTCTGCATTTAGTCTATCTATTTCCTTTGAGATCTTTGAATTAAATAATACTGATGCTTGATTCCTTAGTGGCTTGCATTCCCTTGATGGACTTCCTCCAAGTATTATTTGAGATGGACAGCAGCCTAATGGTGGAACACCAACAACTCCAATTTTCTTAGTTCCCATATTGTTCAGAGTCTGTACAGAAATGGAGCATGAATGTTTGTGTACTGAGAAAATGGATTTTACTAATATAATCGCATGCCACATTGAACTTATAAATTAAATATAATCTTTTGTTTGCCAAAGATTAAAAAAGTCTATGTCTTGCATGTTTTGTGTAGCACAGTTCATGTTGTAATAAAAACATGTGTAGTGCATGCAGGGATAAATTCTACTGCAAACATAAGGGAATTAAAAAATGTCTAAATGCACAAATAAATTGTCAAAGTGTGATGAAGCTTTTATGAATATAGAGACGATGGAACATAGAAAAGACATATTAAAAAGTTTCATATAACTCATTCTCAAAGAATTTAGATATTCAAAATCGTAGCAATTACCATTGTGAAGTTGATAGCCGAAGAGACAAGAAAGTCAATATAAGAAGGAAGGTCATATTCATGGCGTCTTAAAGGAACTGCAAAATAGTTATTTACAATATCATTGGCCCCCATGATTGTAAAGAAGATGGCTTTAGAGATAACATGTGTCATCTTCTCCTCTCCAACAATAGCTGCTACCTTCTCCTTGTAGTCATGGGATAATTCAAGTTGCTCCGCACTCGACCTGGCAGTCTACATGCATTTGTATTCCTTGATTTATGGATATGGAGTGGTGATATTATTCATAGAAACAATTAATTCTATTTTCAGATTGTAATTACTTGATATGTGAAAAGAAAAGAAATGGCACCGAGAGCGTAGATGTGAGTGGATCATATCCACTGCCTCCAGAAGCAAAGGCCACACCAGTGAGTAGGCCATTTGGTTGAAGGTCGTCAGCAAGGTAAGGAGGCAGTAGTTCCTTAACACCCAACTTAGAAGCTGCTCACAAATAATTATAATAATATATATAATAAGAAAGAATGAAGTTTTATTAAGGATATAAATGGAGCTAGCTCTGACAGTATATATTTAAGAAATCAATCATATGCTTCATGATCAAACTAAAACTACAGATGCCTTAGCTCTGTTTTTCTACTTCGTGCTGTACACACATGTATTCACAACATACTATTGGCAAATATGGAAATCAAATCACCATTGGAATCAAGATTATCTAGAAAAAGAAAGAAAATGAGATGAAGAGGAGGGAATAAAGAAGAAATATGAAATCAAAATCCAATGCGGATCAACTTTGACAACTCCAACTCCGACAAACTCCTCTTCTTCTCTGATGACCATCTTGTCTTCTCTGGTGAAGAATCTAGCTCGGGTTAGGGTTACAGAGTTGGGTTTTGGGGATGGGGAGGGAATCATTGGCTTCTAGGTCAAAAGGGATGCCTAGGGAGGCAGCCAGACCACAGATGGTGATGATGTGTCGGCCGAAATGGTGGGCACTGGTAGCGCCACTGCTGAGATGGTGTTGGAGGCCTGTTGGAGAGGGTCGGTGGCGCATTGGATCCATAGGAATTATGATGGCATGATGGAGGGCTACAGATATAGGGGCGACGGTGCCATGTCGGATCGGGGGGGGGGGGGGGGGGGGGGGGGGGGTGGAGGCGGAAGCCGAGGAAGGGAAAGGTAAAAGTGGTCCTCAATCATTAGCATCACTACAACATTTAGGCTGTGTTTAGTTCGCGAAATTTGAGAATTTGGCTACGGTAGCACTTTCGTTTTTATTTGGCAATTAGTGTTCAATCATGGACTAATTAGGCTCAAAACGTTCGTCTCGCGATTTTCAACCAAACTGTGCAATTAGTTTTTTTTCATCTACATTTAATGCTTCATGCACGTATCGCAAGATTCGATGTGATGACTACTATAACACTTTTTGGAAATTGGGAACTAAACACAGCCTTATAGTAGTTGTGGCTGTGGCACCTTCAAAGCCGGGAACTGTGATGGTAGAGGCTTGGGATCAAATTCAAGCAAGTTATGGCGAAGGAGGAGGGGGGGAAGGGATGGGAAAAGGGACGATGCTTGTTGACATCTAAGGCAGCGACAACAAGGCGGGATGCAGGGATGGCATGGTTGCGAGGAAGAAGAGAACATGCGAATAGAATGGGGTACAATGACATGATTTGTTTTTTCAAGAGGTTGGTGTGGGGGCTCTTGCATTGTCCTAGTCTTCTCCTTTTGAAATTTCATGTAAATAAACATAGCGGCCATAATTCTTAGACCTTGGCTAACCTCTTTGAAAAATGATGCAATTCTAAATCTATCTCTAGCCAAACTTTCTAAAGCTTGACTGAATTTATAGAAAAAAGAGTATGAATATTTGTAACACAAAACAGGTATACTATTAAAATATATCTAATCACATGATTCTGTATAATAAATATTGATACTTTTTATCTAAATTTAGTTAACTAAAAAATACTTCGGTTTGGTACTATTTTAAAATTGAGTTCTTTTCCGGAGGGAGTAAATGCCGCCCATTATGCTTTTAGTAGCTACCATCTCGAACCTCCCCTGCATCATGTTATCATGCATTTAAAGTTTGGTGAAGACAGAGCTACGGCAGGACTGCAGAAGCCAGAATTATTCAAGCTAATATAAGATATGGCAGTATGGAAAACGTGACATTGTTTTCTTAACGTGAAATGGTATTTTGTTCGTAAAATTTTTGTATATACATTTCTGCTGGTTGTTTCAAAATATTTCCTAGAATCATTTGAAGACTCATGAGATAACTAAAATAACTTATGTTTAATGCCCTGTGTCCGGCCCATACTTGGGCACCAGTATGGCAGTATGGCCATTCGTAATAATCTGGCCCACTCTCTATATTAATTGCTTTTTTAAGACAAAATGACTAATATACAAATTTATCAAACTAGTTCAAGAGTATATTGTCTTAAAACCAGCTGTTTAGTTTATTTTAAGAAGAGAAACAGTGACTTCATTGGCTTTTAGTTTATTTTAAGAAGAGAAATAAAAAAATATTGCAGTTACGAAGGAGCCGAAGCTATACCAAATATGGCCTTAGGCCTTGTTTAGATTGATGTTAGGAATCAGTATTTGGCACTGTAGCACTTTCGTTTGTATTTGACAATTATTGTCCAATCATGGCCCAACTAGGCTCAAAAGATTCGTCTCGTAATTTACAATCAAATTGTGTAATTAGTTATTTTTTTTTATCTACATTTAATACTCCATACATGTGTCCAAAGATTTGATGTGATGGAGAGAGAGTGAAAAAACTTGCAATCTAAACAAGGCCTTAGACTCATTATAGAGCATTCATTTAGAAAGTTAGTTTGAGCACCTTTAAAGTTTTGACAGTATTCTTAAATACTCCCTCTGTTTCTCAACAAATTATTAGTTCGTTCTGGTTTTTCTAGGTACTCTACATTGTTTCTACTATTGTCTAGATGTAGACTATGACTAATAAATACATAATTGCTATGCATCTAAAAAGTCAGAACAATTTATAATTTAAAACAGAAGAGTATTTAATTAATAAGTATGCATATTTCTGCTACCATGCATGTAAAAGCTGTTTGGATGGCGGCTGCAAAAGGTTGTCTGAGCCATGCCGCGCCACCAGGCATCCGATTTTGGACGCCTAGGGCCAAGATCTCTTGCCTGGCTAGGCTAGGCAATGCCTGCCAGGGTTCCATGCAAACGTGCCCCTGTATAGCGATTAGATGATGATAGGCACCTTATCAAACACCACTAACTTTATACCGCCGTCTTGTCCTCTTGATAGATTTGCCATTTTAACCTCTTCCACTCCATGCAGTACCTCCAGCCAACAAGTACTATCATGCATGAAAAAGATTTAAACGCTATATGATGCCAACATACCTAATAGGTCTCCGGGGTCAAGACCATTGGAGTACCTCCCCGGTGGCAACCCCGCCGGGGAAGTCCTGCCCGTACGGAGGGAAGTTGGCCTTTGCCTCCGTCAGCCGGTGGTTGTTGTTGTCAGGATCGACGATGCAGGCCAGACGAGACGCCATTATTGACTGCCTCGCACCTTGTTGACCTAGCTTGTTTCTCTCACTCGCAGTCGCAGCGGCTGTATGGGTGTATTTTTTTTTAATTTTAACACTTTTTGTAAACTAATTTTAAATCTAACACTGTTTTTTTTTTCAAAACTAACACTTTTGGCCACGCCTATTGTCATGGCGTGGCGAAATGCCTGTGCCGCGCCATGCATGGTGACGCGGCGGGTGGCTGACGTGGCGACGACCGGAAATGCTGACCGGTGATGTGGCAGGGCTTGCGGCGCCACCGATCTTGGCGCGCCCTGATAGGTGGCGCGGCAGAGCCGAATAAAAAGGCCCACCTGCTCGAGCAGCAAGCCCGCCTGCCAGAGCCCGCCCGCGCCTAGCCGCCCGCCGCCGCACCACCGCCAGCCCGCCTGCCCGCGGCCGCCTCCCTCCCTCCTCGGCCTCGTTCAAGGTAATGACGCGCTTTTTTTTGTTTGAATGGTGGATAAGAATATTATGAATGGAAGTTAAAGTTAGGAGGAAAATTATGTTTGGGAACTATGGGCTACGGTTTGGAGGAAGATATTAGTTTGATTTTATCAATGTTAAGGTTAATTATTTAGTTAGAAGTATGTTTACCATGTATATTTTTTTTGCTATAAGTGTTGGTTATATTATTTTAGTTGCAATGCAAATGATTATATTTTACAATAATTTGCGTTGTTTTGATTGATGTTTAATTTGAACCGTTTTATTAGATGGAAGACATGTTTCGTGAGCAGTTGTGGTGAAAACGGGGTCGTCCTAGAGAATTGTACCCCGACGAGTCTAGCAAAGATGCCCTCGTCCCTCCTGATCTCCCTGTCCCTAATTGTGACTATGGTCGTCCGGCCGACGTGTTTCAATCGAGACATCCGGACACAGCGACTCGTTGCTTCTACACATGTAGTCGTTTTAATGTAAGTAATTGTTTCCGTATGTTTTTTTCTTAATTTGTATTACTAGGTTACTAATATTTTATTGGAATTTTGTTGTGTAGACCTATGAGAGATGCTTTTTCTTTTAGTGGATCGACGGTGTAGACAAGTTTGACCCCAGGTACCTTCTTTTCGACGATTGGTGGAGAGGGCGACATCCACGAGAGCACTTCGAGCGGTGGGTTCCACCTCCCCCTAACCCCCCTCTAATGATGGCTAAGGAGAAGCACTTAGCTGCAGTTAGACGACTCGAGGAACCTCCTCTGTGCAATTGCGGAGATCGAGCTATGATAAACCCTGAGAATACGTTGGAGTTTGTGTGTTCAAACAAGCACGAAGTAAGTGCAAAGTGTATGTGTTGAAATGTTGAGCTATATGTGTTCATGTACTAATGTCAATTTATTTAGGTGTTTTCAATGGTGAAGTGTCGTTTCAAGGAGTGGTTGTATGATCCTAAGAACCAATGGCCGGAAGAACCTCCAAAGGCAAAGCAAAAGAAGAAAGAAATGTTAATTTACAAAGCACCTCCAGTCAAGTGCGAATGTGGTGTTAAATCCAACTACGGTCTAGTCTCTTCGAAGCTTGGAATATGCCATTATTGCGGCCATATGGTTGACTATGATTAGGTTGGTTATTTTTGTGGTAACCATGAAATCGTATTTTGTTTCTTTTGCTAAGACATAAGATATAATTTTTCGTTTGAATAGGGCACTAGGAAATGCAGGTGGGAATGCTATGATGGTCAAGCTAAGTTCTTGGATGAACTGAAGGGGAAGCAAGTAATTGCATGGAAGAGAGGATACGGACCTGACTACGTCAACCTATTCGTTAAACATCACAAAGACAAGATGCGTGAGTCTGCTAGACAGCGCGGTATTTGTAACCCAATTGATATTGGGCTTGATAAATGGGGATTGGAGAGACGGATGATGTTAGAGGAGGAGAGGGCAAGGAAGGAGGCAAGGGAGGAGACAAGAGTACAGATGCAGGTCTTGAACGAGCATGTTGTTGCATTATGTGCCAGTGAGTGCTTGAAAGTCTTTTTTTCGTTGCCTGATTTTAAATATAATATAATCGCGTTGCTAACTGATTGCATTTTATACATGAAGGGATTGGATGCAGCGAGGAATATGCTGCAGAGGTGGCTCGTGCAAGGTACGAGGAAAAGAAGTTAGATGAGCACAGAAAGCGAGCTGGTCGCACCGTTGAATCACCGATTGTGTTGTCTGATGAGGGGGACGAGGATGAGGACGACACTGCTAGACTCAACGAGCTCATCGCTCTAGCAGAGGTGGGCTTGCAGGTGGAGGAGGCTGAGGACAACACTGGCAGATTGAGCGAGCTCATCGCTCTAGCCGAGGCGGGCTTATAGGCGGAGGAGGAAGAGAACGTGATCTTGTCTCAGGCCGCAGATGAAGCGAAGGCCGCTTACTATAGGCGAAAGGTAGATCAGGGCAATGCAGGTGAGCCTAGCCATAGCAATAGGGTTATGGTTGAGGATTGGTACTCGGACGATGAGTTGCTTACTCAGTATGTTTCTGACTGAGGGTTTTTTATTGCATCGTCTATTAGTTCCATGCTTTATTAATGATCAATGTAGCTATGTACTAGAAATTTCATTGTGTTGTCTTATTTTTCATTTGAACTATTGATGTATTGTACCCATGTATCATGTACTCGGATTACCCATGGTCGATCTTAAGTGATCCCATCTATTTGTATTATGCGTTGAGAATTTCTAAAACGAACATAATCGAGTGAAATTATTTCGAATACGATTCGGCACTGGTTCTGCCGCGCCATAGCCCATGGCGCAGCAGTGACACGCCATGCCTTATGGCGTGGTAGCACCTAGACGTGGACAGAAACCGACCAGCCTTAATTGCAACTGAACAGGAGCCGCTGTCGGTGCTCTAAACAACTACAAGTGCTGCCGCGACCGTGCGCAAGTTGAAACGAATATGAAGCAGATAAATGGACGACAAGTTGCCACGTAACATTTTCATCGGTTCATGAGTCTGCAAGTTTCGAACGACAATATTCGTTTGATATAAGTACGACATAACGAACTAAGTCCTAGGAATGTAAGGATCCCTTGAACGCCTCTTGGAAACCTCGTCGTCCGGTGGAAGAAGGGGGTTGTCGTACTCCACCTCAAGAAGGGGGTACATCTGGTGTAGCGTGGGAGGGGCCACCCTGTTACAAATTGATATACAAAGGGTTAGAGTATTCAAATTAACAATATTCAAATTAACATTATGTAGCATTGCAAAATTTGAACTACTTGTTATGCAATATGAACACAATATGAAAGCACCTGCTGCCCTCGTCTTCTATGCCTGCTAGCCTTGTGACCAGATTCTTTGCAAACGGAGCAAAGATTCCTGCCATGGGTCTCGTTGAAGTCTCCCCCTCCGTACATGTCTTCGTCGTACTCTCTCATAGCGTCCATGTCCCCCTTGGGTTGCTTCTTCTTCCTCCTACCCTTCCCTATCTTCATTAGATCCGGATGCGGCACGTAGTCATAACCATTATAAGGTGCCCACTGTGTCAGGTCAAGGTATAAGCTCTAGCCTTTCCAAAATGCCCCTGCTCAGCTATATTCCTCTACGCAAGTTCCCACCTCTTGACAAAATATTCGTTGCACTTATGAAAGGAGAACTCAACAATTCCAGACACAGGCAACGATCGAACTCTGGTGAATACACGGTTGCAGGACTCCGAGGAGTTAGTGGTCATGATGCCATACCTGAAAGCCCCCTCATCATATGCTAACGCCCACTGAGCCTTCTGTTCCATTTGCGCCTCTAACCAGGCCTTTCCCACTTCATTTACCATCTTGTCTAGTTTTCTCTTTGTCTCCTTGAACTGGTGCTCTGTACGTACACAACATAGAGCCTTTACCTTGTCACATACCTCCTGCTTCCGCTGACACCACCAAAAATTAGCAGTAAAGTGTCTCATGCACCATCTATGCGCTAGAGGTAGGAACCCATCTATATGCTCAGCTGCAACATTAAGAAGCCCTAGGTGATGGTCCGAGATCAAACATATAGTGCGAGATGGGCCAAGCACTTATACACGTAGAAGCCGCATGAACCATGACCACGATTCATTGTTCTCTCCCTCTGCCAAAGCAAAAGCCATGGGTACTATCTGGTCCTCAGGATCAACAGCAGCAGCCATCATCAAGGTGCCCCTGTACTTTCCTATCAGGAAAGTGCCATCAACAAGTACAACTGGCCGACAAAACTGGAACGCATGTTCCATTTGCGCGAACGACCATAACACACGATAGAGGACATGCCTCAACGGGTCCCAAAAACACATCCCTCCGGTGTCCACAAACCATTTCAAGCCAGGGTTGTAGTAATGCATTGCACATAAGATGCGGGGCATCCTATTGTACGCTTCCTCCCAACTACCCCATTGAATCGCTAGGGCAATTTGCTTAGCATGCCAAGCCTTTCCATACTTCACATCGTACTTAACGAATCCATATATAGACTGTTGTAAAGAAGACACCAAAATGTCATTATTGTCATCAACGAGCCCTAATATACGACGGGCAAGGTAACGTGTAGTGAGCTGCTGATGATTTTTCTTCCCCCTATTTGATAGGCAAGTATGGGGTTCAACAATTTTACTTATCCTCCACTTGCCATCACTATGTCTCTTTCATGCATTTAACCTCCACATACAACCGTTTTTGCATATCACGTGGTACCTCAACTCCTGATCCGAATAAGTGATGATGTACGGCCTATGGTGATACACAGTATGGTCCTGAAGAAAGAGCTTCATCCCTGACATTGTATTGAATATCATCCCCTTCCTAAGGGTTTCTTTCCCATGGTCATACAATGATTTCCTACACATCTAGAGACCGGTGTCATAAACTGCCATATCGGTCATGCTGACATCCCTATAGTTCGGAACGCCCCTGAAAGGTACATTCATCGGCCTTAGTTGTTGAAGCTCAGTCGCTGTGTAAGGTGGTGGTGGAACATACTGTGAAGCGCCTCCTATTCTACCCCATGAATCATAGGGGATACCACCCTCTGGCAAATCTATGACTAGTCTTCCCTAAGCCAGCATAGCATGAAGTACCTCAGTTGGTACTGGTAATGGCATAGCATGAACTGATACTAGCATGGCATCAACTGGTGTTGGCATAGCATCTGTACCTCCTTCGTCATCATTAGAATCGTCTGAATCACTGCTAACTACATCACTGATCCTATCCTCCTCCTCTTGCTCCTTCTCTTCCCGTTTGAACTCATTCATATCGAAGTCATTGCTTATACAGCCTACTGCAATTGAATGAAACTGCTCCTGCGTCAACTGACCGTCCAAATCCATGTTATCCTGAGTTGCTTCCCCTTCGACCCCTAATTCTTGTTCATTGCCTCCAAAACCATCAATGGACGGGCCATCCTAAACACCCTGCATCCTGTACCCATTCTCCACCACCACCTCAGCCATAGGCACATTGGAACCTTGGAGCACCCTAGTGTAGCGGGACCAGTGAGTAGGGTCGCGCAAGGGCATGAGGACATAGTGTGCCCTAGTCTTCCCAGTATCAAACCTCCCCTTCAGTGTGAAATCACCGCCAAATTTTGCATTCAAACGGACACAAAGGTCATTGAAGCTAGGAGGTTCATCAAACCATTCCAATTCTTCTTCCATGTCCTCATACATACCATCTTCTCTCCTAACACTTCCTTCGTATAAAACTCTAACACAACAATCCATCTGCAAAAGCATTTCAAGAAACTCCATCAAGTCATCGAAATCGTCGTGCGTAATGTCCATAGTAATATTAATACATATTCTAACTATAACTATACTAACTAATCTAATATTAACATCTATACAAGGCTAACTACAACAACTAATTAGACTAAATCCAATGTATAACTGACTCACTAACTGTACTAACTAAACTACCTAACTTTACTATCTATACTAACTTACTATATTACCTATACCAACTAAACTAACTAACTTTATTAACTATACTTTACTAATTATACTAACTTTATTTATTTTACTAACTTACTATACTAACAATATCGATTCAATCAACAAATACACTAGGGGAGTACCTTGCGGCAACGGTGCTCGTCCTCGGCGACGGTGGCATGCCGGCGTTCGTCGCGCGGCGGCCGGCGTGCTCGGCGGCGGGCAGGCCCTGCCGGCGACCGGCGCAGGCGGGCGTGGGCGTGGGCGGCCGCGGGCAGGCGGGCTTGCTGGCGAGGCGGCGGGCGCGGCGGCCAAGCGTGGGCGGGCACGGCCAGGTGGGCTTGCTGCTCGGGTAGGTGGGACTTTTATTCGGCTCTGCCGCGCCACCGATCAGGGCGCGGCAAGCCCTGCCACATCACCGGTCAGCATTTCCGGTCGTCGCCACGTCAGCCACTCGCCGTGCCACCATGCATAAGGCGACACAAGCATTTCGCCGCGCCATGGCAATAGGCGCGGCCAAAAGTGTTAGTTTTGAAAAAAAAAGTGTTAGATTTAAAATTAGTTTACAAAAAATATTAAAATTAAAAAAAATCTATGGGTGCGGCTGCCGCAGCTGAAATACTACCACGCCCGCATTATATAGCTCGCTGTGAAGACTGAAGACGATGTCCGCAACAGTTGTGCGTGACGCGACTCGACTCGTGGTTTGCGTGAAGGTAGTTGCGTGTTGCATCCACCGTCGCTTGATGCTTCAGCTATTAATGTGTGGGTCCCTTCCGGCCGATCATTTTGCAGTTTGCGATGTCCCGTTCGGCTGGCTAAAACTTGGCTGAAAAACACTGTTTCGGCTGGTTCGTTGTGAGAGAAAAACATTGTTTGGCTGATTTGATGAATAGTAAATTGAGAGGAGGGATCAGCCGGCTGGCTGGTCTGATAAGACCAGCGAACGCCGCTATTATGTGCATGCATGCATGTGGGAAGAAGAGTATGAAACTACGTACTGCGATACGATGTTGCTATTTTAGGCGATCTGGAGGAGACGTGTGACCAAACTAGCTGTCTCACGGCTCATACATTCAAGATAGCTATATATGATCACGTGCCATCTCACCTGGCCAGCCGACCCAACACGTCCAAAAAAAACTTGACCTGACGTCGGGGTCAGGCCATGATTTTCGCTCCGTGGCTCAATCTAGCTTGAAAAACTCGTCCTAAAGTAGAAAGATATAAATTTTTTGTCTGATCTGACCCACAGTGCATCGAGTTAGACTTGAGCTCAAAATTTTTACCTGACTATTTTTTCTAGCTCAATCTGACATTTGATCCGGTCTAATTCAAGAACCGCTCTAAACTTTAAACTCCATATTTTATTCAGTGAACCATCGCATAAATATTCTCTATATATATTTTCTCTTATCTCCAACGTGTTATTTTAAGTTTCATTGTCTATACTTTAATGACATATCTCCTCACAATAGCTCCTCTGAGGAAGGCCACCAAATGCTTCTCCAGACCATCAAGAGTAACAAGTCTTCAAGCTTCAACTCTAGAAAACTCAAGCAAGAACACCAATAACACTTTGGGCTAACACTCGATCTCACTTCTTGGTTTGGGTCGCTCTCCAACTGCTTCATAGACCTCTCTCTATCTAAGTGCTAGCTTGTTTGGGCTAAAGAGCAGCTTCAAATGAACCAAGGGTAGCACTTATGTAGAGGGAGGAGATGCTACTATTAGAAAAAGCTGGTGCAAGTCCCGATTTGATTTTTGTAATTGAGTGACAATATCAAGTGGGCTAATGATTTTCATGTGAGATGAATAGATACTTAGTCCGCGAGTGAAGTTGAGCCGTGAGAAGTGGTGGCAAGGACCATGTGGAGGTGAAGTGCTCAACATGGAGATGGAGGTGATGGAATGATGGAAATGTAGGCAAGCCTGAAGGCAAAGGTATAACCTAGTAGGGCTTTGCTTTTACCAGCCAAGGTATTGTAGAGAAGAGAATTGCCGAGTTTAGGATATGTAGTCATACTATAAAGAGGGGAAGTCTTTGGTAAATATGGTTATCTAGTGCCATTAAGTGAGGGCTAACAATGCATTATGTTAGATCTAGTGATGCGGTGAGGAAGTAAGTGCAATTAGTTGCACCAGTGCTCCTGCCAATGATAATGAGCTAAATATTTTTGTTGTATTTAGTTAGACTTGGCTGAACTTTAAAAATAATATATAAATTTCTAGGCCCATGGTTAATGCTACTATAACAAAGGATTAATCTTGCATGGGAAACTGGTAGTAGATTGACTCAACTTAAACTGTTGTCTGCTGTAAACACTTATTGTAAGTTTAAGCAATATATAAAGCAAGTCACATGTCCACACACATGTTGCGATGCGCATGGGATTGGATTTCCAACGCATCGCATGAGTGGTAAGGTGATAAGGGTAAGGGTGTCCCCATCTTTCAGTGGAGAGGGATAACTTTGATTTAGTGGACGGAGACGACGTTCACAATCCGACTACAACCGACCAGGGATAGTGCGCCTTAGCAACCGATACACCGACTCCAAGGATCACTGCGTTCTTGTGGTGCACGACCTGGCCATGAGGGCACTCGTCCTGCAAGCAATCGAAGAACAAGCAAGAGCAAGTTGAACAAGCGCTCAATTGCAAGATAAATATGAAGGTTTCGATCTTAAAACACAAGATGAAGGGTTCCTAATACAATCAGATGGGCTGTTTATCCAACATGCGCGCTGAAAGGCGGTAGCAATGGCTAACTCGATGAAACAAAACCCAACTGAGTAGTGGCGGCTCTAGGAGCCTTAAGTACAAGAGAGGACTACTAGAGGGGTGTTGGGATCAGTAATAAAGGGTAAACAAATGACTAGGAGAAACGCGCTAGTACTTCGGGGCACAGCCCACCTACTAACTAGGAGAGTTAAATAGATAAGGTCTGCCACGAGTCCTACGATTTAATAACTAGACCTAACATGGTGGAATATAGAGGATGGAGAAGGCTATCACCACTTGCCGACTACCACAATCTATCCGGAGGCCTAGCCATATCCACAGGTAATCTATATCCTAAGCACCTCGCTTAAGGCTTACTACTTTGATCTGAGCTCCGATGAAATTGGATCAAAGTACCCTAGCCAGACGGTGGAACCGGTACTAACAAAAGACTACTAATTAGAAGATAACCTATGCTACTAATGCCGAGAGCAAGCACCTAAGCTCACTAATGATGAACAATAATGAACTAGAACTTGGACTAAGCAAAGCAATAATTACTAAATAAAGTACTGAATAAAGTAAATGTGAAATGAAAGAATTACAAAGGAACTATACCAGACCCAAAAGACTCTTCTGGACTCCGAGAGAAGCTCCGCTCTTGCTCTCCTCCACTACTAGACTACTTTTACTATTAAGCTACTAAGCTAGAGAGCTTAGAGAAGCTTGGAATTGAATGAGGCACTTCTCCACCAAGCTCCACACCCTCTATTATAGTGTAGAGAGGCAGGGGGACTTGTAGGCAGCCAGGAGGTCGGTGGCCACCCTAGGGCACCGGCCAGCCCTAGGATGCACCGCCTTTGCATCCTACGGTGCTGGTTGGCTCCCAAAGGTAGTTGTAAGAGCAACACATGTCAAAATTCAGGCAGAAGGTTGGTTGGAGGCCTCTATGTGTATGACAATGGGCCCATGGAACCAAGGCCACTCCATCTCATCCCTTGATGCAAACCGACGTTGAATGGATGCTTAGGAAGGCTTGTGCAGCAGCTCCCATGGATCAGTGACATGGCAGGGCCACTTGGCACCCCGAGCGGGGCCCCTATGGGGCTGGCCGACGTGGCATGTGGGCCCCTGGCCCCCCTACCATGTCCACTTGCTCCCTTTGTCTATTTTTGTCACCACTTTGCACAAATTTTGCTATAATTCCTGCATACAAATAATTCTACGAGTACAAGTGGAACTAGAAGAATTATAAACAAAATGCAACACATGTGATGATGTTTTACCTCACTTTACATGCTTTTGGGTGAAATATTGATGGTCAAAACATGTGTTAGTGACCGTCAACAAGCTCCCCCAAGCTACCCCTTTGCTCGTACTGAGCAAAGATGTGGGTTTAGCATGGTATAGGTGTCGGATCAGGAGCTGCTTTGCAAAAATTTATATACAAACATATACCATCTCTTGAATTGAACATGTTAGCATTTAGAACTCCATCATCAGTCTTAGCAATGTGGGACTTACAGCTTTCACCTTGACACAAGTAATTGCAAGATTGTGCAGCTAGACAGATACTTTTTCCCTTACTTTGGTTTAGCTCAAACTTCCTGGAGGTTTTCAATAGATTTTGAAAAGAAAACTTGCCTAAGTTCCTCAGATGGTACACTCAAGTCACTCAATTGTGTTTGAAACCTCACCAAGGCCATGGGTCTTAGCCTTAATATCTATCCTAAAGCTTATGTGGAGCTCAAGGTAGGGGATAAAAGCATAGCCTACTTGAATTGAATTTATTGCTAAGTCAAACACTTGGATCACAAGGAGCAACCAATCATACTAATTGATCAAGATGTGCATGTGTGTGGTATATTTGGTGGAAGTGGTACTCCTTTGAGAAGTTTTCCTTCTCTCTAGCTACTTTTTAAGAGGGCATGGCTACTTTTTTTCACTCTCTCTCTCTTTTGAACACTAGAGCTTTTTGCTCTTTATTCTCTCTCTCTCTCTCTCTCTCTCTCTCTCTCTCTCTCTTTTCGTAGTGAAAGGACCTTGATGTCGCGAAGAGGGGGGGTGAATAGGCCTGTTTAACACAAACTCACAGCGGAAGTTAAATTCTAGGTGTGGCACTATTGCTCCCAAGGTGCAGCACTGCCGCACTACGGTACTGCCTCACAAAAGTGCGGCACTGTCGCGCCTACAGACAAGCTCGAACTACAATTCAAAAACTGCCCAAGGAAAAGTAGATCGAGCAAATTACTGATGTTCCTAGGGTAGTGTAGAGCCTATTCCACCACCTGGATGTTGGCGGAAGTGCACGAGCAAATAGATCGGGACCAAACCCTAGAATCACCACAAATACAAGTATAGCAATGCAAATCATAAGAACACAAGTGAGACACCAATTTATCCTATGGTTTAGCTCGCCACTAAGGCTTGCCTATGTCCACGTTGTTGAGGTTGCCACAAAGGCTTTGGGTCTCATTCAACCCTTTCCTCGTTCTCAAGTTAAGAGAATGAACTCTTGAGACGAGGGGTGATTTCACTAGCTGTTTGGGGTGATTACAAACCTCCTAGGGCTGCCACACAAGTTGGCAAGCTCCATGGGCGACACTCTAGCTTGCTAGGAGCAAGGCTCCAAGAGTAATAAACACAACCACTGACCAAAACATGAACCAAGTGTTCTAGGAGATGAAGAACAGTTGGGGCTGCTCTCTAATGCAGTTTGGAGGCTCAAACTCTCTTGGATTTGGAAGGGAATCAAAGGGAGAAGCTTGAGGGGCTCCAATGGTGAGTGAGGGAGAGAGAGAGCTGCTCTCTTCTATTCTTGGATGAGCTAAATGAGTGGAGTGCTCTAGAGAGACGTTGGGGATGAAGGGGAAAGGTATAAATACCCCCTAGCCCCAATGGTCACTTAAGTCGCGGCAGTGCCTCTCTTTAGGTGCGGCAGTGCCGCACCAGGCAAGACAACAAGGGTAAGAGTGAAGTGTTGGATGTCTTGAATGTGAATCTAAGGATGCATGTGTAAGTTTGAGTACTTAGTAGCACATGTTAGCTAAAGCATTGTGTCCCTCTTTATAGTACGACTTTTTATATACTCAAATTCAAAATATCAAAGAATTTAAACACCTTTGAGTTGGTCACCGCATCCTTTTTATAATAGGGGGCTCCACCATCGAATGTATTGTCCTCATTCCCATTATGCCTTAAGCATGTGACTTGAAAAATTTTAACCACTTGAGTCTTCAATGTCTTCATATGCCATTTCTTCTCAATATCACTTCATAAGGGGTTGCAATCATTTTTATCTCATCTATTCGAGCAAATACACCTTGAGCATGTGACTTGAACCATTTCCATACATATGAGTTCACCTCAATGGCTTTAAGTCACTTTCACTAATGATTTGATCCTCAACATAATATGACTACTCATATCTCGATTAGTTCCTCGACTCAATGCAAGTACTCTCTTCTTCACCTTAGCCATGGTACCTCGGTCCTCAAGCCATCGCTTGCCCTTCACCTTTGCTTAGTCCCTCGAAGCCCTTTCCTTGCTATCTTCACCTTATCAAGCCATACTCAAGTCACATCATATTAAGTATCCATTGAAAAACCATTTCTTCAATAGTATGATCCTTTCTTGAATATCTTCGAGATATGAATGTGTTGAGATCAATCAAGCTTTAGTTTGATTCACATAAAGACATATATGAATCAACATCAATATGGTCAAGCCAATTCACGATTCCATATATCCTCTTCATTTTGGCTTGACACTCTTAATACTCACTTCAATATCTATCTTCATACTTCTAGCTTGATCAAGTCAATGCAAAGTGATTTTTCAAATCTTTATCCATACAAGCAAACCAATGTAGAGAACATCTTATATCCATTATACATTGTCTCCTTTGTCATTTCACTTTTGCTTAACATTTGTTCACTTATACACTCTTGATTCATTATTCAATCCTTGATTAAAGCTAGTCCACTATCCAACTCTTCTTGTTCATGCAAAGCAAGCCATTATAGAGACCAATCCAAAATCATCAACTCATGTCTCATTTGCCATTTACCAAATATGCTTGATTTCACATGATGTCATGATATCCCACAACATAAAAGCCATTTCATTTATTCCATTTGCGTTATTGTCTTTTGCTTGAACTAGATTGTTTCCACAATCTTTCAATACAACAATATACAATTTGGCCTTCATTACAACACTATGTGGCATATCATCAAGTTTGCCATCTTGTTGAACCTATATACACTTCTCATTCCACAATCTACAAGTATATGCAATAAACTCAATTTCCTGTTCAACACTTAGCAAACTTGTTAGACCTTTAATGGTGTTGTCATTCAATTCACCAAAACCCACTAAAGGGCTAGATGTACTTACAAAATTCCCCCTTTTTGATGATTGATGACAACACAATTAAATCTTACAAGAGATTGATAAATAATAAGGTTTTGAATTCTATGATATAGTGAGCTCCCCCTAAATGTGTGCATTGAAAGGAATTCAAATTTTGGCCTCAAATGTCAAATGCACATATTCAAGATAAAGTGTGGAAACTCTCCTATATCTTAGCATCCGTGGGGTGCAAGGTGTCATCATGATAAACGTGATGCTCATGGCAGTTCATGCACTTAAGAAGTTTCTGAAGTTGTCATGTGTGGCACTTCTGCGAGTGAGCGTGGCACTGCCGCACGAGGCAGTCAGAGAAAATAAACAACATATCATTCAAAGCATGAACATCACACACTAGCATATATGCTCCTTATCAAGAGCATCAATTTAAACTATCCTTGCACACACAACACAATAAAAATTGAAAAAATCTTATATGCCTCCCTTTTACCCCTTTAAATCCTCATATCAATCTCTTTCCCTTACACTCTCTCCCAATATTTCTTCCCCTTTGGCATTAATCTCCAAAAAAGATCTCTCCACAAAAAGGAGGAAATAATGGTAGACAAATGAGGGCAAGAGGTAGGTAAAAGTTCAGCGTATAGGATTTCTCTCCTGAGTTTTCTACCAAACAAAGTATGCAACATGTTAAGTCAAGATTCTTGAGAAGTCAGCATATTTGGCTCTTACCTCACTTAGATGACACCTTTAACATGAGACTGACTTATGACATCACCATAGGAGATATCACCCAAATATCTAAATAATTCTCTAATCATCACCATAAGAACAAACTCATGGTGTGACTCAAAGTATTGCATACACATGCACACACTAGCATGTAAGGGCCTAGATGCACAAAAGTAGTGCAAGAGTTCATGGAGCGATATACCTTTGTTCTAAGCCTCATAATCTCCACCGTGATCATGATTTTTTGGATTTAGTGCTTTGATGGGCTTGGCATAATGCAAAAAGATTTCATTTGTGCCCATCTCTTTTAATCATGACCTTCATGAAGATTTCACAAACTTGTGCTTGATCTCGTCTGAAAGTCCATTGATAGCTCTTCTTGTCATTTTGAGATACCAACTAAAGACATATTTCTTGATATATCGAATTGAAAGATTATCCACTAATACCAATTGAAATATGATCTTCACTATTTTGACACCACTTGAAGGAGAGTCTTCACAAGTTGATGCCAATTGGAATGGACTCTTGTATCTCATAATGTCACCTAGGGAATGCTTATAAAGACAAGAGATAGCATTAAATTGCACAAGTTAGAGTTTCACAACTAGTGATCATTTTGGATGTGGAAGGCATGTAGATCACTAATTGCAAAACCTCATAACATAGACTAAATTCCCCCATTTTGATAGTGCATACATATATATGTGGAAGGCAAGAACATATGCACTTTTGGTCAATTAAGTCCAAACAAGGGAATTTAAGCTATATTATGGAGGGTAGCTACACAAGAGATAAAATTACAATCCAAATAAATATGAGAGATAACTTTACCAATTTGGATTGAGTCAATGTAGCATACCCATGAGAAACTCATTCTCACCAAGAGACTACATAAATTAACTAGAAGAAAAGATTATTCTCAAAAGATACAAGACATAGAATGGGATCCCCCTTAATATGTGCATCAAGTACTCGAATTACTTTGTGAAGTGCACTTGAATTGGTTTAAGAGTCAAGTGGAGTTCATCCTATATCTTGGCCATGGCATGATAAATTTGCAACAATTGAAATTATGCCAAGGAAACATACCACCACCAAGGTAGATAGATCACCACATTGATATGACCATCATAAGTGAGACTTGATGATTTGGATAGCCATAGTTCTTCACTTGATGACTCATGGTGGATTAGAGCTCTTATGATCATCCAAGATCCATATTTGGTTCCTAGTTCTTTCTTTACCCAAAGCAACTCACATAGAGAGCAAAGGTAAAATTCATGAATTTTACAAATAGTGAACTAGGAATTTATCACCATTGAGGAACTTCTAGCAAGAGAGTTTTAGCATTTTGCAAAACAAAACTCTAGGTTGTTTTTACCATTCCTTAGATAGGTTCAAAGATTAACTCTAGTTTTAACTACAACATATCTCACAAGAACTTTGACTTGGTTCTAGCATGTGCAACCCATAAAAACATTCAACTTAAGATAAACTCTACATTATCATGCTCAAAACTTAAGAAGTATCAGGTTGTATGACAAGCTTTTGCAAAGTATCACAGAGCAACTATTCATCATCTCCAATTAACTTTATCATCATTTATTAGAGCAGAGTTTCTTTTAGGATAAATTTCAAGGCACTCCTCTCGACATTCTATGATCATGGATATTGACTTATAAAACAAACATGAATGTAAAGAGAGAGTTTAAGATTTTTCATACCTGAGCGGGGAGAGATGTCTCCCCCAAGCTTGCCTTTTTCCTAGGTTGGAATGTCTTCTGGTGGCTCTTTGATTCTTTCTTCATTGACTAACTAATACTACTAGGATGCATAAATGACTAAATGACCAAACCTATTACTACTAGATAACTGTCGGTGTTTCGTAAACTAGACTAGTAAATTTATACGATTGTCGCGCTACTCTAGGAAGACGATGGTAGCATCCAATAGACACAAGGATTTATACTGGTTTAGGCTAGAGCCCTATGCCCAGTCTCAAAGATGATTGAGTGCGTGTTCCTCGCTTGAATGCTCTGAAGTTCTTACAATGGGGGATGCAAGAATGGTGAAAGAGGTGGTAGAACCTATGTTAGACGAGGGGTAGCCCGAAGAGAAGCTCTAGGAGCCCTACTACTATGGATGGAATGATAGAGGATGAAGAAGAATGTGTCCCTCTCCCCCGAGATGGGTGCCTTGGCTGCTCTTATATAGAGTTTGGGGCTAGGGCTTGATACAAAGAGGAGGTTCCCCTGACTGAAGGGTCATGAGCCTGAGGGAGGTCCTAAATAACTTGGCTTGCAAGCTACACTATCTTCTAGTGTCCATCCGAGCATGGCCATCATCATGGTCTTGTGGCCATGTTGCGGTAGAACGAGATGTGGTGTTACTGTGCCAACTGTGGTGGGCACTATAGGCATATCGGTGGTTCGTCAGCCATCTTGTGCAACATGGCATCCATCATGGTCTTTGTCATCATCTCCGGGTTTCCCAGAACATCATACCTATAGTAGGTTGCCACCTCAGGTCATTGTTCTCTTCGTTGCTTCATGGGGCTAAGGTCCACAACCCCAATTGTTGGGATCATGGCACTCCACCAGCCAGGAAGGTCCCTAAGTTGAGACCCTTGTCATGGATCCCATCCCATAGCGCATGCTAGGAAGGTCCCTAAGTTGAGACCCTTGTCATGGATCCCATCCCATAGCGGGTGGGATCGTACACGCGTCCCGTCGATCCGTATTCGGACGATGGGTTTCATACATGTTGCCATTATTGTGCGGTGTTGTCTCGTTGGTACGGCGTGGCATAGGGATGGCGTTTGACTAGACCACAGTGACTGCCGTCCCCTCGGTCCTTGTGAGGTCAGTGTGGCATGCTAGCTCTTGTCAGAGCAAGCATACTAAGCCGAGCTCAATCTCTCCTCGTCCTACCTAGGGGTCGTGATGGGGGAGAGGATGAGCGTATTTCGTGTGGTTGAGGTAGGAGAAAGGGTCGTGGCTGACCTTGGCCTAGGCGTTGGCTTGGTGCGCTCGTCCTAGCTTGGCCTCGGTCGTTCAGGCCAATGTTAACCCGATGAGTTGCAGGCCACGTGGCCTGCCAACTAATTGGCGCCTTGAGACACCCTCAGGTCATAACCCTAATAGTAGCCCCCAAGCATTTTTGCAATCATGAAGTGATCATGAAAGCGCTGATGTGTGTGCTTGGACAGAACATGGGCGTGTGATCGTGGCCCATTCGAGCTTTGTTGCTCGACCTCTTGCGTGCCAACGCATTTAATGTGGAGGGTGGCCATTGTGTTCCGCTTTGCTAGGATGTCCTGGCATTGTGGTTCATGACCATTGAACCTTGCCTTGCCAGTGCGTCGTGCATCAGGGTTTATGACCCAAGCGAAATCGGCTAGTCTTATCGATGTTTCTACAATTCTGCCTTTGTGAGGGCCACGATCCTCCTGACCTCACACGGTGAGAAAGCATTTTCTCGACCTCTTCCTTTGTGGTCATGAGGTTTTTTGCGAACATCCATTTGGCTCATAGGTCTTGGACCTTCTGTCTCTTTCACGGGACTGAGCCACGATCATGCTTTGGGTTCCATATTGCACATCACCCTGGCCTCTTTCTTCATTGATCTCTCCTGAGGAGGTCATGGACTCCGAACGGTTTGTGAGTCTCCGGAGCAGGCCTTAGGTCTGAGACCCAGGATGCAAGGCAGAGTTGGTTGGGGCTTGGCCATGACCTCTTTTGGGGTCGTGGGGACCCTACTCTATTTTTCCCTGGCATCCTTGCCGACCTTGAGAGGTCGTGTTGCCTTGTAACAGGCGGGTCTGGTTTTGCCCCATGTAGGGAGAGGCATGTCTGTCGTAACCACATGTTTGGAGCAGTATGCCTCGTTGGTGTCTTTGGGTAATCCGAGTGGGACCCAATATCCTTCCCAATTGATGTGGAGTTCAGTTGTGCCTCATGTGAGACATCTCATAAATCATCAGCCATCAATCCCATTGGTCCTCAACCGCCTCCGCAGCGGCCAGAGGGAAAGATGCCTCCCCTCTAGAGGGGGGCAACCCGAAAGACTTTGAAGCGGATGACTCAGACACAGGGAGAGATGGTCGTGTGGCTCCGCACCACTGATTAGAGCCATAGGGGCCCATCTCCTCCCTGCCCCTATCCCTTTTGTGGCCTTGGTCCCTTCTAAGGACTAGCCAAAGAGTGTGCTTCCTAAGTACAATGCAAGGTCATGGATGCAGAGGGTTGCTCAGCGTGTAAACTTGAGGGGTTGTCGACCTCCCCTGGCCACGTCGCGTCTTGGAGATGCCCTCTTGTAAATGGTCGTGCACCATAGATCACGGGCATGTGAATCAAAAGATAATGAAGGGGAAAGGTTCGAGGCTTACTCGGGATATGTTGCCATGTTGGTGCCCACTGCTCAATCTCCCGTCCAGCCACCTCCCCTGCGCTGCGAGAACATGGTTAGTAGTTGGAGGATCAAATCGCATGCATTTGATGTACCTCCTACGACCGTTGCTAGGTATTATGCCGCCTAGGAGGCTGAACCGCCATGTCCTCTGCCTCTTGATTGCGAGTGCGTCTTAGGGTTTGCGCTCGTCTTGAATGTCGACCGCCGCCTTCTTTGCCTTTGTCTTCGTGCTGCCTATTTAAGTCAAGGGAGAGGAGGGTAGCGAGTCTCATCCCCACTTTTCCTCCCACTTCTAAAATTTCCTTGGCCTCCAATTTGAATGAGAGAACGACTGTCTTCTTTGAGCGCCATGGCTCACGGTCCGTCCCAGCGGCTCCACCGCCCTAGGAGGGATCTTCAGAGATTAGGCTCTGCTGCACCCTACCGCATTCGTCCTCCACTGGTGTTAGAGGAAATTCCACAAATATGGAGAGGAACGTGGCCATGGGAGGCCCAGGTTGCTAGGTTCCCCCATGGTTGGCAGGCACGTGGCTCCTAGCTCTAGGTCTGGGAGCATTCAAGCATTGACTCGGGGGCCTGCTCGCTGGCTCGTCGCTAGGTCTTTCACCCCTCGCTCTACCAGAAGCGACATCAGAGTAGTTTCTGGTGGGCTCCTCTTCCTTAGATGTTAGAGGAAGCTCCGCGAGGCGGTCATCCCTAAGGCTTCTTTCAATAGTCCTCTCTTGCTCATGGTGTAGCTCTGAAGGCTAGAGACACCTTGTACCGGTCTTTTCGCTTCATGAGATGTCCATCGCGAGTGGGAGGGGATCCAACGATTATTGTAACCTCGGGTCCATCTAGTCTTGTAATGCACTAGACTAGGTATCTTTGTTCGTGGCTTTAAAAGCCGGTGATACTAACGTCTTAGGACAGTGTTGTAATCAGCAAGGGCATGAGTCCTTGAGGCTCCGATGTATGCATTACTTTTTCAAATTTCCCCCTTGTTATTGCCAATGTCAATTTTATCTTAGTGATCCTTGGCGTGATGGGTTTTTGCCCAAGTTATTCGCTCCTTGTGTTGTCGATTATCATGGATCGTTCCGTCTAGCTAGGCTCATCGTGGAGCCGTTGTCAGATTGTAGGAACTCATGTTCATGTGTTGTGGCATGCCCCATCGCAATCGAGAGGGGCGGCACATTTGTCATTCCTCACTAGGCCTCCTTTCGGAGGAGCGGTTGCCGCAGACCTAGATGAGGTGGCCTTGGTAGACCGTTTGGGTGTGCGCCAAGGCGCTTGGCGTTCCCGAGTGGGTCATGTTTCTTGGAATCATAAGGGGTCCTCAACGGTTTCGTTTGACTAGATGACGCGTCCACCGCGGTCGTTTGGGCGAGCGCAAATGCTTTGCAGATGAATCACGTCTACTGACTCAGGCCTTATCAAGCTCATCATGCGGGGTTTGCTCTTGCCGAGGTCGTTTGCTCGGTCTTCTTTTCTTGAATGTGCGGGGTCAGCTGTGAGCGACTGTGTGCTTCTAGCTTGGGGCAGGCCGTCTTGCTCGAGCGCTACGCGCGCTGAGGGCTACTTGGTTGTTGCGATGCTTGCTGCTTCCACATGTGATGTTGTTGGCGTGTGATCCCACATTGTCGTGTTGTTGCCTGTGTCCCTCTTGTTCAGGTTGGAATGTGCTCCTTCTCTGTTAGCCTTGTGAACGTGGGTGCATGTTCTAGACTGGGGGCTGGCCCATAGAGCTGAACGTTATGTGGCCCGATGTTGCGGTCGGGGCATTAGGGTCAGGTCACCGATCCAGTTTGATGCAAGGGGGAAAAGCGAGTAGAGAGTGTAGGCCTCGATTTTCCCTATTCCACCCACTTTGGTAGAGCAGCGCTCTGTTTCCTTTCACTCCCTATCCATGTGAGTGTCTGACTTTGCCCTAGAGCTGGTCTAGGAAGCTTGGTCTAAGAGGCGTCTCATTGCGGTGGGGAGATTGGGAAACAGTTCATTGTTCTATCCTACCACGGGTATACATGGAGAAGCTCAAAGCAGGTCTCTCATCTAACGATAGATGGTGATTGGGGTCTTTGCACCTAGAGTGCAATCGGCGTATTCACTTGTCATTACGCTGTTCTTTTACTTACTTTCTATCCGAATTGGAAAGTGCTTCATCCCCCAGGGTCTGTGCCTACGAATGCATGTCTTAGCCTGAGGGCTAGCCTATGGGGCTAAAATGTGCACGATCCGCTAGAACAACAGGACAGCGGAGGAAGATCGTGGATCTGGCATGATGCGAGAAGAAAGCGAGAGAACGACATGAGCCCCTCTTCCTTTTGCTCCTCTAGTCCTGAGCAAATGGGTTTCCCATTTCCTCTCAGGCTCTTGCGTGGGTGCCTAGCCTTGCCTTGGAGCTAGTCCGTTGGGTTGGCCGGGCATCCCGAGCGAGAGGTTAGGACATGGGTTACTGGCTCATCGCGGCATGGGGAGCGATCAGAAGATGCTCGGGAAAGGGGTTACTGGGATGGTGACAAGTAGTGCTACGTCGTGGGACACATATATGTGTCCTCGCATGCGTCCTCCTTCGGTGACTCGTGTCCGGCTGCTGGCGCAAGCCGAAGCAGGTCACTCGGGGATCTCGGCAACTCCTAGATGAAGTGCTCGAGCGCACTATCCCATGGTTTGCTCCGTGAGTTGGTCATGGTTTTCTAAAGCTAGAGCTGAGCCTTCATGTGTATGTGGATGTGTTTGGGTAGAGCGGCTAGAGCCATAGATAACATTACTAACTGATGTGCCAGAAGCCGTTGCGGATCTAGCTATCGTAACTCAGGGCGCATTAAGCCCTCAAGCATCTGTTCATAGTGGAGTTGCTGCTCGAGGCACTGTGAGCTCCCGAGCGCTTGCTTGCGCTGGAGCTATCGTGGCCCTGGGTGGTCGTAGCTTCTCCACCACTCTGAGTTGTCATAGCTGGCGAGGATCGACCCCTCGGGCAGCCTTGGGTCATTCCTTGCCGGCTCAATATCCTCGATGGGCCCGCGAGCCCCCGAGGAAGGCCTCTTTGCGTCCGACTTGGTGTAGTTTATGGCCGGAGGAGCTCATGCATTCCGATGCTCGAACCCACCCAGTGCGATGACATCGTTGTCATCACGTTCCTGCCTCTAGGCATAGTTTTTGCTCTCGACGGAGAGACATCGTGACCTATTGCTATGGGAGCTGCCTTTGAGTGCAACGTTGTTCGATCCGCTCGTCACGGCGCGTGGTGTGTTCGGAGAGTCCGCTTCCTTGGATGCACGCGCATCCGAGCAATAGCTGATAGTTTGTGGGTGTGTGTCATGTGGCTTGTCTGTTACATGGGGTCAGACCCAGGTTTTGGGTTTGTCCCTACATGGCGTGGCGTCGGTTGGCCACCTGAATACCCGTGATGCCGTTGTGCGGTGGTGGTTGATTTTGCTGCTCGTGTGTGCCCTAGCTCGTTGCATCATACCAACAGCAAAGGCATTGTCCAGGGCATGGTTCGACCGTCGTGTCAAATTTCCTCATGTGGTGAGTCTGGATTGGGCAGTGGTCGATGATGGGCATTGACCCGTTGGTTTGGGCGATCTCACGATTCCCTAGAGAGTTACGGCCACCATGGGCCATTCCTCGGGTGAGGTCGCCATGAGCCACGGCCGTCTGGCTCCCTAGGTGGAAGTCTCGACTGTGGCTGGTGATGAGAGAGGGCCCTGGGCCCCCTACGTAGGTAAACTCTGGGATGCAGTCCCTTTAGCAGTTCTGAGAGTGCGCTCTCCATAGGCCGTGGGGCCTGGATTCCTGAGGTGGAGGTCTAGGCCATGGCTAAGGGTGGACGCATGAAAGGTCCTAATATGGCTAGAGGGGGGGTGAATAGCCTATTTAAAAATCTACAAATCAACTAGAGCAATTTGATTAGTATGACAAATAGCGTAATGCAAACTTGCTCTAGCTCTACAAGGGTTGCAAGCCACCTATCCAACAATTCTAGTTGCAATGATTACTTAGGCACACAAACTTGCTATGTAATTACTCACTAAGAGCTCTCAACCTTGCTACTCTAAAGAGCTCAACTAGATGAATATAAATAATAAAGCAAGCTCTCAATTCTAATTACACTAAAGAGCTTGTGTCAACTAGTTTGCAAGAATGTAAATAAGTGAGTAAGGTGATTATACCGACGTGTAGGGGATGAACCAATCACAAGATGAATATATAGCCAATCACCGGGAGAATGCCAAAGACAAGAGACAATCGATTTTCTCCCGAGGTTCACATGTTTGCCAACACGCTACGTCCCCGTTGTGTCGACCAACACTTGGTGGTTCGGCGGCTAAGAGGTGTTTCACAAACCTCGTCCACACGATTGGACACCGCAAGAACCTACCCACAAGTGAGGTAACTCAATGACACAAGCAATTTACTAGAGTTACCTTTCGGCGCTCCGCCGGGGAAGGTACAACTCCCCTCACAATCACCGGAGACGGCCACGAACAATCACCAACTCGTGCCGATCCTCCACCGCTGCTCCAACCGTCTAGGTGGTGGCAACCACCAAGAGAAACAAGCGAAATCCGCAGCGCAACACAAATACCAAGTGCCTCTAGATGCAATCACTCAAGCAATGCACTTGGATTCTCTCCCAATCTCACAATGATGATGGATCAATGATGGAGATGAGTGGGAGGGCTTTGGCTAAGCTCACAAGGTTGCTATGTCAATGAAAATGTGCAAGAGTTACCCCTTGAGCCGGCCATGGGGCTATAAATAGAGCCCCCATCAAATAGAGCCGTTGTACCCCTTCACTGGGCAAAACACGCTCTGACCGGATGCTCCGGTCATACCGACCGGACGCTGGCCCTCAGCGTTCGGTCGCCCGATGGACGCCACGCGTCACCAGCTTCAAACGCTGTTCGTCAGATTTCAACGGCTACGAAGCTGACCGGACGCTCCGGTCAAAACTGACCGGACGCTGAAGCCCCAGCGTCCGGTCGTTTCCAGTAAGCTCCCCGAGGCATATTTTTCCGACCGGACGCGTCCGGTCCACCTTGACCGGATGCAGCCAGCGTCCGGTGCTCAACCCTTAGCCACTGTGCAGACATGTCAGTTTGACCGGACGCAGAAACCAGCGTCCGGTGCATCTCAGGTCCAGCGTCCGGTGCAACACCGAAACTGGTGACCTCTCTGCCAGCTCGACCGGACGCAGCCTTTCAGCGTCCGGTCGCTGAGTGACCCAGTGTCCGGTCAGTAGACCGACGCCAGCATCATTTCGACCAACTCCATTTCAACTCTAACTTCTTCACCCTTGCTCAAGTGTGCCAACCACCAAGAATTTTGCATCCGGCGCAATAGAAAATAGACATTTCATTTTCCCGAAAGCGCCGAATCCATCTCAACCCTGCAAACACCTTGCGCACATGTGTTAGCCTTTTTTCACAAATATTTTCAAGGGTGTTAGCACTCCACTAGATCCTAAATGCATATGCAATGAGTTAGAGCATCTAGTGGCACTTTGATAACCGCATTCCGATACGAGTTTCACTCCTCTTAATAGTACGGCTATCTATCCTAAATGTGATCACACTCACTAAGTGTCTTGATCACTAAAACAAAATGGCTCCTACATTTTATACCTTTGCCTTGAGCCTTTTGTTTTTCTCTTTCTTCTTTTCCAAGTTCAAGCATTTGATCATCACCATGCTATCACCATTGTCATGATCTTCGTCATTGCTTCATCACTTGGAGTAGTGCTACCTATCTCATAATCACTTTGATAAACTAGGTTAGCACTTAGGGTTTCATCAATTAACCAAAACCAAACTAGAGCTTTCAACGCAGTCATCGACACTTTGGTGTGGTTAACCATGTGGTTCCCTAGAACGATGTGGCCGGTCGTGGCCATTCCTCAGGTGAGTTCATCGTGAGTCATGGTCCTTCGGTTTCTTGAATGGGAAACTTGGCTATGGCTTGCGATGAGTGAGGGTACTAGCCCCTCTGGGTATGTGAACTTCGGTATGCAGCCCCTAACGGCAGTTCTAGGAGTGTGTCCGCCATAGGCCACATAACTCAGATTTTCAAGGTGGAGGTCTGGACTATGGCTGATGGCAGACGTGGGCGCTAGCCCATTGGCGCTGATGAACCCATAGTTTTCATGGTGGATGCGACCGCCGTGGGGCCATTCCACTAGTGAGTCCACCGACGGTGCGAGGAGCCATCGCTTCCTTCCTCAATCAAACGAGAGTGCGCGACTATCCCCTGCCTGGCTCGCCAACTATCGGTGTTTCATAAACCAGACTAGTAAATTTATACGATTGTCGCACTGCTCTAAGAAGACGATGGTAGCATCCAATAGACATGAGGATTTATACTGGTTTAGGCTAGAGCCCTACGTCAAGTCTCAGAGATGATTGAGTGTGTGTTCCTTGCTTGAATGTTCTGAAGTTCTTACAATGGGGGATGCAAGAATGGTGAAAGAGGTGGTAGAACCTATGCTAGACGAGGGGCAGCCCAAAAAGAAGCTCTAGGAGCCCTACTGCTATGGATGGAATGGTAGAGGATGAAGAAGAATGTGTCCCTCTCCCCAGAGATGGGTGCCCTGGCTGCCCTTATATAGAGTTCGGGTCCAGGGCTTGATACAAAGAGGAGGTTCCCCTGACCAAAGGGTCATGAGCCTGAGGGAGGTCCTAACTAGCTTGGCTTGCAAGCTACGTCATCTTCTCATGTCCGTCCAGGCGTGGCCATCGTCATGGTCTTGTGGCCGCGTTGCGGCAGAATGAGACATGGTGCTACTATGCCGACCGTGGCAGGCACTGTAGGCACATTGGTGGTTTGTCAGCCATCTAGTGCAATGTGGTATCCATTATGGTCTTCGCCGTTGTCTCTGGGTTTCCCGGGATGTCATACCCATAGTAGGTTGCCGCCCTAGGTCGTTGTTCGCTTGGTCACTTCGTGGGGTTAAGGGCCACGACCCTGATTGTTGGGATCGGGGCACTCTGCCAGCCAGAAAGGTCTCTTAGTCGAGACCCATGTGATGGATCCCATCCTATAGCTGGTGGGGTCGTACGCGTGTCCTATCGATCTGTATTCGGACGATGGGTTTCGTACCCGTTGCCACTAAAGTGTGGTGCTGTCTCGTTGGTGCGGTGTGGGACAGGGATAGCGTCTGACTAGACCGTGGTGACTGCCATCCCCTCGGTCCTTGTGAGGTCAGTGCGGCGTGCTTGCTCTTGTCAGAGCAATAGTACCGAGCCACGCTCAATCTCTCCCCATCCTGCCCAGGGGTCGTGACGGGGGAGAGGTCGACCGTCTTCCATGTGGTTAAGGCAGAAGAAAGGGTTGCAACCGACCCTAGCCTAGGCGTTGGCTTGGTGCGCTCATCCTAACTGGGCCTCGGTCGTTCGGGTGATTGTTAACCCGATGAGTTGCGAGTTGCATGGCCTGCCAACTAATCAGCGCCTTGAGACACTCCGGGATCATAACACTGATAATAACTTATTCATTATTACTAAATATTACTATTTATTTATTATATATGTTTTTATAGATTATTTTATTTAAATGTAAACCCTATCCTTTCATGCATAGCTACTACAGAACTTTATTTATTAACATAGAGTAGCTAAATGCAACTAACAAATCATGTAATGGAAAGCGAATTTATTGGAAATTGGAATATGAGATGCAACTACTGAAATGCAATAAATATGCGAGGAATAGAAAACTTACCTTTATGATGGACTCAAGGTTATTCTTCCTTGAGCGGGGGTGTTTGCTCTTGTTCCACCTCAGAGGCTTTGTCAAGATCAGGGAATGACGAATTTGAGGATGAATCTTTCTTTTTATGCCATCTTTTCCTATTCTTCTTCTTCTTGACAGGCTTTTCCGGTTCTTCAATCGGCTTTGGTTTCTTCATCTTGATTCTCTTTGGATCTTTTTCTTTTCCTGTTTCTCATCAAAGAGGGGTTGTCTAGAGGCAAAAGCAAATATTTCCTTTCTTCCAGCAAAGTGGAATTGGATTTGCTCGAAAGCCACAATATGCAAGCATTTGCAGTATTAAGGAAAGGACGACCAAGGATTAAAGGTGTATCCTTGTCATTGCCCATGTCTAAGATCATAAAATCTGTTGGAACATAAGCACTCCTAACCTTGACCTTGACTAATAAGTCAATGGCTACTCCCTCGATATAACGGGTAGATTGATCGGCTAGCTGTAGGTAAACTAAGGTTGGAGCTAAGGTAGTATAAAATAATCTATCATAAGTTTCCTTAGATATAATGTTAACACTAGACCCTAGATCACAAATGGCATTATGAAAAGTATAGGGTCCTATGGAGCAAGTAATGATGGGGTTCCTAGGATCACCTTTCTTAAAAGGAAATACCCAACCATTTTAAGAAAAGTCATACCTTGCCATGACAAGGTTGGCTGACTCTATGGTTCCTTCAGGTTTGCCAGGAATTCTATCTTTTGTATAGGATGGTATGGCAGCAGCTATTTGAGCTAATTGGGTCTCCATCATCTTATTGAAACTAAGTTGATAATTCAAGGCAGAAGAAAACTCATCCAATTTAGCATTTATATTTTCCAACATCTTGTCATGAGCATGCAACTTTTTATTTATGCTATCAGTCATTCTACTTTGACTTAAACAAGATCTTTAAGGAAAGCATAACTATTATTACCTTGACTATTCACACGTTGAGAAGAGTAATAATTGTTACCTCCTTGATTGTTGGAGCACTGATTCCATCCTTGATATTATTGTGGATGAAACCCATTGTTGGTGTTGACGAAGTTGAGATCTTCCTGGGTCTCGGGACAGGAATTTCCTAAATATCCAACATCTCCACAGACTTCATAAGTCATGTGGGAATCCATGGCTTTGAGTGTCTTTTGGGCACTCATCTTCTCATAATGTTCTACTCGCTATGCAAGCAGATCCATCTTAGCTGCAAGCATGTCAACTTCTTTAATTGAATGCATACCTCATTTATGGGGTTAGAGTCGGTCATCACTCCATCCTTGGTTGGAGACCATCTTCTTGATCAGCGTATTTGCATCCGCAACATAGCGAAAAGAATGCTCCACCAGCAGCAGCATCTAAATGACCCCTATCTAACAGCACTAACTCATGATAGAAGTTCTGGATCAAAAGCCAGTCTTCCATGCCATGGTGTGGGCATATAGAAACATAATATTGCATTTGTTTCCAAGCCTCGGAAATCGACTCATTTGCTAGTTGTTGAAAACTAGAGACCTTATTGCGCCGTGGTGGGACGGTGGGGGCGAGGAGCGGCCGGTGTGGACGTGCTGTCGCTAGGTGGAAGATAAGCGGTGCCTAAAAAGAGGACAGCCGTTGGATTTGAAATTGATGGTCACCGTCGCTTGAAAATTAGCAACGCCCTTATTTCCAAGATATTTGACGGTAGAATTTAGTATCAAGTGACCCTCAGCTGCGTAGGTACTAGCACGAAGGCCATGTGAACGTGTGATGTGTCCATGGCCCCTGCCTACCCGCCTGCAGCCCAGCCGTCCGCTTGCCCTATTCTGCCGCTCATGACACGATACGCTATGGCAAAAATACGAGCGCTAGACGCCGACCCGACTACTTTGAGGGAGACACGGTTAAGACGCCAGCGCTCGCCGCTGGCCGAGGCTCAGCGTCGCCCACCTACAAGGGCCTTTCGGAGTGAACTTGGATGACAAATTGAGTAAACAATCGTGCAATCACCGGTGCCTTTCACTTATGATCATCGTACCATGAGAATTTTCTCGATTCTCGGTCGTGCTAGTTCAAAGTTTGGAAGCCGTGGCTAGAAAAGTCAGAAATAATCAAAGCATTTAGTAGGAGTCTCGCTTTTTTCACCGATATCCTAATTATAAATGAAAACAAACAGTTTTTGGCCTATAATTTAAGTTTCTTTTAACGGGTTCCTCTTATTTTTCAACTATTAGATCTTACTAAACGAAAGACTTGTTTTTTTTTCAAGTACCGTATTTTTCAACTATTAATTAGATCTTACTAAAAGAAGGATTGTTTTTTTTTCAAGTTCCGTAAAATTTCCCTAGAGACATGTTTGATTGAATCAGAATTGAGCCAAGCCTAGATATTTCCAACAAAATGCGTATCTACGAATATTATTTGCTAGCAGAACGTCATCACACCGTGATCGAAACCAAGGTACACGCCGCATATCCTTTGTAGAATAAATATGTCGCCGGAACACGCATAGCTAGTCGTGATAGTAGCGAGGGAACAAAGCATTTTACTCCCGGCAAAAACATCTGCTTCGGCTCCCATACATCGCATAACATAAGGACACACCCCTCGTTCTCATCGTGCATTTTTGTTAACCCGGATGCAGAATGCAAAATTGCAGATAACGACTTCGAGGATGGCATGCTCTCGCTCGCGTCGCCGAACGAAATCGTGGCCGCGACTCGGGCGCACGGAGCTGGAATCCTGGCTTATCTGAAAGCCTGAAACGTGAGGCCACCGTGCCGTGTCGTGCGTCTCGTTTATTCCATCATTAGGACACTAAAAAATAGCTATGGATGGGTGCAGGGCTGCAGGTGCAGTGCAGTACGGTTCTCGTTTACCTTAGCGTGCGTCGGTGATTCGGTTGGTAGGTAGACGGTGAGTGTGCATCGGTTGAAAAAACGAGTGCGAATGCACGGACACCAAGTGAAACGTCTCCACAGGTCAGACGACTCTTTACAGCTCTGCAAGGATCAACTGAACAACACGTGTCACGCAGAAGTTGTCTGTGCAGCTCGCGTGGCAATCTCACACCGCTGTCGGTCGCTGTTTGGCTAGAGAAAAACTATAAATTATCTCTTGTAAGTTGTTTTTTGATTGTGTAAAGTTATTATCCAAAAAATCTTGAAAATTCAGACACTTCGAATATAGCAACTTCTTTAACTTTATGCTTACATTTCTCTTTCGGAGTACGTCGGTTTCACCGCTCGATTCGCAGTGCTACGGGCACAACAGCTGCTTGAATGAAAAAGTACTAAAATTTGCGTGTGCTAGTTCCAAACCGCTTGTAAAAAAATGTACCCCATTTCCACGCTGTAAATGACAGTGAAAATTTAGGGTCCAGTAGAAATATGAGAAGAAAAGTTGAGCTGGGTTTCAAGTTCGTCCGCTGGGGGCTGGCACCAGACTTGCGTCGCTGATGAAATCTTCAGAAGCTTCGAATACTAGTATACTACTCCATTCGTTACTGATGCGGTCTACTCCTAATCAACAGCTGACAGCCTGCGTGAGCCAACGACGGCAACAAGAAAGACGTTGCGGTCGCAGCGACGACTCCCAAACGAGCCCGCCTCGGTAACGCAGCCCGCGCCCCTATTCTTAGCTCGCCACGAGGCCGGCGCGGGAGCCGTGTCCGCTGTCCGCCCGCCTCCTTGCGCCATGCGCACCCTCTCCACCCCTTGAGCACGTCGCCGCCAGCGCTAGTGCGCCGCACGCTTCCACGCACGCCCACACATCGTCTCCGCCTCCCGCGTCCATGGCCGGCGAGGCGGCCTCCGCCGCGGCGCTCGTCCTCGCGGCGTGCACCGTCCCCGTGGCGGCTCAGGCCAAGTCGGAGGCCGACGTGCTGAACGAGTTCAGGGCGGCGCTGCGGGGGCCGGACGGCGGCCCGCCGGGGGAGCTGAACCAGTGGGCGACGTCAACGCGACGAACTGGCCTAGAGTGAAGCAGTGCATCAATGGCCGAGTGGTGGTCCTGCAGCTGGAGGGCCTCCAGCTGCAAGGCGCCGCGCCGGACCTGGCCCTGCTCGCGCCGCTCCAGGGCCTGCGCTCGCTCAGCCTCAGCAACAACAACCTCACGGGCGCGTTCCCGGACGTGTCCGCGCTCCCCGCGCTCAGGTTCTTCTTCCTGTACCAGAACAGGCTCGCCGGGGAGATCCCCGACGGCGCGTTCGCGGCCCTGAGGGGGCTTCAGAAGCTTAACCTCGCCGGGAACGCCTTCTCCGGGCCGATACCGAGCTCCATTGCCTCGTCCGGCCATCTCCTGGCCGTCGACCTCTCCAACAACAACTTCTCCGGGCCTATCCCGTAAGGGCTCCGGAAGTTAGGCGCCAATGTCCAACTCCAAGGTGAGTTAGTTCGTCATGGCTTTCATGTCCTTGACATGGAGTTTCTCTTTGATGCATGCAATGGTTACGTTTTCTCTGTTTCTTGTTTGGCAAATTTTGCCATTTTTTTATGAAGTACTTTAGAAGAGTTCTCTGCGGATGTGTTGCTGATGGGATCATGGGTATGCAATTAGTACTTTAGTAGTACTAGGATTTATTTATTTAGTTGTATGTGATACTGGAAACTACTTTGGGTTTAAGTTTCTCTTTATATGCATGCCCTGTGGTCGGTACCTGATTTTAATTTAAATTGTGTTTTAGCAAAACCTGGTTGGCTAGGTAGCCTAAAAAAACCAAGAAAGTCATGGGCTCCAAAAAAGCTTGAAAAAAACAAAGTTGTTTCTAAGGTCATGGTGCATCATCCAAAGATGAATGAATATATTATTGCTTTGCATCTAACTAAGTCAAAGATCGAACATGGCCAAACGTATCGGTTGAATCCAACCTGGCTCTGCACAGAAACAACCATAGCTTAAAAATATATAGAATCAATGTTACATGTTTTAAGAAGGGGAATCCTAACTATAATAATATAAGTCGAACATTGGAACACTTGATTTTATGAGAAGATGATTATGATGCTTTTCTTCTGCGCAATAACGAGTGTATAGTGTTCAGGTGATGCCACCCGAGCATGGGGGTGGACAAGGGTGGAGCCAGAAACTCCTAAGAGCTTAGACGATTCTTATTATGCAGAAATATTAACCTACAAATATATAGTAGTGTCTCTCTTCGATACAAACAAAAAAAATCCCTTTGCACTTTGACGACAAGCCCGAGCAGCCGCCTTGGGTCGCGGCCGGTGTCTTCGCCACTAGAGGTGGAGGCATCACAACAACAACCTACTGAACTAGGATCAGTCTTGGCAGCGGTTCAGGTGGCAAGGAGCGTCTAGAGATGAGGAAGGATCGCGGGTGGCAAGAAGGCACAGTGGCGAAAGCAACTTGAGCTGATTATGAGATATTGGAGTGAGAATGGGGGCTCAATCGCACCTTGGTGAAGGCAATAATAGGCGAGTTGTGAGCATAAGAAGCATCATGTTTGTCGCTCTACATGATTCTAGAGTTAGGACAAGGATGTGAAGGATTCCTAGGGTTATGTAGTGAGGTGAGTCATTGCATCATTGGGTCGATGGACCATAAGGCTGTGTTTGTTGCGGCTCTGGGAGGCTCCGGCTCTCCTACTGTAGTAGAGCCAGGAGAAGCCTCTGCACAACAGCTCCTCTAGTTCCTCTCTTGGGTCTACCGGAGCTGGATCCCTTTTTTCAACCGGCATAGTGATCTACGATGGCGTACAGTGCGCAGCAGGGTGTGGGGAGCCGGAGCCGGAGCTTGCAGGAGCTACGCCAAACGGTGCCTAAATCAGGTGTTGTATGAGTAAAAATACCCAGGACAAAGACATTAAGTTTGTGTTTGATAGGGTTTTCCAAACTAATTTGCTCCAGAAACAGAAGAATTCATAGCAAATTGTTCCATGATCCGGAGTCATAGTTAGAAACATTTTTCAGACTATACATCTTAGAGACCATAAGCCTAAAAACCCTATTTCATAGCAAAGTCAAATCGATTCCTCCCCATAAATGTTTCTTCAAGAAACCAGATTCGTGCTAGGCCTAAGAATATATGTCTTGAACTCACCCCTTAGAATCAACATAGTACAACTCATTCCCTGTCTAGTCTTACCTTTGGTGTGATAATAGAAAAGGATCTCCAAATATTTAAATCATTTATGTGGTTATAATTTACTGATAATTTTCTTAGGAAAAAAACATAGCTATTGTAATTCTACTGGCGGTAGTTCAGTTATCACAAGTTTATATTATACTATGAAAAAATATGTGGAATGTAACATAGCACAATTGAGGAACAAATGGAATAGTTGTGGTACTTAATGCTTGTAATATTCACTGCTAATAACCCCATTTCCTATTATAAGGTATATTGTTAGTGTCAGGAGAAATCTTTGGAAGCAGACTTTCACTATCAACTACTCCTGCAATATATTCCCTCTGTCCTAGAAAAAACATGCAATTCTATGGTCCAAGTTATGTCCCAAAAAGAACGCAAATGTAGACATTGTAGGTGGGTAGTGTGGGTATCCATGTTCGCTTGTGTTATGAGACATACTTTTTCAAGGAACGAATATTATTTTTCTCTCACAACAAATCAGTCAACGGTACTTTTCAGCCTGGCTTATCAGTCAAGCGAACGGGGCCGGATCATCTTTATATGGGTCCCATTATCTAAAATTTTTTCATAAAACCGCTTCTTTCCCCCACTAGTCGGCATTCCTGTGTTTGCTACTTCTTCTGTCCTGAAATATCCAAGCGTTCAAAATTCCCTCGAACTCAGTTTTAAAAATGTAACATTTTATATGCATATCTACCATTAATTTCTATTACCAACCCAAACATGGTAACCAGGATGGGTCACATAACATGGCCATTTGGTTTACCACATAATATGTTCTAGAATTTGTAAGCTGGCTTATATTCCCAGGAAAGAGGTAATACTAATCTACCATTCTTGTATGCTCCCACAAGCATGACAGTAGTGTGACTTTTCCACTTTTGATTAATTCCTCATTGGAATTTTAGACTTGCATTTTTCCCTGACGGAGCAAGTATCATCAATTGCTACAAAATCAAATCATAATAGAAGATACATGTAATGTGAATCAACTCATGTAGCTTTTATTAACTAATGGTGTATATAATCTGAATACTGGTCAAATTTTATGAAGTTGGATTTTTTTTAATCCTAGTACATCCTATACAGTATTTTGAAGCGGAGGAAGTAGCATGTGAATCTGTTGGTGCTTCCACTGCACACTGAAACGCTACTGAAATTCCATTTCATTTTACAACGAGAGATGAGCAATTGAGCTTAGAATATTACCGCTAGCATGTACATGGTGTTTGGTTCAACTAAATGGAACGTAATTGGATTACATAGAGTAATGGATATTGTTACTGTTGTTTGGTTGGACTTGTCCCTATATTAGATACCCTGTAATCCAATTACAGCCTATTCAATTTCGATCCCGGACATCCCAAGCTTGCTTTAGGGGGTGTTTAGTTCGCGAAATGAAAATTTTTGGATGTCACATCGGATATTTCGGAGATGTCGGAAGGGGTGTTCGGATACTAATAAAAAAAACTAATTACATAGCTCGTCTGGAAACTACGAGACGAATTTATTAAGCCTAATTAATTCAATCATTAGCGCATGTTAGTTACGGTAGCACTTATGGCTAATCATGAACTAATTAGTCTTAAAACATTCCTCTCGCGATTTCTAATTAAATTATACAATTAGTTTTTTTCATCTATATTTAATACTCTATGTATATGCCGCCAGATTTAATGTGATAGTTTGTGACGAAATTTTTTGCAACTAAACCCGGCCTTATCCGATACCGCCGCCGCCGCAATAGGACTAGGGCGCTTCCTCTTCCTCGCCTCGCGATTCCATAGATGCAGCCGTGGTCGACGAGGGGCTTCAAGTTCAAGATCCGCGTCAACTCCTCCCTCGCGTGCTCCACGGTCCAACAGCGAACTCACGCCGCTCCCCACGAAGTTGGCGACCCCAAGATGTTCGTCCTCCCCACCCCCGGGGACAAGCTTGGGCCCGGATTCAACGTCGCCGCCGCTACATCGTGAAGAGGTGGTGGTGGTCCTCGCGGCGCCTGATGTCGTGCCTGGCAGCGGCGGTGCTGTGGGGGGCCGTGATCGGAAGAATCACGGCGGCCACCGGGAATGTCAAGGCCAAGGGCTGATGCGGTGGGAGCGAGGTGGACCTGCACATGCTGCTCGTCGCGGCTCCAGCACCGGCCAGGTTCGTCGCTAGGTGAGTGGACTCCGTCGTCGTGCGTTCGTCGCTCCCTGAAGATTGGTCGCTCAGCGTCGTCGTGCAGCTCGTGCACTCAGCTGATTCCATTACCGTCCAAATCCAAACAAAATCCGTGATTTGATTCATTGTTTACGGTCCCAGGGTAATTCGATTTCGTTTACATTTGCGTTTACATTTGCCAACCAAACAGTACAGTAGTTAATTCTTAAAGTGTTCATCTTTGGTCCTTGCCTCACATGCCCTCTGATCCAAACCTTGTCATTGAAATCTTCAGGGAACAAACTTCTCTGTGGCGACTTGGTCGGCACTCCATGCCCTTCCCCTTCCAAGTCCTCGTCATCTTCATCCAGGAGCATGAATGTACTTATCACCATCGCCATCGTGGTGGTCGCGATCGGCGCGGTCCTGGCAGTTGCCGGCGTCATCGCGGCGGTCCAGGCCCGCCGCAACGAGTCACGCAATGCCGGAGGCACTGAAACACAAGGCGGTAGCCCCGACGCCGCCAAGGTCACCTCTGCTCCGGCCGTCAAGATCGAGAAGGTATGCACACGGCAGCGTGTGCACCTGCCAGCCCGGTTCAATCTGCTGTTGACGTTCGTCTATATCGATGCAAAGTAACGTTCGTGACCGCAGGGTGGCATGGATCAGCACGGCGGCGTGGTGACGCCCGCGGCCGGGAAGCGCGGCGGTCGGCGGGACGACCACGGGAAGCTGGTGTTCATCCAGGAGGGGCGGGCGCGGTTCGAGCTGGAGGACCTGCTCCGCGCCTCCGCCGAGGTGCTGGGCAGCGGCCAACTTCGGCGCGTCCTACAAGGCGACCCTGCTGGACGGGCCGTCCCTGGTAGTGAAGCGGTTCAAGGACATGAACGGCGTCGGGCGCGAGGACTTCTCGGAGCACATGCGCCGGCTGGGGCAGCTCGTCCACCCCAACCTCCTCCCCGTCATCGCCTACCTCTACAAGAAGGAGGAGAAGCTCCTCATCACGGACTACATGGCGAACGGCAGCCTGGCTCACGTGCTCCATGGCGGTAAGCAAGCAACGCGAGACATACACTGATCGAATTGTCGCTGCGGCGTGACTGATGATGTGCAAGCAATGCGATGCAATGGAATTTGCAGGGGCGAGGTCGAGCCTGCCGCCGCTGGACTGGCCGAAGCGTCTGAAGATCATCAAGGGCGTGGCGCGCGGGCTGGCGCACCTGTACGAGGAGCTGCCGATGCTGATGGTGCCGCACGGGCACCTCAAGTCCTCCAACGTCCTGCTGGACGCCACCTGCGAGCCGCTGCTGAGCGACTACGCGCTGGCAGCACGCGGCGCGGCGCAGGGCGGGCGCCCGAGCCGGAAGAGCGACGTGTGGAGCCTGGGCATCCTCATCCTGGAGGTGCTGACGGGCAAGTTCCCCGCCAACTACCTCCGGCAGGGCCGCGCGGGCATCGAGCTCGCCGGGTGGGTCAACTCGGTGGTGCGGGAGGAGTGGACCTGCGAGGTGTTCGACAACGACATGCGGGGGACGCGGAGCGGCGAGGGCCAGATGGTGAAGCTGCTCCAGGTCGGGCTCGGCTTCTGCGAGCCCGACGTGGGCCGGCGCTGGGGCCTCGAGGAGGCGCTCGCGCGCATCGAGGAGCTCCGGGAGCGCGACAACGCCGACGACAGCAGCACCGCCTCGTCGTTCTTGAGCGACGGAGAGCCGGCGGCGGCGTCGCGACCACCAGGCGAGCTGCAGTCGCACTCCGAATAGAGAAAACAGTGTGGTTTCGGTGCAAACGTTGTGTGTGTGTGGTGTCCGTGTACCATGGCTAGCACGCTCACTCCTATAAACATTAGACGTACCAATTAATACAATAATTTGTTTTTTTACGAATTACACAAGTACAGATGCAGACGCTCAACACGCACGCACACCTACTTTTATAAATACACGTACGTAAACCCTATCCCGATAAGCATCTCCGAAAGGCTGTGCCGACACATCTTGAGATTGACGAAGTCACCACAGACGTCTCGCTGTCGACGGGAACGTCGTCTATCACTGAAAAACACAACATCGTTAAATCCTAGATCCTGGAATAAATCCAGAAAAATACGAATACCAGTGTTAAGTCGAGAACTTAAATCCGGATGGGCATATTCCACCTAGCACAACATTTCATTCGACACCAAACTGAGAAGTAATTTTCTTATAGATTGCTTATAGCTTAAGTTTCTTCCGATTTCCGTTGACAAACGAGATCCTAAATCCCCCGGTGTCAACTACATACGCAACACACACGACCCTAATTGCTCCTAGTTTTTTAGCAGATGGAAATATCATAACTACTGTACTATCGGCAGCATTCGAATTACTACCACGATATGCAACCAACCAACCGACCTCCCGTCCTATGGCGTGTCACCCGTGCGTGTCTCTGATTGCTAATGGCCACGGCTCCACTGCAATTGAACAACACACATCAAGATCAAGTAGGCCGGTAAACCCTGATCTGATCGGCCTCCGGATAACGAAAACAATCGAACCACTACCGCCTCTCGGAAAAGAAAGGAGCCGGACTATCTGAGGATCATCACAAGTTCACAAGGATCTTTTACCTAGTTGCCGACCACCGAGGCCATCCATTCTCACTCACGCCGCTGGCGCAGGATCGCTTCGAAAAGCCCGGCAGCCGCTGTCCCGTCCGACGCAGCTCCACGAGTGCGTCTCCGTCCCTTGCCCCGGTCAACCCGCGCCACATCATCGCCCACTCACCAGGCCGCGCGGATCGTGTGGCCGCGCGGACGCGGAGGCCGGGCCGGGGGCCCCCCAGGCCCCCACGAGGCGGATCCCGAGCCCCGTGCCGACTCGGACAGTCGGACGGGGCAGTCGCCGCCGCCTCGTCCCACCGACCCCTGTACCGTGACAGCCACGGCCCACCGGACGCGGGGCCCTCCTGTCGGCGGCCACGGGCGTGCCCCGCATCGGCGTCGTTGCCTCGCCAAGGCCGACGCGGATCCGAGTCATCCCGCGTCACCATCCATTTGACGAGGTGGTTTATCCCCCAGCACCCGAACTGACCTTTCCACGTACCACCACCGGATTTCTGTCCGCGCCCCGCCCGCCCCCTTCAAAAGCACGTCGACACGCCGGCCGGCGACGCGACACCACCACGCCGGGACGGGGGGGACTCAGGCACAGGTGCGGTCGGCGTCAACAGTCGCTCCACCGGCACGTCGCGGCGCACCGGCAGGCAGGCGGGATGAAGAAGTGCGCGTCGGAGCTGCAGCTGGAGGCGTTCATCCGGGAGAGCGGCGCCGACGCCCGCGCCGCCGCCGGGCGTAGCAATCCCGGGTGCGGCGGACCAGGCGAGCCCGGAGGGAGCGGCGTGTTCTCGCCTGGCGGCGCCCTGCCCGGCGTCGGTTTCGCCGACTCGGTGAGCACTGCCAGCCACGAGCAATGCGATTGCAGCAGCAGCAGCAGCTCTTGCAACTGAAAATGCATCTCCGCTTACAAAGAGGATAGGTAGAGTTCGCTACGCTTGCCTGTGATTTCATCATTAACCCAAGATCTGCTTGTGCCCGAGCAGAACACCATGGATGACAGCAGTTGGTGGTATGGGAGCGTCCGCACGCCGAACCCAGACATGTCGCGGGCGGCGTCCATCTCCGGTAAGGCACATACAGCCCTGCCCCTGCAATCTATACAAACTGGAATTTCACTATGTCGTCAAATGCTCTTATCTCTGTACAAATTATAGACTAATTGTGATCAACTGATGATTAGATATGTGAATGACAACCATCAACCATTTACACTTTGCGTATGAATTCTATGGGATTTTAACAGCTCAGTGTTTTCAGCTGTCCAAATTCTAGGGAAATTCTTGCCTGCTAAACAGGCCTATTTGAATATATGTTGACAGCTAGTCGAATCGATTTAGAGAATGATCACATCTGAATTATGCGGAATTCTAAAAAACATCCAAATTAGGCTGATGGCAAATAATGCTCACCTGCCATGTTGTCCTGGTCACAGCCAGCCCCGGGGCAACCACCTCAGCTAACCATGCTCTTGAAAGCGAGTCAGACTCCGACAGCGAATCACTCTACGAGGTAGAGGGAGTTCCATATGAGCGAGGCAACAAATCCATTGAAACGAAGCGAATAAGAAGGTAAGAATAGATCAAGCCCGCGGCGAAATCATGCAAGTTTCCAACAAATGTCTGAACAGTGAGCTTACGTCTTGATGTGGATGCATTGTTCTTGTAAATTTCAGGATGGTGTCCAACAGGGAGTCTGCGCGACGGTCTAGGCGGAGAAAACAGGCGCAATTGTCTGAACTTGAGTCACAGGTACCATAACCACTTGGCCAGGAATGACTTCCAACTAAGGATGTGATGCTGTGAATTTTATCGGATGCACACTGATATGTTCCCTCATAATCAGGTTGAACGACTTAAAGGTGAACATGCAACATTGTTCCAGCAACTTTCAGAGGCCAACCAGCAGTTCAATACTGCAGTCACAGACAACAGAATCCTCAAATCCGATGTAGAAGCGTTAAGAGTCAAGGTGAGCAGTTCGCTTCTCGCAGAAACAGCTGCCACAACCACTGAACCATCACAAATGTTGCGACTCTCTAACAGTCTAACCAATCCGTTTGAATTGCAGGTAAAGATGGCAGAGGATATGGTAGCGAGAAGTGCTATATCTTGTGGCCTAGGCGACCTTGGCCTGGCACCATATCTGAACTCAAGAAAGATGTGCCAAGCTTTGAATACGCTCACAACCACAGGGTTGGATTTACTAGGGAGTGATGCGTTCAGAGGTCCAACCGCAGCTCCACAAGTACAAAACTCACCAGTACAAAGCACTGCAAGCCTAGAGAGTCTGGATAATCGAAAGTCCAACGAGGTGACCAGTTGTGCGACGGACATTTGGCCTTGAGCTTCAAGCCATTGATCAGATTCAAAGCTTGCTTCACCAAAAAAAACAACAGTTCCTCAACTCAAATAACTGGTGGCTTGAACGGAGCTTTTGTCAAATTCCCTTGAACCATATTTCCACAGAAACTTTATAGGATGCTGGGAAAGTACCATTTACTGGCAGTTGCCTACTTGCCTTGGCAGATAGGGAATGCCAAACAAGGCACCAGTATAGTTTCAAGTAGAAAATGAAGCTGTCTCTGTACAAAGCTGCAAATGAAACTTTAGAAGTAAATGAAACGTCCTGAATAAACGTGTGAAATAGGAATGATGCTTAGGATCCATTTCCAGGTCAGGTGAGACAGTTATGTTTACAACAAAAAGTGATACATTTTGTTTCAAAACCATTATAATACATAGGAATGTTCAATCCAGTACAACTGTACAAGTCATCTAGTAGGATTGCAGTAAGCATGTTTTTACTACTTTTTGCTGGGATTACAACTGTACATCATGATGTAAAATGCATAACGACTATTAACTAGAAAGGTTCTTCTGTGATTCGAAACCTTCCAGCATTGTCACTTACATACATCTCATAAAAGTTCCAGGCATCTGGAGAACTGAAAAATGAGGATTTCGTACATGTTATAATGTTTCATAGAACAGGAACATTTGTAGATTAATTCAGAACATTTCATAAGACCTAAAAATACATGAGGGTAATGGAAGAATGAGAATGACACGAATCTCTATCTCTTCTCTGTCTCTTCTCTATACAACTAAAAAGAACCAAATGTCATACAACAACAACAACAACAACAACAACAAAGCCTTTAAGTCCCAAACAAGTTGGGGTAGGCTAGAGTTGAAACCCAACAGAAACAATCAAGGTTCAGGCACGTGAATAGCTGTCTTCCAAGCACTCCTATCTAAGGCTAAGTCTTTAGGTATATTGCATCCTTTCAAGTCTCATTTTATTGCCTCTACCCAAGTCAACTTCGGTCTTCCTCTGCCTCTCTTCACGTTACTATCCTGACTTAGGATTCCACTACGCACCGGTGCATCTGGAGGTCTCCGTTGCACATGTCCAAACCATCTCAACCGGTGTTGGACAAACTTTTCTTCAATTGGCGCTACCCCTAATCTCTCACGTATATCATCGTTCCGAACTCGATCCCTTCTTGTATGACCGCAAATCCAACGCAACATACGCATTTCCGCGACACTTAGTTGTTGAATATGTCGTCTTTTCGTAGGCCAACATTCTGCACCATACAACATAGCAGGTCTAATCGCCGTCCTATAAAACTTGCCTTTTAGCTTCTGTGGTACCCTTTTGTCACATAGGACACCAGACGCTTGCCGCCACTTCATCCACCCTGCTTTGATTCTATGGCTAACATCTTCATCAATATCCCCGTCCCTCTGTAGCATTGATCCTAAATATCGAAAAGTATCCTTCATAGGCACTACTTGACCTTCCAAACTAACATCTTCCTCCTCCCGAGTAGTAGTGTCGAAGTCACATCTCATATACTCAGTTTTAGTTCTACTAAGTCTAAAACCTTTGGACTCCAAAGTCTCCCGCCATAACTCCAGTTTCTGATTCACTCCTGTCCGGCTTTCATCAACTAGCACTACATCGTCCGCGAAAAGCATACACCAAGGGATGTCCCCTTGTATGTCCCTTGTGACCTCATCCATCACTAAAGCAAACAAATAAGGGCTCAAAGCTGACCCTTGATGTAGTCCTATCCTAATCGGGAAGTCATCCGTGTCTCCATCACTTGTTCGAACTCTAGTCACAACATTGTTGTACATGTCCTTAATGAGCCCGACATACTTCGTTGGGACTTTATGTTTGTCCAAAGCCCACCACATAACATTCCTTGGTATTTTATCATAAGCCTTCTCCAAGTCAATAAAAACCATGTGTAGGTCCTTCTTCTTCTCCCTATACCGCTCCATAACTTGTCTTATTAAGAAAATGGCTTCCATGGTTGACCTTCCGGGCATGAAACCAAATTGATTCATAGAGACCCGCGTTATTGCTCTCAAGCGATGCTCGATAACTCTCTCCCATAGCTTCATAGTATGGCTCATCAACTTAATTCCCCGGTAATTTGTACAACTTTGAATATCCCCTTTATTCTTGTAGATCGGTACCAATATACTTCTCCTCCACTCATCAGGCATCTTGTTCGATCGAAAAATATGGTTGAACAGCTTGGTTAACCATGCTACAGCTATGTCCCCGAGGCATCTCCACACCTCGATTGGGATACCATCCGGTCACATCGCCTTACCTCCTTTCATCCTTTTCAACGCCTCTCTGACCTCAGATTCTTGGATTCTCCGCACAAAGCGTCTATTGGTGTCATCAAAAGAGTCATCCAACTGAAAGGTTGTGTCCATATTCTCACCATTGAACAATTTGTCAAAATACTCTTGCCATCGATGTCGGATCTCATCCTCCTTTACCAAGAGATGCTCCCTTTCATCCTTAATGCACTTAACTTGGTTGAAGTCCCGTGTCTTTCTCTCACGAACCCTAGCCATCCTATAAATGTCCTTCTCTCCTTCCTTCGTACTCAAATGTTGGTAAAGATCCTCGTACGCTCTACCCTTTGCCACACTTACAGCTCGCTTTGCAGTCTTCTTTGCCACCTTGTACTTCTCTATGTTGTCCGCACTCCTGTCATGGTACAAGAGTCTATAGCATTCTTTCTTCTCCTTAATAGCCCTTTGAACTTCCTCGTTCCACCACCAAGTATCTTTAGCCTCGCGTCCCCTTCCTTTGGTTACTCCACACACCTCTGAGGCTACCTTCCGAATGTTGGTTGCCATCTTGTCCCACATATTGTTTATATCGTCTTCTTCCTTCCAAGAGCCCTCTTTGATAACCCTTTCTCTAAATACCTCTGACGTCTCCCCTTTCAGTTTCCACCACTTTATTCTTTCAATCTTAGCTTGTTTATCCCTACGGGCACGCACCTGAAAACGAAAATCTGCCACCAAAAGCTTATGTTGAGAAACAACACACTCCCCTGGTATCACCTTGCAATCCAAGCATGCTCGTTTGTCCTTTCTTCTTGTGAGGACAAAGTCAATTTGGCTACAGTGTTGCCCGCTACTAAAGGTCACTAGATGAGATTCTCTCTTTCTAAAGAAAGTGTTGGCTATCATCAGGTCAAAAGCTACCGCGAAGTCCAGAACTTCCTCCCCCTCCTGATTCCTACTACCATACCCAAAACCTCCATGAACTGTCTCGACACCTGCGCTTGTAGTACCTACATGTCCATTAAGATCTCCTCCTATAAAAAGCTTCTCACTACTAGGTATAGCTCTAACCAGGCCATCTAAGTCTTCCCAGAACTGTCTCTTAACACTCTCGTCGAGGCCTACTTGGGGGGCATACGCACTAATTACGTTCAATACCATATCACCAACGACAAGCTTGACTAAGATAATCCTATCTCCTTGCCTTCTCACTCCCACCACACCATTCTTGAGGCTCTTATCAATCAAAACTCCTACTCCATTTCTATTCGCGACTGTCCCTGTGTACCAAAGCTTGAAACCTGTATTGTCCACCTCCTTCGCCTTCTGACCCTTCCATTTAGTCTCTTGAACGCATAATATATTTACACGCCTCCTAGTCGCGGTATCAACTAATTCTCTTAACTTACCTGTAAGTGACCCTACATTCCAACTACCTAAACGGATCCTAGTTGGTTCGACTAGCTTCCTTACCCTTCGCACCCGTCGACTCTGATGCGAAGACCCTTGCTCATTTTTCACTACACCCGGGCGCCGATGTAGCGCGCCACTAAGGAAGCGACGACCCGATCCTTGGTTATTTGACACCATGCCCAGATCACGACACGGCGCGTCACGGGGGTGACGACCCGGCCCTTGCCCATTTAACACCATACCCGGGTTCCGATATGGCGCGTCGCTAAGAGGGTTACGCCCCAACGATTTTCTTTCGGGTTTCATCTCCATTTAAGTGGCTAAGTTTTTACATTGGCTCGCCACGCCTAACACAACCCTCCTCCTTTACCAGGGCTTGGGACCTGCTATGCTGGGACACCAAAGGCGCCCCACCATAATGTCATAGTCTCCGCAAAACTAATCGGCCTGCCTCCCTAATTGCGTCGCTCGGGAAAAAAAAGTCGCCTCTCGTGGTCAAGCCGCGGTAAAAAAAAAGTCGCTCGAAAAAAAAGTTTCTCCCACGCCGCCTCCCCTCTCGGTAAGGAACCGCAGCCCCTGCCCCGCTCGTCTGGCTCGAGAGAATCACCGCCCGCGCACGACGCCCAGCTCCCAGCTCCTCTCGCTCTAAGGAACCGCCGCCGGACGACCTCGCCAAGCCACCGCCACCGGACGCTGCTGGACGCGACGCGACGCCTACGACCCCTGCGCCCGCGACCGCGAAGCCGTCGGGTGACCGCGCCAAGCCGCTGCCGCCGTCAAACAGGCCGCTACCGGACGCGACAAGGCGCCTACGACCCCTGCGCCCATGACCGCGAAGCCGTCGGACGACCGAGGACGACCACGCAAAGCCGTTGCCGCCATCGGACAGGCCACTGCCGGACGCGACGCGGCTCCTGCAACCCCTGCGCCCACGACCGCAAAGCTATCGGACGATCTCGCCCAGCCGCTGCCACCGCGACGCACCGATGCCGTTCCCACCACGTCGCCGCACCTCAGTTCATCAGCCACGACCAGCGGGGACCAGCGCACCAGCGGCGTTGCCATCACCTGGTATATGACTACAATTCTTAATTGTGTGATTCAGGGACCAACTTCGCCACCAAGTATTCATGCAGAACCAAAGCCCATTGCCATCCATCTCCCCCACCAATGATTTCTTTATCTTTCACACTAATAACAGATGAATAAAGCTCGAACTCTGAATTTTTGTCTAAACTCTGAAATTTTTTTGCAACTTGATAGTTCAGACACTTGTTAGATAGGTCTTTAACCCATTAAGGTCTTCATTGTTGGGATAACTACCAAGAGTCCAGGATTGCACCTGAAACTGATAACTAAAGTTAACCTAAAACTGAGAACTGAAATTAACCAAAAACTAAGAACTGAAGTTACTATGTGGTTGTCTGATCTGTACCCACGTCATTGCAAGTTTTTTTTTAAATTTTTTTTGTCGGTGCAGAAAGTGACCAACACATAAATATTTGTAGTTTTGTTGTACGTTGTGATCGGAGGTGGCCTAGCACTCAATGACATAGGGTTTATACTGGCTCAGGCAACGTGCCCTACGTCCAGTTTGAGTCGGTTGATGACTTTATTCCTGAGCCCAAATGCTCGAAGTTTGCTATGGGGTTACAAACGGAAGAGAGAAAGATGGGGGTACAAGAGGTCCGGTCGGACTCTGGTCTGAAGGGTCGAGAGCGACGGGAGCTCCGCTATATGCTAAGTGTTCGAGCATGCGTTCTGTGTAGCTTTAGAGTGTCTAAAGCTACAGAGGGTGAATCAATATAAGTGAACTGAGGGATCTATCTGTTGGGAGAGAGCGCATCCCCTTTTATAGATGAAGGGGACGGCCTTACAAGAGAGAGAGAGTACGCATGCTACTAAGTCTTGTTGCCCATGCCGCCAGGTACAAGATGATGGTAGGCGCCCATAACACTGTTGTTGTCAGACGCATGTGGAAGGTTTTACCGTATTCACCATGTATGGTAGATGACGGCGCCCACAACACTGTTGATGTCTAGAGGCATGTGGGGGAGTCTTACTGTGTTTGTCTGGTATGGGAGTTGATGGCGCCCACAATACTGTAGGGCAAATGTCGGCGTCCACAACACTGCTTGGGTTTTGACTTGCTAGGAAGGATGTAGGGTACCCTTCTAACATGCCCTGTTGGTACTATCCTGCAAGTGTACAGGGTATGGTCCTCGGTATTGCGGTTGACTTGAGTGCCCTGCCTTACTTTCTCCGTCCATTTTCTGGTCCTCACCGAGCGGGCGTCCCCGGTCGGTTGGTCCCAGTCGGCTCTGATTGCGCCAGTCAGAGAGGAGCTGTAAGCAGGGGTTCGTCGCATCCTCGGTCGTAGACGTGGGTCGGAGTCGAAAGTGGTATTTGGCCAGGCCTTTCGGTCGGAGAGGCCGTCCGAAGGCGGGCCAGAGTCAGAAGTGAGCACTGTTCCTCCTTAGCGATGCCTTCCGGTCGGAGAGGCGGGCTAGAGTCGGAAGTGGGCGCCATTCCTCCTCGGCTAGGCCTTCCGGTCGAAGATTGGATTGCCCTTCTGGCCTATCATTTAGGTATTTAGGCCGGCCTAGGAGTTACGCGTCGTTCGCAACATTGTCTGCTGGGCCAAGCCTTTGTTTGAGAAGCCGGTCCATGAGGGACCCTGGGTTTATGAACCCGACAGGAGCCCCTGAGCCCTCGGGTGATTCGGGTAGAATCATCTAGGTTTGTTTTGACGACAGGTGCGCGTGAGCGCACCCGCGGGTGTAGCCCCCGAGACCCCAGGCAATTCGGGTAGAATCATCTAGGGGGTTTTTTCGTGTTGCCAGCGGGGAAAGTTTCGTTTTGTCAGTGGGTGCGCATAAGCGCACCCACGGGTATAGCCCCCGAGCCCCCAGCTGATTTGGACGGAATCACCTGGGGGATTTTGTTAGCGGGCGTGAGTGTGTGCACTGTAGAGGGCGTGGTCTCTTCTTTTTTGGTTTTTGGCCCATCATTTCTGGGAGCGTGGTCCCAGGCATTTGGTCATGGTCTAGGGATCGATCCAGATGAAGTCGCGGATCCAGACGTCAGGCGTGACGAGGGTTAGGCGAGTCAAAGTCGTGGATCCTGATGTCGGGCGCAACGAGGGATCGGGTGAGTCGGAGTCATGGATCTAGGTGCTGGTCAGGCCAAGGGATCGGACGAGATGGACTCGTGGATCCAGGCATCGGGCGTGTTGGGGGATCGGGCGAGTCGGAGTCGTGGATCCAGGCGTTGGGCGCGCCATGGGATCGGGCGAGTCGGAGTCGCGGATCCAAGCATCGGGCGCACCGGGGGATCGGGCGAGTCAGAGTCATGGACCCAGCCGCAGCCGAGGCGTTTGAGTGTCTTGAGCCCCTGAGCCCCGTTTGGCTTGGTAGGGGTCGGTTGAGTTTTGTGCATTACCCCGTCCGCGGTTTCTCGCAAACGAAGGTGCTGAGTTAACGTCGCTTGCCTTGATGGCTCGAGTGACGCGCTCGGTGAGCTCGCTAATGGGTACGTTCGAGTGAAGTCTGGGTTCGTCGTTCGTGATGGGGTCGGCATAGCCCTCATGTGGCACTCCACTGCTCCTTAACCTGCAACCTGGCAGATGCCTGGGTCATTCCAGAGACCGACCCGGGTGGCCTGCTGGCCTCCCCTCGATGGAGATTCTATGGGTTTGGTTGGAGGTTAGGATCGAACAAGAAGGTTGAGATGACCCTGTCTGCTTCGAGGTAGACTAGGCGAGGGCCGCTTGGGGCTCATCTGCGTTTTCTCCCCTAGCTCTGTTTGATGTGAGACTACCTCGAGCCCTTCGTGGGCTGGCCTTCGAACCTCGGTCGGTCGTTGCTCATGTTGAATGAGGCAACTGCCACTTTATGATGCAACACGGAGCGTTGTGATGCATTTAACTGCATATGCGATGCTTTTGGATGTATGGAATGAATGAATGCGTGCATGGATGAATGAATGTTCATATAAAGAAATAGTGGGGGTTTTGTAATGTTACCTTGATGACTTGAGTGATGAGGTTTGAGGAGCTTCTATCAGATATGTCCAACCAAGATCCGCGCTCATCATTCGTGATGAAGTCGGCATGGCCCACATGGGGCGTTCCTCTGCTCCTTACCTATCTCTCGATGTTTGCCTGAGCTATCCGATTGACTCAGGAAGCCCGATGGTCTCTCCTGGGTGGAGATCCCATAGTTGGGCCTTTCCAAGTCCTACCTGGCCAAGGTGGAGGGCCGCCTACGCATGGTGGCGCTTTGTTTCTTGTGCCCAGCGTGCGGTAGTGGTGGGCCATACCCAGGCCACGTCCCATCTGACCTGGCATGGTACGTCCCATCGGTTAGGGCATGTCCTATCGTTTCCCATCCACATTGAATGGGGAAGGGAGAGGCTTTCTCACCCCAATCCTTTCGCCTTTCCTCAACTGCTCCGCTTCTTCTTTAAATAGGGGAAGGGAGAGGGAAAGGAGAACTCACAGACCCGTTCGTGATTTTGAAGCGCAATATCGAGGTGGAGGTCATCCAGCGTAGATGAGGTGGTGCTGGCCGTCTTCGCTAAGAAGGGGCCGCTTCCACCGAAGGAGGTGGCACACAGGAGGGTACTGCACGTCGCCGGCTTCATCATCGTCTACGAGGCTTTCATTGGGATGGAGCCGCATGTGGACTCCTTCCGGTGAATCTTCTCCGGGCGAGTCTTGTCGGAGGGGAAGATGCTCAGGACTGCGCTGGTGGGGGGTTTCGCCCTTACACTTCGGCAGGCAGCGTCCCTGTATAGGAGCTGCCTCGACTGCATGGGAAGGTCCGGAGCTCCATGCTCTTCTGGTGAGCATCTATAGATGCGACACCCTTGAGGTACCCGTTGCGCTCGCCAAAGTCGATGGAGCAGAATCGGGCGGGGTCCTTGCTGTGGTGGTTATATCCAATGGCATGTGCCGTGGCCTCACCTTTGGCATCAGCCGATGCCACCGAGCGGCCACAGTAACATTTGGAGTAGAAGTAGTCTGCAAATGTAATTGTTAAGTTCATGGGGAAGCCCCCGTATGAACAGTTTTTGTATCAATGAATACATCAGTTCTGCTTTGTGATAGAATCACTATCCGTTCCTTGTTTTTTTATCCTAGCATAGCTTTGTTTTTATCCTTTCTTTTCACACCTGCCTGTTCGTTCAGTAGGCTGCAACTTTAAGAACCTGGGCATGGCCCGCGAGGCTCGACTGCTCGTAACCGTAGGTCGTGGTGGGGTGCGCTCGGTCGGGAGCAAAAACAAAGTCATGTAGGGTAATAAAAAAAGGAATGGAATGCCCTTTTGCTCGGGCAGCGTCCCTTTGTTCGGGCGGAAAGTTTTTACCATGTGATAGTAAAAAAGAGGTAGTATTTAGTATTGTACCCTCATGGAGCCCCCAAGCGACCCGGGCTGAAAGTGTTCAGGCTAGGGTGCTTTATAGGAGCAAGTGTTGAATAAAAGCGGTAAGACTGAATTTAGGAAAAAAACGACGTAGCTGTTCAATGTTCCAAGTGTTGGTGAGAACGTTGTCGTTGTCGTCCTTCAGTCGGTAGGCGCCCGGTCAAATCACTTCGGTCATTATATAGGGACCTTCCCATGGTGGAGAGAGCTTGTGTTTCTCCTTCGTTAATTGGGTCCTTCAGAGTATGAGATCACCGACTTTGAAGATCCTCCCCCTGATCTTCCTTTTGTGGTACCTGCGGAGAGTTTGCTGGTAGGAAGCGGAGCGGATGACGGTCATCTCGTGGGCCTCCTCGAGCAGTCGACTGCGTCTTGCTAAGCCTCCGTGGCTTGATCGTGGTCGAAAGCCTTCACTCTTAGGGCGCCATGGTTGACGTCGGAGGGCAGCACTGCTTCAGCTCTGTAGGCTAGGAAGAAGGGTGTGAACCCTATGGATCGGTTCGGGTCGTTCTTAGGCTCTAGAGGATCACTGAGACCTCTGCAACCCATTGCTCAGCGTACTTGTTGAGTCAGTCGAAGATGCGTGGCTTAAGTCCTTGGAGGACCATGCCATTAGCATGCTCGACCTGACCATTAGTACGTGGATGTCTGACCAAGGCCCAGTCGATCTTGATGCCGTATCTAGCACTGAAGTCTAGGAACTTCTTCCTAGTGAAGTTAGTCCCATGGTCAGTGATGATACAGTTAGGAACGCTGAACCGATAGATGATGTCGAGGAAGAATTTGACCGCCTCTTCCAAGCAGATGTTGGTGATGGACTTGGCCTCTATCCACTTGGTGAACTTGTTGACTGCTACGAGTAGGTGGGTGAAGCCTCTCGGGCCCTTTTTGAGGGGTCCTACCATGTCGAGGCCCTAGACCATGAACGACCAGGTGATGGGGATGGTTTGAAGCTCCTATGCTGGCAAATGAGTTTGTTGAGCGTAGAATTGGCATCCCTCACACCTACGGACAACCTCCTCTGCATCTCGTAGTGTGGTGGGCTAGTAAAAACCTTAGCGAAAGGCTTTTCCGACTAGCGACCTTAGGACCGCGTGATGTCTGCAGATCTCGGCATGGACCTCGAGGAGGAGCTGCTTCCCCTGGTTGGTAGGGATGCACTTCATGAGCACCCCCGATGGACTCTGTTTGTAGAGTTCATGGTCGATGAAGTAGTGCAGGAGCTTCCGTGTCTACATTAGCATGGCGTATAGGAGTTTCTGTACCTGGGGGTACCGGACCTTGGGGTCAGTGAGTACCTCCCTGATGAAGTAACCCGAGGTGGAGTCGACTATCTGGTCTATGCGTGGCAAAGGAAAGTGATCCTTCGGACATGCTTTGTTGAGGCTAGTATAATCAACGCACATTCTTCATTTTCCGGTCTTCTTTTTAACAAGAATAGGATTGGCAAGCCAGTCAGAGTGGAATACCTTTCTTATGAATCCGGTTGCTAGGAGTTTGACGATCTCTTCACCTATGGCCCTGCGCCTCTCATCGTCAAAGCGACGCAGGCATTGCTTGGCGGGCTTTAAGCCTGGGATGAGGCGTAGCGTGTGCTCGGAAACCTCCTATGGTATGCCCGGTATGTCAGAAGGCTTCCATGCAAAGACATAATGATTGGCGCATAGGAAGTCAACGAGCTCGCATTCCTATTTGGCCGAGAGCTGGGTCCCCATCTACACCGTCTTGGTTGGGTTAGTGGGGTCGATCCCCACCGCCTTGGTTTCCTCGAGTGGGTGGAAGGCCATCAAGGAGGTTGATTTGTTGTAGTCCAAAACTGCTGGGGTCGATGACTCCCCGAGCCGCGGGAGCTCGGACGAGTTGATGACCGCGGTGGCGAGCTCGAAATGCTCGCGGTCACGCATGAAGGCATGCGAGAAGGCGCTGCCCACGGTGATGATGCCATTTGATCCTAGCATCTTTAGTTTGAGGTAGGTGTAGTTGGGGATTGCCATGAATTTGGCGTAGCATGGCCGCCCTAAGATGGCGTGGTAGGACCCTAGGAAGTCCACCACTTCAAAGGTGAGGACCTCCGAGTAGAAGTTGGCTTAGTTGCCAAACGTGACAAGCAGGTCGATATGCCCAAGCGGGTATGCCTACACTCCTAGGATCACGCCATGGAAGGGAGAGCCCGCTAGGTGGAGTTCTGATCAGGGGATGCACATGGCGTCGAGGGTGTCGACATAGAGGATGTTGAGGCCACTGCCTCCGTCCATTAGCACCTTGGTGAGGTGCTTCTTGTGGACAATGGGGTCGACGATGAGCAGGTAGCATCCTAGTCTGGCGACGTGGGAGGGATGGTCCCTTTGATCGAAGGTGATCAGAGATTCGGGCTAGCTAAGGAAGGAGGGGACGACCGTCTTGGTGGCGCATGCCTCTCTGTAGCGTACCTTGTGCTGGCGCTTGGAGCAGATGGCGTCGGATCCCTCAAAGATCATGATGCATTCCTTGAGGTTAGAGAAGCTGTCCCCATCCTTGCCCACCGTGCCTCCCTTCTTAGCTACCGCCTCTTTGCCGTCTCCTTCTTTAGGCCCGCCGGCCTGTCATAGGAAACATTTGAGGAGCTCGCAGTCCTTGTAGAGGTATTTGATGGGGTAGGCGTGGTTGGTGCATGGGCTATCCATGAGCTTATTGAAGTGGTCAGGCAGGCCTAGCTAGGGCTGCTTGCCCGCGTGATCAGCTGTAGTGACCAACGTGGAGTTGGCCGGTCGGCGATGATCTTTCTTGTTCTTTTTGCCCCTCTACATGGAGGGACCCTTGTCTTGGTCCTTGCGCTTGGCCTTGCCTTTGCCCTGGCCTCCATTGAAGACCGCTCCAAGTGCCTCCTCGCCGGAGGCGTGGTTTGTGGCGACGTCGAGTAGGTCGCGGGTGGTACGGGGCTTTAGGCAGCCAAGCTTGTGGATTAGGGACTCGCAGCTTATTTTGGAGAGGAATGCGCTGATGATGTCCACGTCGATGACATCAGGGAGGGAGTTGCATCGTTGGGAGAACCTACAGATGTAATCCCATAGAGACTCACTGGGCTCCTACTAGCAACTCTTGAGGTTCCAGGAGTTACAATGGCGGACATACATCCCCTAAAAAATTCTAACAAAAATCCTCTTGCGGTCCACCCAGTCGCGGATGCTATCGTGCGGGATGAATTCAAGCCATGCCCGAACATGTTCTCCCACGCAGATGGAGAGATATTGAATGATGAAATAGTCATCATCCACTCCTCCAGCTCGGCAGGCAAGCCAGGAATCTTTGAGCCAAATATCGGGGTTCATCTCCCCGGTGTACTTGGTGATGTTGGTGGGTGGTCAAAAGCGCTACGGGAACAGCGCTCTCTGGATACGCCGGCCAAAGGTCCGTGGTCCTAGGCCATCTGAGCTGAGACTCTGATCGTTTGACCAGCAACCATGCCTGGGGCACGTTTCATCGCTCCCCTTAATGGTTCGGCCAGGGCCCATGTCGCCTGCCCTCACCGCCACTCGATGGACATCGTCATCATGCCAGGCTTGATGCTGGTTGCTGATGATGTTACGAGCGTCTTGGTGTGGACCGAGCCATTTGCGTTCCGGCAGTCGGTGTAGAGCAGGTGCTAGGTCAAACCACGGCGTAGTTGCGGCCTCCTATGCCACGCTTGGCGGCTGTAGCGGTGAGAGGATGGAGTGATCCATCTAGTGTGTCCCCACTCCTCTAGTGGGGAGAGAGGCCGTGAGTCGGAGTCACGATGCGGAGCTTTTTGCCTGTTGAACGGCGGTGGCTTCCACCAGCACCCAGAGGTTCCGGTGGACTACCCGCTCCTAGGGGTCAACAGGCTTGGGAATGCCATGCAGAAGCATCACCACAGTGGCGATGTTCTGGCTAGCCTGAGCAAACTGTGGGGGGTCATTCCCCTCATCCATGATGTCACACTAGACCTAGCGGGCGTGACCCTGAGCGTCGCTTGCTGGGTTACGTGCATGGGGCACAACGTTGTGGCCGATCTATTGATCGAGGCACATCTGGATAGCTCTTTGACAAATCGCCCTGGTGTTCTTGAGTCCGAAGGACATGGTGGTGTAGCAGTACACACCGAATGGCATGATGAACGATGTCTTGATCTGGTCTTCTTCCTTGAGGGAGATCTGGTGATAGCCGGAGTAACAATCGAGGAAGGAGAGCGGTTCGTGGCCGGCGGTGTAGTCTACAACCTCATCTATCCGAGGCAGACCGAAGGGGTCTTTAGGGCAGTGTTTGTTAAGATCAGTGTAATCAACACATATTCTCCATTCTTTATTCTTTTTTTGAACGAGAACAGGGTTTGCTAACCACTCAGGATGACACACTTCTTTTATGAATCCGGTAGCTAAAAGCTGTTTTATTTCTACCCTAATAGCCTCCTTCTTGTCTAGCGCAAATCGATAGAGTTTCTGCTTGATCGGTTTGGTGGTCGGTGAGACATTTAAGGAGTGCTCGATCTTCTCCTATGGTACCCCCAGTGTGTCTATAGGTTTCCAAGCAAACACGTCGGCATTGACATGTAGGAAGGAGATGAGCGCGCTTTCCTATTTGGGGTTGAGGTGAGCCCCAATCTTCATGGTCTTGGAGGGGTCATCGAGGCCGAGGCTGACCTCCTTGGTCTCCTTGGACTTGGTAGAGGTGCGAGGAGGCTCCAGCGATGGGATCTCTAGGTCGTCGGCGGGCACCATCTTGGCGTTGGTGACCACACTGGCCATCTAGATGGAGAGGTCGGTGGCTTTGGCGAGAGCGAGACTCTTTGTCTCGTAGGCATAGGCGATGGAGAGGTTGGCCCGCAAGGCCAGGACTCCTACAGGCGAAGGCATCTTCAGCACCAGATAAGCATAGTGTGGTATGGCCATGAACTTGGCTAGAGCTGGCCGACCAAGTATGGCGTGGTAGGCTGTGTTGAAGTCAGCGACATAGAAGTTGATGTGCTCGACACAGTAGTTGCTTGTCATGCCGAACTATACTGGTAGGGTGATCTCTCCAAGCAGTTTTGATGCCCTGCTAGGTACCACACCCTAGAAGGAGGATTCTGAGGGGGTGAGATCTATTATACTGAGGCCCAACTCCTTTAGTGCTTCGGCGAACAGGAGATTCAGAGCGCTCCCACCGTCGACGAGCACTTTTCTGAAAAGCACTTTCTGGATGGTTGCATCACGGACAAGGGGGAAACGCCCTGTGTAGGGGATGTCCACCCACTGGTCGGCCCTGCTGAAGGTGATGGGGACCTCAAACCATGGGAAATAGCTGGGGTTGGCGGCGGCGGCTTCCGTAGTAACGGCGAGCACCCACCGGGCGGCGAGCTTCCGTTCTCTTCTGCTATTGGTGGAGGCGAGGCCCCCGACGATGGTGGCAACCACCTTGTCATCGTCCTGGAAGGCATTGTTATTGCCCTCAGGTGGTCGGTGTCGATGTTTCACCACCGATAGCCTGCCATGGGGGTACCCAGGGCAGTTTGTTCGGGCTTCAGCGTATGCAGAACTCGACGGTTAACGCAAGAGACAGTCGATTTATCCTAGTTCGGGCCCTCGACCGTGATCGAGTAATAGCCCTATGTCCAGTCGACGTTAACCTTTGTGTTGGATTGATTGTAAAGTGTTGTGTTGTTGTATGTTATCCGTCTAGGAACTCCGCCCTCCTTTATATAGTCAGGAGGCCAGAGTCCTAGTCGGTTTATAATGTAGAGTCCTAGTAGGATTACAGGGTAGTATTACTACTAAGATTACATGGGAGGAATCCTAATCAAACTAGATCTCCTCTCTTCCTTGTGGTGTATCTCGTGGGTCCCGCATCGACAAGCCCCCGAGCACTTCATGGTTGAACTCCGGAAGCCTTGTCTTGTTCCTCCAGGTCTTGCCGAGCAGGAACAAGCGTCACCCGAGTGCTTTCTTAAGTGAAACCATGTAGCGCTTCTTGGGATCTTCGGGTGGTGTGTGCTTTTTTTAGAGTGATGTGTGCTTTTTTGAAGAAAAAGTGCACTCACTGAGTGTAGCCCCCGAGCCTCTTGCTATTTGGAACAAAAAGTTAGAGGGTCTTGAATCTGAGTTGTTCAAAGAACTGAAAACCTCTTCTGAGGATATGTAGGATCTTGCCAAGTAAGGCAGCCAGCGGTGGGCGAGCTCCTTATTTGATGACGTGGTCCAGAAAATGGTTCCCTGCAAAGTAATCATACGAAAGTATGTAATAATTGATATACAAGATATCAAGTTGGAAGTATGTCCCAGTATTATAAAATGCATATTAAATTTTTTTCGCGTCTTGCTCTTATTAGGCTATGTAATTTTCCTAGGTAGGTAGCCTGTTATGTTTAAACACCTCTCGCACCTTTCCGGCGAGTAGGCTTCACGGATTAAGGCCTCAACAACCCGGGTAAATTAACAACCGTTAAGAGAAGACATTATAAAATGCATATTAAATTTTTTTGCGTCTTGCTCTTACTAGGCTATGTAATTTCTCTAGGTAGGTAGCCTGTTACGTTTAAACACCTCTCGCACCTTTTCAGCGAGTAGGCTTCACGGATTAAGGCCTCAGCAACCTAGGTAAATTAACAACCGTTTAGAGAAGACTTTAGTAGTCGGGGATGCAACTGTAGTAGAGCCACGGAGGCATATGGATAATATCCGGAGATATATGATGATTAAAGAATATTTGAAAAAAATATTAAACCATGACTTAACTTGATTGACTGCCGCGTAGAAGAATCGGCGTGTCGAAGAGCCATTGTATCCAAGTAGATGGACGTCATGCTCGTGACAACTCGATGCCCTGCTTGTGGCTCCAAGCAGTCGGACAACTTGCTTTTAGCTTGGACGTCTTGATGCTGTCGGACTACTCGCTTCTAGCTAGATGGAGTCAGACAACTGGCTTGCTTGGCTAATCGGCTCGCCACAGTCGGACAAGGTGCTTTGGTCTCATGTTGGAAACATAGATGAGCACAGCAGCAGCAGCCGATCTATTGCAGCTCGGCGAGTAGATGAGCCACAGGAAAAAATCATCTCGTAGGTGGCTTGTGTCTAGCGCGTGGATCTGTTCCGTACGCGTGTATGATGTATACGTATATGCTAGTTGCATATGGTCTTTGTTGTCATATCCGAGTGGTCTAGAACTCTTGCCATAGTTGACGCAAGCTGATCCTTTTTGGTTTGCATAGCCCCGAGATGGATTGTCACACGTTACGTGCCAAATTGACGAGTCCGTTGCCGATCAGACTCGGATGGATTGCGGCGAGTTGGTTGACTTGCTCTAGGGAAAGCCTCAACTGACATGTTGCTAGCTTGCTACAATCTACAGCGGTAGCGCTCGTTGCTAGGCTTGCTGGAGTTGGAATCCTGTGCGGGTGCCGTGTTTGGGGCCGAGGACTCCGCATGCAGCGCTGAACGGAGTAGGACCAATCCAGATGAGGATCATTGGCCAACTTCATAATGAAACGCATCTAGATCAATGTAGTCGGCGAGTTGATGTCGACTTGATGTTGTCAATGAGTTGACTGTGTAGAACGGTGGGGATTAGCATGGAGAAGTCGAGCTACCGCGGAAGGGCACTGAAAGTGCATGTTGATACAACTCGGAACATGGTGATGGTAAGGTCCGTCAAGCTCTCGAATGCGAATTCGCCGAAACCCCTACCTGGCGCGCCAGCTGTCGATGTTTCACCACCGATAGCCTGCCACGGGGGTACCTAGGGTAGTTTGTTTAGGCTTCAGCATATGCAGAACTCGACGGTTAACGCAAGAGACAGTCGATTTATCCTGGTTCAGGCCCTCGACCGTGATCGAGTAATAGCCCTACGTCTAGTCGGCGTTAACCTTTGCGTTGGATTGATTGTAAAGTGTTGTGTTGTTGTCTGTTATCTGTCTTGGAACTCCACCCTCCTTTATATAGTCAGGAGGCCATAGTCCTAGTCGGTTTATAATGTAGAGTCCTAGTAGGATTACAGGGTAGTATTACTACTAGGATTACATGGGAGGAATCCTAATCAAACTAGATCTCCTCTCTTCCTTGCGGTGTATCCTGTGGGTCCCACATCGACAGTCGGTGGCCTTAACTCCGTTGTTGGTGTTGTCGTCTAGCTTTTTGTCCAGGAACTCCTTAGCCAAGCTGAGGCAGTCCATCTTATGTCTGGTGTTCTTGTGGAGAGGGCATAGGCCATCGAGGATCTTCTTGTATTGCTCGTCGTAGTTGCGCTTGGCATGAGGTTCATTGACGGTGGTGACGATGTGGTCTGGCCAGCGGTGGTGATTTTGACCAGACTTGGGTCCTTCTGGCCGATCACGGCCGCTGTCACGATGGTAACTACGGTCGTCGTAGCGGTGGTTGTTGTTTCGTCGGTCGTCGGGGCGGTCGTCATAGCGGCGTGTTGGGCAATGAGTGCCCGCAACCTCGTTGAAGTGCACCTTGGCTTTCTCGGTGTTGACGTACTAGTTGGCAGTCGTGATCATCTCGCCAATCCCTGTGGGAGGCTTGTGGTTGAACTTGGAGCGAAGCTCGCGGTGATGGAGTCCTCTGATGAAGGCGGTGATGACCTTCGCTTCTTTGATGTTGGGAATAGAATTCCTCATCTCAGAAAAGCATCTGATGTAGCTACAGAGGAGCTCAGATGGCTTTTGGTTGATGCAGTTGAGATCATGCTTGGTGCCCGGCCGAGTACACGTAGCCATATAATTGTCAGTGAAGACTTTTTTCAGCTCTTCCTAGGATCCGATGACGTTCGGGGCAAGGCTTGTGAACCAGTTCATGGCGGTTGGCATGAGCATGATAGGAAGATAGTTCGCCATGACACTGGTGTCTCTTTCGACGATGCAGACAGCAGTGGCGTAAGCCTGTAGCCACTGTGTTGGGTTCATCCTTCCTTCATAGGGCTCGACCTCGGTGATTTGAAAACCATGGGGCCACTGAAGTGTTTGAAGCGCCCTCATGAATGCTGGGGGCCCTTCAGGGTTGGCAGCACCGTCGTCTATAGCGTTGCCGGTGTTGAGCGGCTCGAGAGCTGAGTCTAGGTTACCATACTATTGCTCGTACTCCTAGCATTCGTCGATACGTTGTCATGCATCTCGGAGATTGTTGAGGTGCACTCAAACGTCCAGGTTGACCTGGTCGTGTTGGTGGTGATGTTCGATGCGACTCGTACTCCTTGCCTTGGAGGGGTTGCCTGTCGTCGTGGTGCTAGTCGATGAAGCGACTTGGGCGGCGATAAGATCTTTACGTGGCTGATCGGCGAATCAAGGTTATGGAGCATGAAGGCCTCTGATCCTAGCGGATCTCGTTGACCTGACAGTGCACCGCTTTAAGCAAGACAGCGACCTTGGCGACCTCTGGTGTCTGTAGAAGCCAGGCGAGTTCGTTGGCGGCCACTGTCAGATTGGCGCTTTGAGTCTTGTAGACATCATGACCGTCAACACGGACAAACTTGTCGTCGAGGTTGTGCTAGAGTGGCCTTCCTTGTGAGTCAAGCTGCTGCTCAGCCCTCATAAGGGTAGCCTCATTTGCTCAGCGCTACGCACGGTTGATGTTCTGGTTCTCATGAGCGGCGCATTCCTCCTCGGTTTCGCCGGGGGGCTGTCGACGCTAACGTTGAAGATTGCGCCGCCACGGAAAGGAGGGAGAGAAAGTAGCTCGGTGGTGGTTTCGGCGACGATCTCCGTAGAGCCCTAGGACTCAAAGTCCAGATTCTCCTCTAGGATGGTTTGGAGGGACGCTCCGGGGCGTCGGCCGATGTGCAGCATGCTGATAGCCAGCGGAGGCTAGTCGATGATCTGGTCGGCGGGAGGAAGGACATCTTCAGCCTGGTCAGCGAATCTACCCCTTAGGGCATCTTGGTAAGCGGCGGCGATGTTGGTGAACCCGAAGGGTAGGGTCATAACCCTTGGAGTTTCCTGAGCAGCCTCTGATAGATCTGGATCGGAGGGTGGTCGACACTGAACCAGAGTGTCTAGAGCTTATTCAGCGATGGAGAGGCAATCAGCGAGCTTCTGACCAACCTGATCGATGGATGCGATTAGATTGTCGTTGTTGATCTGGCTATTCTGGTAGCGAGGAAGTGGGCGGTGAGTTGTTGATGAAGGCAACCTCGGAGGCGGTTCCAAGATCAGATATGCAGTCGCAGGTGTTGGGGTGATCGGCGCAGAATCGATCTGCACCGGCTCGATGAGCTCTCTAACTCTGTCAGCGTTGATGACCCATGAGATTGATCCAACCATGAATATCTAGCCAGGCTATAGGAGGGATGAAGAGCCTATAGAAAAAGACATCTTGTTCGACAAGGAAACAGCACGCACACCCCTATCTAGTGCGCCAACTATCGATAGAATATCGTTGGCAATCCTCCGAGGGGTATCCCATAAAGGTAGATTGATCGACGGAGAGGCGTGTAATTAAGAATAAGAAGGCAACAGAGACATGGGTTTGACAGGTTTAGGTCGTTAGTATGCTGTAATACCCTACTCATGTGGTCTATTGGTTTGTATTGGCTATCGTATGACATTGCATGAGTTTGGAGGGGGGTCCCTGCCCGCCTTATATAGTCCGGGGGGTAGGGTTACAAGTCGGTTAGATCTAAGAGATAAATGGAAAGTAATAACATATTACATGAATCTTGGGATCGTACGTATCCTAACAAATCTGATAGTATCTTCAAGATATCTTCCCGATGTCTTGTGGGAGGCACCGAGCAGAGTCGTGCCCCGCAAGGCTTCGTCTAGTGGGTCAGGCCACCCTTGGGGGCGCAGCCCATATGGTCTGCCATGGGTATACGGGGTCATACCCCCCATAGTGTTGCACCAAGCGCGCCGGCGTAGGTGGTGGCTAGTTCTGTTGCCGTTGTCGTAGCTCCTCGACGTGCTCTTGTGCGAGCGCAAGGGCCCCCGCATGAGGGTTCGAAGGGGTGTGAGTCTACAAGGACTCCACTACCTCCGGTGGCTGTCCCGGAGCATCCGCCATAGCGCACACCCAAGACGCACGGTGGCTAGGTGCCACGTCGCCGATGCTGGAGCCGTCGCTCTCACCCTCATCATCTAGGAGTTCGTGGAAAGTGGTGGGAGCATAGCTCGCCATTCCCAAGAATTTGGATGTGAGAGGGGGCGGTGCCAGCGTCCTTCAGAGCCCCCAAGCATACGCGTCCATGGGGGATGCAAGGCCATAGGGGAACCAGTCGTACGATGGTTGCGGTGCGGACAATGCAGTCCCTCTGGATAATCGACGAAGATAGTAAATAGCGAGTAATTAACAACATGTATATTACTCACAATAGGGTTTGAATAGAGATTTTGCTCAGAGTGAAGCATAGGTGCCTCGATGTTGAAGTCGTCGTGTGTCCCAGAGCCAATGGATGGCACCCCTCCGATGGGCGCCGAAACAAGTGCCTCCTCACAGAGGTGTAGTACGCCGAGCCGATCGGCGACGAAGTCTAGGCTTCCGAAGACAAAGGCCTGGGATGGCTTGAAGATGGGTGGAACCCATGTTCCAACAGGTGGGAGTGTGGGAAACTCCAAAGAGCCAAAGCGAGTCATATCGCTTGAGACCGCCATGGTGAAGGTTTCAGAAAAGTGGGCCATCCGATGACCAAAAGTGTGAACGTACAGCGTCTTCCCCATGGACGGCGCTAACTGTCAGTGCAGAAATTGACCAACACATAAATATTTGTAGTTTTGTTATACGTTGTGATTAGTGGTGGCCTAGCACTCAATGACACAGGGTTTATACTGGTTCAGGCAACATGCCCTACGTCCAGTTTGAGTCCATCGGTGACTTTATTCCTGAGCATAGGTGCTCGAAGTTTGTTATGGGGTTACAAACAGAAGGGAGAAAGATGGGGGGTACAAGAGGTCTGGTCGGACTCCGGTCTAAAGGGTCAATAGTGATGGGAGCTCCGCTATGTGCTAAGTGTTCGAGCGTGCGCTCTGTGTAGCTTTAGAGTGTCTAAAGCTATAGAGGGTGAATCCATGTAAGTGAACTAAGGGATCTATCTGTTGGGAGAGAGCACATCCCCTTTTATAGATGAAGGGGACAGCCTTACAAGCAAGAGAGAGAGTACGCATGCTACTAAGTCTTATTGCCCACGCCATCAAGTACAAGATGATGGTAGGCGCCCATAACACTGTTGTTGTCAGACGCATGTGGGAGGTTTTACCATATTCACCATGTATGGTAGATGACGGCGCCCACAACACTATTGATGTCTAGAGGCATGTGGGGGAGTCTTACCATGTTTGTCTGGTATGGGAGTTGATGGCGCCCACAACACTATAGGGCAAATGTCGGCGCCCACAACACTGCTTGGGTTCTGACATGCCAGGAAGGTTGCAGGGTACCCTTCTGACATGCCTTGTTGGTACTATCCTGCAGGTGTACAGGGTATGGTCCTCGATATTGCGGTTGACTTGAGTGCCCTGCATTACTTTCTCTATCTGTTTCCTTGTCCTCACCAAGCGGGCATCCCGGTCGGTTGGTCCTAGTCAGCTCTGATTGCGCCTGACAGAGAGGAGCTATAAGCAGGGGTTCGACGCATCCCCGGTCGAAGATGCAGGTCAGAGTTAGAAATGGTGTTTGGCCATGCCTTTTGGTCGGAGAGGCCATCCAGAGGCAGGCCAGAGTCGGAAGCGAGCGTAGTTCCTTCTTAGTGAGGCCTTCCGGTCGGAGAGGCGGGCTAGAGTCGGAAGCAAGCGTCATTCCTCCTCGGCGGGCCTTTTGGTCAGAGGTTGGGTCGCCCTTCTGGCCTGTCATTTCGGTATTTGGGCCGACCCAAGAGTTGTGCGTCCTTCGCAATGTTGTCTGCTAGGCCAAGCCTTTGTTTAGGAAGCCGGTCCATGAGGGACCCTAGGTTTATGAACCCAACATTTTTATTTACTGATTTCCTAATTTTTTATATTGCAACATGTTTGTGGGGGGTATAACCCTATGTACCCATGGCAAGGGACATGGGCTGCACCATGAGAGGTGGCCCAGCCCACAAGATCAAGGTGTGCGGCGCACAGCACTGGTTGGCGTGCACCGCAAGGCTACAAGAAGATGTGATTTATTAGATATTATATAATACCAAATAGGATACTTTCCTTGTAACCCTACCCCTCTAGAGCATATAAGGAGGGGCAGGGGTCCTCTAGTCGAAATCCCCATATGGATCCTAGGCTTAGCCTAAGGCATCAAAAGACATGCAATATCATACGATAGCCAATACAAACCAACATACCATAGGAGTGGGGTATTACGTCGTGCAGATGACCCGAACCTGTCTAACTCTTGTGTCTCTATTACCTTCTTGTTCTTGATTACGCGCACCTCTGCCGATCAATCTACCTTCGTGGGATACCCCTTAGAGGATTGCCGATGATATTCTATCGATAGTTGGTGCGCCAGGTAGGGGGTGTGCATGTTGACGCCTGGTGAACCAGATGGGATCCCAAGATCAATGTTGTTCATGACAACTTCGACGGCTGCAATGGTGTCCCTAGCCTACCTAATGAGGCTCGACATCGAAGCACATCGAGGCGATAGCGTGACGCAATCTCGCGGCGCACTCTACGGTGGCATCATCTCCATCATCGCTCCATGCTGCGTGTTCAAGGCTTCGCACTCCCACCGTGCTATCCGTGAACAACGCCGTGAAGCACCTCGCGTCGCTTGCAGCCTGCTTCCACCACATGTGGTGCGGGGCTAGGCTTTTGTTCGATGTGCAATCTGATCCAGACTGTAGCCCCTAGCCACCCTAGATGCATCTCGCACTACTGATCCAAGTCCATGGAGCTCATCTAGATTAACACCAGAAAAGCAAGCCGCCGAATATGAATCACGGATGGATTTGCATGGTGGAGCATGTATGCAGCTACACAAGCATACACATAGCCACAAGCAAACAATGACTATGTGATCAACATGGCTACGCAAGCTAATTAGGCCTACATGTATGTGCGTGAGCCGCATACACACGTACAGCGACATGCAAGCCAAACCAATCTTGGTTTCTTGCATGTACACGTACATCATACAAGCATGACAACTACACCTCTATGCAAGATCTAGCGATCTGACTCAACACGAGGCCCTGCAGCAACGACAACAACCTAGAAGATGACCAAAAACTACTCGCTCCGATCGTCTGCCAAGTTGCAATGATGATCACCACAAAGAACGATGATATGACGACCATGACCACCGCCACGACGATAGACCAGAAAGCTCGAGGGGTGGGCAATTTCGTCGACGCCGACCAAATAACGCCATATGTCGCCGACCAAACGTTTTGTCTAAAGCTAAGTCATGCTTTAATTTTTTTCTAAATATTCCCCAACCTTCATATATCTCCATGATGTTCCTCTGAGCTGTTTTCTCCATGTTTGTTCTCCAAATGATTTTCTTTTATGTATACCATCTTAAAGATGACATACAACTAATCCTAAAGTAAATCCCTAAACAATCATGTTGATGCTCGGATGTTCCCAGAGAAGGCCCTATCTCCGGCTTCTCCTGCCCTCTGCGTTAGGGGTGGTCGGCAGCGCCTCCTTACCAACGCCCTGTTCTTCCTACACGCACATGGGCTCCATGCTCCACGTAATGGTTAACAGGCTAGCTAGGACTAGAGACTCAGCTACACACTAACTGGTTGAACGGTTTATATTAAATATAAACACATCTTCAGAATAACACTAAGTGTTCACACAAACTGATCACCGAGCTGCATACGCTATTTCATCACCATTGCTCATTCTTCTTCGGAGTTCATATATTTTATTCTTACATCATGTACTACCCATTCTACACATTTGTTTCATAGGGGCACGGTTCAGTCAATGAGCTTACGCTCAGCGACTGGACAAGATGATCATCGTTCGGGTGGTCGGACCACCTATCAGACAGACTTCACCGCCAACCAACTGGTTGAACTGCTCAGCGCTCACTCCTACTCGGTGTTCACTTCACCGTTGAACAGTTGGTTGGACTGCTCATCGCATGGGCTTCATCATCAGTTACATTGGGGGCTCACCAGCTACGTTGGGGACTCCTTGGAGTTCCGATTCTTTGTGCAAGCGTCGCCAGCTAACTTGGGGACACCCTTGGAGGTTGGATTTTGCTACGTCTCATCGGTGTGCTATCAAGTTGCTCCAAGTTGTTCGGATCAGGGTGCTGATCTTGGGCAGCAAGTCTGGGGTCTTGATACGCGCATGTCAGATGACATCGGCAAGCGTTCATACTTCTTTTCTTTAACCCTGCTACAAGATTCATTCTTCATCTTCCAGCAGGCTTGGGGACTAAGTGGCTACACTTCACCTGCGCGGTGAATGTAGTGCTTATTTCTTGATTTACCCTCCTTATTGATAGAGTCTAAGAGGCTACACTTCTCCTAAATGGAAGAATTTTCAAATTTCATCTTGAGCCCCTTACATCCTTCTGGTAAGCCTTACTTGGCTAAGTCTGAGGTCTCCTAACCAGTTAAACTGGTCGGCATTGACTTTCACCACCCAGGTCACCAGTTAAACTTGTCGGCATTGACTTTCACCGCCTAGGTCACCAATTAAACTAGTCGACTTTGATTTTCACCGCCCAGGTCACCAGTTAAACTAGTCAGCTTTGATTTTCACCGCCTAGGTCACTAGTTAAACTGGTCGTCTTCGACTTTCACTGCTCGGATCACCAGTTAAACTGGTCGGCTTCATGTCAAACTGCTCGGACTTGTTCAAGATAGCGTTGCTCAAAGGATACAAGGTGCTCAGGGACTAGCTGTGGGGGTATGGCCCCTGGTACCCATAGGACAAGACATGGGCCGCACCATCAGAGGTGCCCCAGCCCATAAGATCAAGGAGTGCGGCGCACAGCATTGGTCGGCGTGCACCGCAAGACTACAAGAAGATATTGTAATACCAAATAGGATATTTTTCTTGTAACCCTACCCCACCAGAGTATATAAGGCGGAGCAAGGGTCCCCTAGATGATATATCAAATATGATACACAATCAATACAAAATAATAGAGCACATGACATAGGGTTTTACGTCATGCTGACAGCCTAAACCTGTATAAATATTGTGTCTTGTGTCTCTGTTGCCATCTAGTTCGTATCACATGCACCTCCACTGATTCATCTACTACCATGGGTATACCCCTCGGTAGACTACCAAACAGATTTCATCGATAGTGGTGTGCCAGGTAGGCTTGTGCATGTTGTTTCCATGATGAACAAGATGGTACACTTTTCAGGCTCTTCGTCCTCTCCAAAGCTTCTCTAGGTCTTTACGGTCAGATCGATCTCTTGGGTCATCAATACTGACGGAGATAGAAATATATCAAGCCGGTGCAGATTGATTCTGCACCGACCACACCAACGCCTATAATAGCAGATCCAATCTTAGAGCCGCCTCCAAGGTCGTCTTCACCAACAACTCGCCACCTGCTGCCCCGCTACTCGAGGAAGCAGGTCGGCAACGATGATCTAATTGTATCCATCGATCAGGTCGATCAGAAGTTCACTGACTGCCTCTCCCTCATGGAATCGGCTCTAACCACTCTGGTTTGGCGCCGACCACCTTCTAGTTCTAATCTATCAGAAGCCGATCGGCAAACTCCAGGGGATATGGCCACCATCCATCAGGGTACCCTAAGGGACAAATTCGCCGACCAGATTGGAGACATCTATCCTCTCACCGACCACGACCGCCGCCATGACGACAGGCCAAAGAGCTCCAAACCCGACCAGATAACATCATACATCGCTGATCAGACGTTCTCACTAAAGCAAAGTCACCCTTCATATTTGTGCATTTAATACAACTTTCTCTTCGCCAACATGTTCCTCTAATTATTATTTTTTGGTTATTCTCCATGTTTTTAAGATACTCCAATCATTCTCCATGTGCAATATCTTGAATATATTCTTCACACGACTCACCGACCAGCCACGTTCTTACTCACGCTATCTAGAAGCGGCCCTGGCCTCGACTTCGCTCCTACATGTGCACGAGCCACGCTCTGTGTTATGGACAGTCAGCAGCGGCTTCTTGGTGATGCTCTCTCTCTCTTTTACGCGTGCACGGGTGCTGGCCACTCCGCGCTATAGAGTTTGGGCTAGTTAGGGCAGGTGATGCAATATAGAACCAACTGGAAGGAAGTTACTTATATTTACAATTTGATCACTTCAAACAAACATAATGTTTATCTACTCCGCTCTGTTTTCTTCATCGTCGAGTTCATATATTTTATTTTTACATCATGTACTACCCATTCTACACATTTGTTTCGTAGGGGTATGGTTCGGTAAATGAGCTTACGCTTAGGGACTGGACACGATGATCATCGTCTAGGTAGTTGGATCACCTATCGGACGGACTTCACCGACAACCAACTGGTCAGACTGCTTGGCACTCACTCCTGCTCGACGTTTACTTTGCTGCCAACTAGTTGGTTGAACTGCTCATCGCATGGGCTTCATTGTCAGCTATGCTGGGGGCTTGTTAGCTATGCTGGGGACTCCTCGGTGTTTGAATTCTTCGTGCAAGCGTCGCCAGCTAAGCTGGGGACTCCCTTAGTGGTCAGATCTTGCTACGTCTCATCGGTGTGCTACCAAGTTGCTCCATGCTATTCGGATCAGGATGCTAATCTTGGGCAGCACGTCTAGGGTCTTGATATGCGCATGTTAGATGACGTTGGCAAGCTTTTAGGCTTCTTTTCTTTGACCCTGCTACAAGATTCATTCTTCATGTTCCAGTAGGCTCGGGAACTAAGTGGCTACACTTCACCTAGCGATGAATGTAGTGCTTATTTCTTGATTTAACCTCGTTATTGATGGAGTCTAAGTGACTACACTTCTCCTAAGGGGAAGAATTTTCAAATTTTATCTTGAGCCCCTTACATCCTTCTGGCAAGCCTCACTTGGCTAAGTCCAAGGTCTCCTAACTAGTTAAACTGGTCGGTATTGACTTTCACCGCCTAGGTCACTAGTTAAACTGGTCGGCATTGACTTTCATCGTCTAGGTCACCAGTTAAACTGGTCAGCATTGAATTTCACCGTCTAGGTCACCAGTTAAACTTGTTGGCTTTGATTTTCACCGCCTAGGTCACTAGTTAAACTGGTCGACTTTGACTTCCACTGCTCGGATCACCAGTTAAACTGGTTGGCTACACGTCAAACTGGTCAGACTTGTTCAAGATGGCGCTGCTCAATGGATACAAGGCGCTCGGGGACTAGTTGTGGGGGGTATAACCCTAGGTACCCATGGCAAGGGACATGGGCCGCACCATCATAGGTGGCCCAGCCCATAAGATCAAGGCATGCGGTGCACGACACTAGTTGGCGTGCACCGTAAGGTTACAAGAAGATGTGATTTATTAGATATTGTATAATACCAAATATGATGCTTTCCTTGTAACTCACTCTGGGCATAATTAACCGAAGACCAAAGACCGAACCGAAAAGACCGAGACCGAGACCGAAAAGTTCGGTCATGAGTTCGGTCCTGGCTCCCAACTAACCGAAGTAACCGATAGAAGTTCGGTCATATGTGTCGGTTAACCAAAGTGACCGAACTGACCGTAGTTCTGTAGACTTCGTTCGTAATGTACTGATGAAAGCCCATTGATTTGTGAGAACTGAGAAAGTTGTGTGCTAGAACTTGTCATAATAATGTGTGGTTTGTTTTATATATTGTGTTGTTATTTTTTTGCCTTCAAATAGCAAGCATGCTGTTGAAAATTGCTATAGATTCTGCTATTGTTTGTGGCTGCTACTCAGGTCCGGTTAGTTCGGTCATGACCGAGACCGAACCGAACTAACCGAGACCGAACTTCCTCGGTCTTCGTTTTTTACAAAGATCGATCGGTCCTAGGTTTCTGATGACCGAACTGACCGAATGACCGAGGAACCAAACCGATCGGTTCGGTCTGACTGAATGCCCAGGGTGACTTGTAACCCTACCCCTCCAGAGCATATAAGGAGGGGCAGGCATCCCCTAGTCGACATCCCCATATGGATCCTAGGCTTAGCCTAATGCATCGAAACACATGCAATATCATACGATAGCCAATACAAACCAACAAACCACAAGAGTAGGGTATTATGTCGTGCAGACAGCCCAAACCTGTCTAACTTTTGTATCGCTATTGCCTTCTTATTCTTGATTACGCGCACCTCTACCGATCAATCTACCTTTGTGGGATACCCCTCGGAGGACTACCGACGATATTCTGTTGACAATGTTCAAAGCTTATATTCTTTGGATTGGAAGGTTTTGTGTTTGTGAGTAAATCTAGTAATGTAGCTAACCATACACCCAAAATGTAAAAAAGGACATGATTTTTAAATATTTGTTTTAGTGAACTATAGAACCATATATCAAATTCAATTTGCACATGGGGCAAATAACACATTTATAGCTCACCATAGTTCAACCATGCTGCTCCAAATTCCTACCTGTATGTGTTCAGATCTGCTCTAAAATTAGGTATTGTGATCCAGCCAATGCAGTTGCTGTTTTGAGCACCCTAATATAAGCATATAGGAGTAATGTATGTTAACTGATTTTTTTTCGGTGCCATTCAGTGCTTTAATGTTTTCTGACAAGTATTCATATTAAGGATTCTTTAGAGAATTACCGGTGCATACTTGTAAGTTAATGGAAAATGGTATACCTTTTTGGCTTTCTCTAGACTGCGTCTTACTGTTGCAGGAAATGAGAGAAGGTAGTGAAGTGAGGCAAGCTGAACTTTTCTACTGATAAAATAAGACTTAGTAAACTATTTACAACTTAATGAGGTTGAGCCATATACAATAAAAATGAGGTTTTCTTATTTGATTGTAACAGTTTCTTCCTCGTTTTTTAGGGTACAACATTTTTAGTAAGCTACCATATATCAAACATATGTAGACTTCAAACTAATTTATGAATAATTTCTTTGTTGTTGTATGGAAACTTTGTTCTGCGCATGAGCATTATATGTACCATATGCCAATCCTGGCAATAATTTTCCATTTTTCCATAGGCTTGCATCTATACATGAGACATCAATACTGAAAACTGCTACCTTCATTTTGACCCTACTAAAAACAGCCCCAAGATATGAACTACTCTGAAATTTCCAGTTGCCTTTGCTGTTTAGGTTAGGCACCTCCTGCGTTGACCTCTCAAGATATCATTCTATAAAATCAAGCACATCCATCCATTTGCAGGTACACATCCTAATTCTATTTAGCGCCATACTTTTTGCTGGCTATCAATAGGTTGTTACTTAGTGATTTTGATTTTTCAACTCTGATGGTAAGTTTGTGTGCTTAGAAAAAATTTGCATTCTGAGGTATATGAAGAGTATAAAATATCTGCACTCCTAGGGTTTTCAGCATAATAAAGAGCCCACCGGATTGTTCTCCTACGTTTCTATCCCAACAAACATTGATTTGCCCTTCCTAGATTCCGTGACAGGGTGCGTGAGGGATAGAACTGATGGAAATTTACTGAATTGAAATTCACTTGCGGCATGAAAATTTGCTAGCCTCAAGGTGTCTTTTAGAAAATCACTGTGCTTGTGTTGATGACATTTAAGGGGTAGAAATTCTGTGTAGTATTTCTGTAAGGCATCTGGTGCTAGCAGTGAAAACACCTTGGCTAAGTTGATTTTGGAGTAATGGTATGAACAACCTGAAGTGACTCTTTTAGCATAGCAAGATGGTCCCCTAAGAAACTATTTTATCATAAAGAAACTCTGCTGAAATTTAACCGTATGATTTCGTTGTAGTGGGCAGATTTTTATCTAGCTAGAGTACAGATAGTCAGTGGTGTTTACTTTGCTCTTTTCACAAGTATGCACTACAAAGTCCCTTACTTTCTAGCTATGTTGTTGTGTGCAACTTCTTTGACACAACACAACTCTGTTCATTTGCAGATAGGGTATTTCGTTCTGACTGTAATACCAAAGAAGTATACGAGGAAGGGGCCAAAGCAGTTGCCCTCTCTGTTAGTGGCATTAACTGTGAGTCAACACCTGCTTCCTATCTTACTCTAATTTTTTTTGAATCAAAGTATTCCATGAAGTCATTGAAATGTGTTTTCTTCCCCCCTTTATTTGTTTGTTACAGCAAGTGTTTTTGCATATGGTCAAACATGTAGTGGAAAAACATACACCATGACTGGAATAACAGAACACTGAAAAATCAAATTCTTTCTAAGCACACAAACCGTTGCACTAAACTGAATGTTGCACTGGTCAAACAAGGGCTTTATTTTAGTGACAAAGCAAACGATTAATCACAGAACCATACTCTGTAATGTTGCCCTGAACTGAATGTGGCAACTGAGTCTAAATTCTGGAACATCATCCTTGTAGAAAATTCACAAGTTTGAGCAAGTTCAGTTCAGTTTCGTTCTGCAGCTTTCGATTTATGTGTCTCTGTATCTCCTCTCTTCAGCTATCTGAAGTTCAGTTCAGCCGCCGCACACCAAACACTCAGGTCTCTCAAGATATCCTTAAAAAATCAAGTACATCCATCCATTTGTAGGTATTGTTATTGTGTGACAGGGAGGACACCAGCTACAACCACTGCTAACGACGTCAACATTGTCATTTTGGCCTCTGGTGGTGATCCTCCTTGTGGCCAATATTATAGTGACATCTTCCGCCTCAACAGTGTGTGTCCCTTCTAACATCCTCTTCCTGTTAAATCGCTGCTGTCAAATTATTTGATGTGACGATCTGTTTGGTTGTGAGCTTTCTTTGTTTAGGAAAGCATAATAGGAGTAGCAGTTATCTATGGTGTGCTAGGCCTATTGGTTCAATCGGATTAGCGTGCTGCTGTCATGGTTGGTACACTGAGATGTGCAATGCAAATAAGTCAACAGGACTTTTACTGCAGAACTTTAAAGGCTAGAGAGACGTACTCTAATGAACTCACATACAATTACTTGGAGGAAAAAAAATTGGACTGCAGTGCCATGTTCTTACCATCTTTGCTAACAATAGGGATTTAGAGAAAAAAATTTGGACTGCAGTGTCGTGTTCTTACCATCATAGCTAACAATAGGAAGTTCTGTTGTAGAGATTTGTGCAATTTTTGGTTTTTGTTGATGATCCGTGTTCAGAATTATGCACACGACAATAGTCATTGAACAAGTTCTCAGCTTGAAAGAGGAAAAATGAAATACTTATATGTATGGGAATATTTTTGTTGTATATATGCTAATACTTCATCATTTTAAGAGCCTGATGCAACCCATACATTTTTCTGCAGTATCTTTTTTCCTACGTATTTAAAAAAATCAGGTGTTTGTTATTACTTGAGCCAAAACTGCAATTATATCAATGAATCATACACAATATGAATGTTGCACTTGTATGTTGTAGCACTTGGACTTCACTATCTTGTCATGGCTTGGCATTGGGGTAGGATATCACTAAGCTTCATAACTTGATTCAACACATGATGAACAATATGAGATCAATTGAATCAAGTCTCCAATGCCATGGTACCTACACACATTCATCCACCTTTTGATGGTACCCAAACTAGTTTGTGTGCTCTTAGGTTAAGAGCAACATACTTAGGCATTGTCTTAGTATGAGTAGCGGGATATTTTGCAATTTCAATCAATGAGGTACCATTGCCATCATTTCTAAGCACGTCATGACCATTAAATGAAATGGGCTTAGAATTATTACCTAGGGGACATGAATGAGCCATGTGTCCCTTTTCGGCATGAGTAGCACTTTCTTTTTGATTGAGCCTTTTCTTCCTTGCTCATGTGGTGCTCCTCATTGCCTTGCCTCTCATGAGTTGCTTCAGCCTTCTTCTCAAGCTTGGTAGGACACTTCGAGGCAAAGTGTCACATATCTTCATACTTGAAGCACTTGATGTGAGCATAAACTTTCTTCTCTTCTTGATTCTTGCTCATCATCTTGGCATCTTGATTTTGCATTGGATGCCTTGCCTTTCCACCCATTCTTGTCTTCTTCTTCATCATAAAGTCACCACCATCTTTATGGTTGATCTTGATTTGCTCTTGGAGTGTCTTCTCTTGCTCAACTTGTGGCTTTGGTTGAGGCTCTTCTAGTTACTTCACCAATTGCTTGGTTGGGCACATTGAGGTAAGGTGACCCCAAGTGTGACACTTGAAGCACTTCACATGCTTGAGTCTCTCTTCTTCTTTCATCTTCTTGAGCTTCTCAATGTTTTGACAACCATTTGCAAGGTGTCCCACTTCATGATATTGGTAGCACATGGAGTGAGACAACTTCAATTGGAGTTGCTTCTTCATCTTCTTTGCCCTTTTTCTTTTGTCATTTATCATCTTTCTTTTGAAGCCAAGGCTACTCTTGTCACCGAAGTTTCTTTGAGTCTTCAACATATGCTCAAAGGTGACTTTTGAGTTGTAGCACCTCTCTAACTTGTTGCTCAATTTCTTCACTTTATTCTTGAGCTCATTGTTCTCCTTTAAAAGGTTAGTCTCATAAGACAAGAAAGTAGAACAAGTATCTATTTGTGAAGAGTATGGCATATCTAATAAATCATCACAAGAGGTGGATACAAGCTTCTTCCCTACATTACAAGAGTTAGTCACATGTTGCAATTGATCACTTGACTCATGTGATGAGCTCTCATTGTTTTTAATTTTCTTTGTAAATACTTTAATGAGAGAAGCATGTTGTTCCAATAATTCTTCATGAGATGCAAGTAGTGTCTCATGAGTCAATTTTAGCTCACCATGTGAAGTTTTAAGAACATCAAGTGCTTATGTTCTTCACATGAGTTCTTAGAAATGAGTTTTCATTTTCCAATTTTAATATTTTAGCTTTCTCATTTTCTAAAGACATGGTCATGCTAGCAAGTCTACTCACATGCTCATCATATGAATCATGCATGGAGTAGCATCATCATCGGCATCACTTGAGGCATCATCATCATCAATCTTATCTAGTGAACTTGTAGTGGATCGATCATCATCATCACTTGACCATGAGGTGGAGCAATCTTCCACAATCACCAAATTGTGGTCATGCTCGACACACTCATGTGCCTCCACCTTGGGCTCATCCTCCTTCTTGAACTTGCCATCATCCCATGAGGAGGAGTCACCGAAGGTGTGCTTAATTGATTCCCACAACTCATGGGCGGTTCCTTTATGGTTCACCTTGTAAAATAACTCAAAGCTCAAAGCATCTATTAGAAATAAATAAGCATCGGAATCAAGTTCAAAGAGAACCTTTTGAGCTTTGGTTATATTTTTATGGTCTAAGACATGGGTGAGATCATTTGTGACAACCCACCAAAATTTAGACCCCTTTGCATGAAAATGATCAAGCATATGGTCTTTCCACCATGCAAAGTGTGTGCCATCAAAAATGTGTCACACTCATCTAGCCCGAAGTTCACCATCCTCTCGGGTCGGTGAAGACCACAAATGAGAGACCAAGCTCTGATACCACATGTAGGGTTGAGATGGCGTACTAGAGGGGTGAATAGTCCTTTCTAAAATTAATTGTGCTGACTAACCAAAACAAATACAGAATCAAAACTATCGGTCTAGCCAAGACTATACCCCTCTATCTAAGTTCACAAGCACCTTAAAAAGATCCTAATTAGGAAACAAAGGTGTCGGGTTAGCTAGAGCTCACAGAATCAATTTTAGAGCAAGGTCACACAAACCTATGCACTAGTACTTCACACAACCGAGGGAGCTCCTACGCAACTAGTGAATCAAAAGCACAAAGCCTCTAAACTCACTAGCAATGCTCAATAACAAGGCTACAGAAGCCAAATTAGAGAGCACAAATTACTTAGCTACACAAACAAAGCAACGTGACTAATAAGGTTACAAAAACCAAATTAGCCATGCAAGGGAGCTACTTCTATGCTATACAAGCAAGAAGGCAACTAGCAAGCTACTAAGCTAAGCTAGTCACAAGAGCAACTACACAAACACAATGTAAATGAAAGAAATACAAGCTTATGTTTCGCAGAAAGCAAACCATCGAGAAGATGATGAAGACAATGTTGACACAGTGATTTTCTCCTGAGGTTCACTTGGTTGCCACCAAGCTATGTCCCCGTTGTGTCAACCGCTCACTTGGTGGTTCAGTGGCTAATTGGCATCACCCTCCAAGACCACACGTCGGGCACCATAAGAACCTACCCCAAAAGTGAGGGTAGCTCAATGACACTCTCAACTAAAGTTGCTCTTCGCTATCCCCATGGGGTGAGCACAATCCCCCTCACAAAATCCTCCTTTAGAGCAATGCACAATCCTCTCATGTGCTTCAATGGAGTCACAAGCCACCAAGCCATCTAGGAGGTGGCAACCTCCAAGAGTAACAAGCACCATCGGCTTGCAACATGATCACCTAGTGCCACTCAATGCAACCTCATGATGCAATCGCACTAGAATCGCTCGCTCACTCAATTGGATGAACACTATCAGACAAGAGTGAGTTAGAGAGATCACAAGCACACCTACACAAGCCACCAAGGCCCAAGGGTGCTCAGCTACTGGCCAAGGCTGGCCAACACTTCAATTTATAGCCCCATAAACAAATAGAGTTGTTACCCCTTCACTAGGCATTTTTCGACACGACCCGACATGCTTTACAATGTGACCTGATGCGTAGGTCCCTACATCTGGTCACTCTCCACCGTCCATGTGCCGTCTGCGTTCAACTATGGCCACCCGATCTCAATGGTCACTAACACCACGCCAATGGTCACAAGACGACCGAACGCACCACTGGCATGACCTGACTCGGTGTCCCTATGTCCAATCTTGTGCCACCATGTACCAGCGAGCAAGTGACCTGACGTGTCGACCGAATGACCTGATGCTCCATCATGTAGAGTCAAGTCGACTCTAGAGAGGTCCTAAGAGGGAAAATGATGATCTGACGTGTCAGTTCGGCCATGACCTGACGCAGCACCTGAGTCTGATCCTCCACCGGCTGCCACACGTCAACGCTATGCCCGGGCCATTGCGTCAGCATATGTCAGAGGTGATCGGACATGGCCCCTACACGTCAGGTCACTCTTTCGTGCCAGCGTCTAGTCACAAGACCGAGACCGCACGCTCTCTGCTACCACTTGTCCAAAAGAGAAGGTCCTACCGAGGCCTGCGTCCGGTCACTCACAATGATCTCCTTTCGCCTCCTTTTCTTCACCGAGTTGATCCACAACAACTCCAACCTCTTCTCCTTTGCAAATGTTCTAACACCACCAAGTGTACACCACCATGTGTATGTGTGTTAGCATTTTCACAATCATTTTCAAAGGATTAGCCATTCAACTTGCCATGCCACTTGATCCTAGCAACGATGCAAAGTTAGATCACTCGAGTGGCACTAGATGACCGATATGCAAACAAGTTTGCCCCTCTTGATAGTATGACCATCTATCCAAAACCTGGTCATAAACTTCTCTACACACCTATGACCGGTGAAATGAAACGCCCTATAGGTTATACCTTTGCCTTGCGCATTCCATTACATATCCTCCAATGTTGATTCAACACATGCATCAACACGATCAATAATGATATGATCCACTCCATATCATCATGTGATCATATTGGTTCATTGATCTTGACTTCACTTGCTCTTCACCATTGCTTCAGTCCATCGGCGCCAAGTCATCACTCAACTTGCTCTTCACACTTACAAGTAGTCTATTGAGCCAAGTCATGTCTTGATCTTCTCCACCTTGATCACATGACTCAATGTCATGTCTCATGTGCAATGAGCTCCTTCATCACATGTGTGAGCTTTGCAACATTTCTAGGCCATTTTTACTGTCATGGCATATGTTGCTCACACATATGTACTTGTAGACTAATCACATGTGTATCTCACTCAAATACATATTAGTCCATCTAAGGTTGTCACTCAATTACCAAAACCAAACAAGGACCTTTCACTAACTCACTTGTGCTTGCAAGAGTGTGATCCAATTGCGAAGTGATCGATTTCTAATGCGTTGCATTGAGTGATTGCATCAGGTGGCACTAGTTGATCGAGTTACAAACCGGTGATGCTTGTTACTCTTGGAGATTGTCACCTCCTAGATGGCTTGGCGGTGGTCTCCGTAGAAGCATGCAAAGAAGGTTGTGTGGTGCTTCGAAGAAGAGATTGTGAGGGATATTGTGCTCACCCCGTGGGAGCCGTGAAGAGCAACTCTAGTAGAGCGAGACGTGAAGGGCAACAAGTGGTCCGACCATGTCAAGTGCTAGAGCTTGTGGTAAGCACTCCACGTGGAAGTGTGACTTGTGGGTCACCACTAGCAAGAGGACTGGGGCAACCTTGGAGCTTGTCTCAACGAGGACTAGCTTGATGGCAACCAAGTGAACCTTGGGATAAAAATCACCGTGTCATCCTTGTCTTCCCATTGGTTTACATTCCCCTTACACAAGCTTGTAATTATATTTACATACATTATGCTTGTGTAGTTGCTGTTGTAATTAGTTAGCTTGTGTAGCTTGCTAGTTACCTTCTTGCTTGTGTAGCATAGAAGTAGCTCCCTTGCACAACTAATTTGACTTGTGTAGCCTTGTTAGTTGCATTGTTTAGTTTGTGTATCTAAGTAATTTGCGCTCTATAATTTGGCTTATGTAGCCTTGTTATTGAGCATTGCTAGTGAGCTTAGGGGCTTTGTGCGCTTTGCATCACTAGTTGTGTAGGAGCACCCTCGGTTGCTTAAAGTACTAGTTGCATAGGTTTATGTTACCTTGCAAGCTAGAATTGTTAGGTGAGCTCTAGCTAGCCCGATGTGACAGAACCGCCCAATTTATACAAGATCAAGTACGGCTGTCCCCGCTAACACGTTGACATACGCAAACTTTCACTTATATAAGCTTGGTAGTCCGTCGAGTGTCACAAAGGAGCTCGGTAAATCAACATCACAACCAAGATCATATGATTAAGCAAATACACATCACATACACAGAGTTGCAGCAGAAATAATATTATAAATGGGTTCACAAATAATAGTACAAGTTTGAGTTCCAAAACCGATTAGTGAAAACAACATAGCTTTCAAATGATTATAATAATATAAGTTCCAAATACATTGCTAGCATAAGTCACATCTTCTGATAAAAGCATATAGATGAGAAATAAGTATAGAGTCACCGAGCCCACCGGTGGTTAGCCACCATCGTCAATAGGACAAGAACTTCATCTGCAACATGGTGGGGTAAACTCTGAGTACTCGAATGTACTCAGCTAGACTTACCCATCATAAACCAGAAATAAAGTGACTCCAAGGAGTACGCAAGGATTTATAGGTGGAACTAGCTTGACAAAATTTTGCATAAAAGCCACTAGTTGAGCTATACATTTTATAATTCGGTAACCAAGTTAATTATAGCTATTCATCTTTAGATTAGCACCTATACTAGAGCAATCATGTGATTAAGCTAACAAGCATTAGTAACCATATACAAGTGTAACATTTCTATATTCATCATAACCATCAAATTCCATCAATTAATGCTACGTTGTCGTTGCTCAGTCAAGTTCTCACTATCCAGGAGAGACGACGACTCGAATCGATTCCAACAAGCTGGGGAGTTATTCCTAACACAAACCTAGACATACCTGCGTCAAGGTAGTCTTAGGTCACCTTTCGTATACCTCAGGTATAGTCGTGGGTCCGATCAATGCCTCACCCTCAGAGATTCTACCAGTCTACCAGGAAGTTTAGGCCTAGCCTACCCTTGGACTCACGCCACTAGCTCCCTACACATCCTTACTGCCTCCAGTGTGCGCACTTTCACTTACCGGGTCATGGCCTGAGTTGAGCTACTTGGCTTCATGGTTGGAATGACTTATCCAACCAACTAAGTGTTAGGCATGCGTTCAATATGACATGAGGACGTACAACGAATCGGTCCTTAACCGACACAAACGGGGATAAATAGGCACCAAGACCTCCATGCCTTGTTGCTTCTCTATCATAATCCCACCCGGTCTCCTTTTATTTATCAACACATGGTTATTTCCACGATAGCAAATATAGCCAACCATGCTTTGGTATCCACCTATATCTCATAGGTGATAGGAAATCACCCGACTTCTACCGGTCTAAGCATTACTAAGCATATATTCAATCCTAAACCAACATAGGGTTCAAGGTATATTTCTGGACAAGGTAGTTCTATGCATCAAGTGGTTCCAATCAACTCTTATAACCTAATGCATCAAACATAAAGGACTCAAGTGATATTTATAAAAATATAGGAGGCTTAGAATGCTCTGGGGCTTGCTTGGGATCTGACACAAATTAGTTCAATTAGCTCGCACCGTCTTGGTGACATCTCTGGTCCTAGCACTTGCTTAGTCCTTCTATCTTTAGGATAGGTCCACCATACACCTTCTTTGGGTTAGGCTCTAACATCACGTCCTTCACATGGTTCATCTAGTGCACCTAGATGAGATGTAAGATGCAAGTGCATGAATCTAAAGAATGGTAATAAGAGATGCATCACATGAGAGTGTTCAAGACAAACACAAGATTATGCAAGACATAGGCACCTAGAGTTATTTAACTAAACATCACACAACCTACTATAGAGGGATAGCAAGCATATTAGACATGGCACACAAGTGAACTTAAGTTCAGATATTGTACACTGTGGCAGAACCTCCTAAGGAATCGGGTCCACATGCACCTATCATTGTCTTAACAGACCTTGGATAACGTTCACAAGTTCCCAACAACTCAACAGGTCTATCGGGTGTCCTCGGGAAACCCGAATCATCCACGATTCTCTATTCAAACAGGATCCTAATCACAGACATTGCAGATTATAATAGTTTTATTCAAACATATATACCAGAGTAAAAGATAGCGGAAGTCTTAAGATAACATAGTTACAAACCAGTTATTTTCAAACTTACAATGCATAAGTGTCATACAACTATAGTAGCGGGATAATATTACATTAACTTTATTTATCATACAAACTAGTGCCTTGTCCAAAGGCCATTCATTACTCCTCATCGTCGTCAACTTCAAACACCGTCATGCAGCAGGGACCAAAACAAGCCTGCGCATGCGACTCACCTGCAACAAGGGTTAACAAACCCTGAGTACAAAAGTACTCAACAAGACTAACCCGACGTAACGGGTGTAAGACTTTAGGGATGCAGGGGTTTGGGACAAGGTAAGGGTGTAGCAAAATTCAAAGTCCTTTGCCAAAAGCTTACTATATTTATCCTATTCTCAAATTTTACCCCTAAGTCCTTTTAATTCATTATCTTAACTAAGTATACATTTCCCATATTCCATTCCTTCTCATTCCATTCTTTTTCTCATATTTTAGTAATTCACCAGTCCTGCATTGCTTCTGTAATGAATCGAGTCTCTATATCCGCGGAGCACCGGCAATTCGAATTGATTCAAGTCCCAGCTAGGGATTCCTTATCACACGACATATGTAGAACTTAATCTTGCATATATCAACCTCGCTACCGGATCCTCCTATACTAAGACGTCTCCACGCCACCTGAGAGCATAGCACACCTCAAATCTAGCCACATTCCAGCCACGAGGGTACATGCTACTCCCGCCATCTCTCCACTCCCAGTGCGTGGGCATTCGTCTTAGTATCGGATTAGCCGAAGTAGGCTTACCGGAGTATGTGACCAGTACTACAAAGTGTCTCGTTCGGAAGATCCATAATGAGTGGCCTTTAAGCGACATAGTCGACAACATTACCCAACATTCAAGATAAGTCACCTGACTAGTCTCTAGTTCATTCTACCTTCTTTCTTTCTTTGGCCAGTATGCCATCTTTGATAGTATCAAAACTTTTACTTTGAAAGCCTACCATAAAGCATACTAAGCATACTATGCCTTTATAAATGAGAACATCTTCAAGGATGGTAAACAATTATCAAGGTAGGTAATGCATCAAGTAGGTAACATTTGAATAAATCAACTTAATGCAATAGATAACATAGGTGATAAACTTTTCAAAGTAAACAAGGTAAGGGTTTAATGCATAAATCGGGGCTTGCCTTCATTGACGATCTCAGGTTCCAGATCTGTACCACGATTATCGAATCCCGTGATAACCGGGGATTCTTCCAGAACTTGTTCAACTAGAATCGTTTCACTCTCGGGTTCTACATGAAACGATAACATATGCTTTAACATGATGATAATATAAACATGATGCTTTTATGGTACATGAAATGTAAAAACACCCCGCAAATGATTTTATTTCACGGTACAGTTGCAAGCCAACAAAACCAACTTACAATCCTACCATCAAGAACCACACATGCAACTTGACCAAATGGATCTTGAAACCCTACTAGTCACAAAACATGACCAAAACAAGATCCAACACTAATCAAACACTTAGGGTTTGTCTTTATTTATTTTTGAATTAATCTGGAATTAAGCCCAAAAATAAACTTGTTCCAAATGACCTGAAAATTTTATGTAAGCTTCCTTATGACAAATTAGTGTACCAAAACAAATTTCATAATTTTTGGAATTATACAGTGGCCTACAAAAATCATGGAAATTGCATTTATTAATTAATGGACTGAATATTTGAACATTAAAAATTTATTCAAATTTCAATTTTCAAATTTTTAAATCATACTAGAACATGTACAGAAGCTACACACAAAATTTCAGAATTTTTGGAGCTATCATGAATTTCCTACAAATTCCCAAAGTTTCAGCACTATTTACAAATTCAGAAAATAAAAATTTTCACTGTTCTTCTTCCTCACTCGCACTGACAGCCAGGCCCCACTGTCAGTGACTCAAAGAAATTACGGTGGCGCTGCCCTCACTGGCCGGTCTCAAAATGTGCCGACGGTGATGCTCCGGCGAGGCCAACCTCACCTAAATGATCTACACACTACTACGAACCCATCCCAGCCCTCAGATCGGAAGAAGGCGCGCTAGAGAAGGCTCCACATCGGCCATGGCGACTCGAGCACGTCGGCTCACGGTGTAACCCCGACAAGACTACGGTAGAGTCAAAAGCGAAGTGAACATCACGTTCAGTAGCTCACCACGGTCACACCGGTGGGCTAGGTGATGGCGGAGATGGTCTGGAATGGCCTAGCCACGTCGAGATGATGTTGGCGGAGCTCCGGCCGGGCTCGGGGAAGAAGTAGTTGCGCCGAGCGACTCCGGCCAACCCAAGTGGCGTAGGCAAGCCATAGAGAAGCGCAAGGCCGAGGCGATCGCATAGGCGTAGCTGGGCACGATGGATGCTGCTCAACGGAGGCTACGACGAACAGCGAAGCAAGCTGGCGGCGGAGCAGAGCAGAAGGGGAAAAACGGTGAAAGGTCCTTGTTTGGTTTTGGTAATTGAGTGACAACCTAGGTGGACTAATTGTGTTTATGTGAGATACATAGGTGATTAGTCCATAGGTACATGTGTGTGAGCAACATATGCCATGAAGGTGAAAATGGCTTGGAGATGTTGCAAAGCTCACACATGTGATGATGAAGGAGCTTAAATGCACATGAGACATGACATTGAGTCATGTGATCAAGGCGGAGAAGATCAAGACAAGACTTGGCTTGATGGACCGGTTGCAAGCATGAAGGACAAGTCGAAGGCTTTGGAGTGATGGACCGCGTGGCGGTGAAGCTTGAGCAAGACTTGGCGCCGATGGACGATGGCAATGGTGAAGAGCAAGTAAAGTCAAGATCGATGAACCAATATGATCATGTGATGATATGAAGTGGATCATATCATTGTTGATCGTGTTGGTGCATGTGTTGCATCAACATTGGAGGAGATGGAATGGAATACGCAAGGCAAAGGTATAACCTAGGGCATTTCATTTCACCGGTCATAGGTGTGTAGAGAAGTTTATGACCGGGTTTAGGATAGATGGCCGTACTACCAAGAGGGGCAAACTTGTTTGCATATCGGTCATCTAGTGCCACTCGAGTGATCTAACTTTGCATTGTTGCTAGGGTCGAGTGGCGTGGCAAGTTGAGTGGCTAACATCCTTTGGGAAATGATTGTGAAAATGCTAACACACATACACATGGTGGTATACACTTGGTGGTGTTGGCACATTTACAAAGGCGGTGGTGTTTGGCGGGATTCGGCGCTTTCGGGAAAATGGAATGCCTATTTTCTATTGCGCCGGATGCAAATTCTTGTGGTTAGCACACTTGAGCAAGGGTGAAGAAGTTAGAAGTGAAAACATGTTGGTCGCGAAGATGCTGGCGTCGGTCAACTGACCGGACACTGGATCTGAATGCACCGGACGCTGGAAGGCTGCGTCCGGTCAGGCTGACGTACGGTGATGCAGTAGCTAGAGTGTGACCGGACACTGGCTGCGTCCGATCGCGTTCGACCGGACGCGTTCGGTCATGCTCGAGAGCTTACTGGAAACGACCGAACGCTGGGGGTTCAGCGTCCGGTCAGTTGAGTGCTGCTGCGTCCGGTCAAGTCTAGTGACCGTTGGAACCGGGACACGTGGTCGTATGCGAGCGACCGGACGCTGAGGTCCAGCGTCTGGTCAACACGACCGGAGCGTCCGGTCGGCCCGACCGTTGCCCAGTGAAGGGGTAACGGCTAGTTTAGCCCTTGGGGCTATAAATAGAAGTGGCCTTCGGCCATGGCTGGTGTTGAGCACCTCAAGGGACTTAGTGTCCATGCTTGTGAGTGCTTGGGAGCCCTCCATCACACATATACTTGATAGTGATCATTCGATTGTGTGAGTGAGCGATTCTAGTGCGATTGCATCGTGAGGTTGCATCGAGTGGCACTAGGTGATCGAGTTGCAAGCCGATGGTGCTTGTTACTCTTGGAGGTTGCCACCTCCTAGACGGCTTGGTGGTGGTCTCCGTCGAAGCGCGTAAGAAGCTTGTGCGGCGCTCCGGAGAAGTGCTTGTGAGGGGCATTGTGCTCGCCCCGCGGGAGCCGCGAAGAGCAACTCTAGTAAAGCGTGTCATTGAGCTATCCTCACTCAAGGGGTAGGTTCTTGCGGCGCCCGACGTGCGGGCTTAGCGGGTGATGCTAATTAGCCGCCGAACCACCAAGTGAGCGGTCGACACAACGGGGACTAGCGTGTTGGCAAACACGTGAACCTCGGGAGAAAAATCATCGTGTCAACCTTGTTCTTCCCGTTGGTTTGCATCCCCATTACACAAGCTTGCAATTACTTTTATACATATTAAGCTTGTGTAGTTGCTCTTGTAATTAGATAGCTTGTGTAGCTTGCTAATTACCTTCTTGCTTGTGTAGCATAGAAGTAGCTCCTTTGCGTGGCTAATTTGGTTTTAGTAACCTTGTTAGTCACATTGCTTAGTTTGTGTAGCTAAGTATTTGCGCTCTCTAATTCGGCATTGGTTGCCTTGTTATTGAGCATTGCTAGTGAGCTTAGTTAGCTTTGTGCTTTTGCTTACTAGCATGTGTAGGAGCTCCCTTGTCGCTTAAAGTACTAGTGGCATATGTTTGTGTAACCTTGCTCCTAGAATTGTTTAGGAGAGCTCTAGCTAGCCCGGCACCTTTGTTGCATAATTGTTATCTTTGCAAGGTGCTAGTGAATATATATAGTGGGGTATAGTCTTGGCTAGACCGATAGTTTTAATTCTGCATTTGTATCGGTTAGCTGACGCGATTAAGTTTTAGAAAAGACTATTCACCTCCCTCTAGTCGCCATCTCGACCCTTCAAACGGGAATGACGATGGCGTGCTCCTATTTATAGCAAGAAGGAGGGCGTGCGGTGTTGACAGCACACGGGCAAACTCACCACGGAGGTATGGGCGTGTCACTGCGCGTGAAAGCGGTGAAATCAGATCGGTGGCGACATCTGCGTGGCGCCGGCGGCAAGTAGAGAGGTGGAGTTTGATTTTTGAAATATTTACAGAACTGCCATTGAGTCCATTTTTCAAATTGCTCTCAAATTTTCTAAAGAAGTTGAAAATCTCCAAAAATGAAAGTTGTTCAATTTTTCAAACTCTACAACTTTGCTTCTAGGAACATTTTCAAATTCTGCCTCCATTTTGAAATTTGAATTTGAGGTGCATTTGAGCATTTGAATCATTTCAAAATTACTCCAAAATTTTATATGTAAACTTGAAAAACTTTGAATACCAAAGTTGATCTACATAAAATAATCTCCAACTTTGCTTTTTGCCTCAACCCCAAATTCCACATGGATTTTGAATTAGTCAAAAGGAGCAAAAAGGACTTTTATAATTTGAATTTGAATTCAAATTTGATTTGTCTTCCTTTTACTTAAATTTTGATTTTTGACCAGTAACATGGTCCATTAGGGTTATTTGAGTCAAAAGACATATGACCTCACATGATCACATGAATTTTCACCCTTGTAGTCATGATCTTTATTTAGGGTTTTGAATCACATCACATTAAATAACAACATTCTGAAATAAACCTTATTTAGTGAATGCATTCCAAACTTTATACTATATGAATGCTTTGCAATGCATATGATGACATGTCAAATTTTAGTGCTAGGTCAAAACACCAGAGGTGTTACATACACATGCATCGATCAAGAACTAACCAAACATGTTTAGCCAAAACAAGAGCAAGCTAAAGCAATCACTTAGCACATGTACAGAAATCTAGACAGCAGCACAACAGTCACTTGTTTCAACTATAATCGAAGTTACAAACATTCAATAAAGGTGACCTTAAACTTTCTAGAAAGCCTAGGAAATTATCTATAACTTTGTTATTCATACCACAAGCTGATTCAACAAATAACAAGATCAAAATACATCATGAAGCAGAGTTTATACAACTAAGGACAGAAAACTGATATTGACTTCAGAAATACATAACTAGAGTTCTAGGCATTCAGCAAGCATGATTCTTAACTTTATGGAAATCTTATTAAGTTATATATAACTTTCACATTATCATTTTAAGATGATTCTATAGCTAACAAGGTCAAACAATACCAAGAAGGTATCTCTATCCAGATTTGGACAGAAATATGCCATTCCACTTTGAACAGCTATAACTAGAGTTCTAGACCACCAAAAAGAGTGTTCTCTAACATTTTGGAAATCTTAGGAAAAGCACTACAACTCTCCTATTATCATTAATACATGATTCCATGTTTAAATGAGCCAAACAATACAATCATTCAGATCTATCCAGAGGACATGCGAAATCTGACAGCAAACTTCTAAAATCTATAACTCCTAAACCATCAGGCCTAAAATCATGCAATTTTAGGACAAGCAATATAAGGAAATTATCTACAACTTTGGTATTCACCCTATTTATAGAAAACATCATTTGATCCATGAAGTTATCATCACAATAGAAAATGCACAAGCAGCCAGTTTAGAATGTAACAATTTGATGTTTCACTTGTTTTGCTAACAAAGAGCATGCACACATGAGCCATTCAAGAACTTCAACCACCACTAACATACATAGCAACACTGTATTGAACACCAATCACTCAAACCATCACCAAATACAATTATAAGCTTTATCTACAATTATGTTTTAATTGATCCTTTCTCCTAATAAACATATATATAATTTTAGTGATATATGAGAACAACTAGTTTGAGTCTGAGATTATTATGAATGGTAGATGTTATTAAAACATGGCTACTGCATTATTTTCACATGGTCAGGTTTTATAACTTAATTACTATGAAAAAGACAAATTGCTATTGCAAAAAACATGTAAAAGCAAGATAAATCTAAAGATCACCATTTTCTATAAACACATAGCCATATTATATGTTATTATGGTAGCACAATATCATACAAAGGTAGTGGAACCACATTTTCTATTTTTACACCTACATAAAAATTATAACTTATTTAAAACCATTTATCAAGCATTAATCAAATTAAATCAATAACTCAATCATACTGTATCCAATGACCATGAACTTTTTACAACAGCACACACATAGCATCAGTAGCCTACCATAAAAATTTCACAGCAATTCGAGCACCACAACTTTAGATATGAGAATAACAAGCAAAACAAGCTAAAATTGTCTATTTAACAAGATTAAATCAAAACATTATAAAAATAGTACACAACTAGTATGTTTAATATTTTTATTAGCTAGATCATGTCATCAAAAGATTAACACAACTAGAATTACCATTTTTTGACTTCTATAACTCAAGATATGCATCTGTCCAATTTAAAAGCATTTTTAAAAGCACTTTACAAGAAAAAATAAAAACAATAGAAATTTTCTACTAACACATATTATATTATGACTCTACTACATAGATCTACTCTCAAGGATTCCAAAAAGTCCTTGTTTTCTATTTTATGATTTTTCTATAATTTATTATGATTTTCCAAAGTTTCAGCCATAAAAGAAAAAATACATTTGCAAAGAGGACCCTACACTTTCCACTAAACATATTTCAGCAAACAGATCCTACCAGGCATAATTTATCTGTGTCACAGGATTCATAGTTAGGCCCTTCCCTTTCATCGAATTCCTGCGCGAGGTCCCCAACGCGAGTTGGAGCAGAGGAGGTCAACGGCAGCTCGATTTCCGGCGAGGTGGTCGACCTCCGGCGGTGAGCGGCAGTGGCAGAGTGCTAGGAGGTCCACGCGCATCCATGGGATAGCTCGCCTCAGCCCAAGGTGGTCCTAGGTGGTGCGGCCACAGCAGCAGCGGCCCGACGGCCGGTGAGGACGGTTTGGGGTCGGCCGGCCTTGGCAGGCGGTGGCCGGTGGCGGTAGGGAGCATCAGGGTGCCCACACACACTGAGAGGAGCCCACAGCTTGCCCCATGGTGGCTTGACGTGGCTTGGCCACGTGTGCCCCCAGCTGCAGCGGTAGCTGCTCCGACAACGGCACTACGGTGGCTGTGATGGCTGGAAAAGGGGCGCAGGAGGGGTGGCATGTGGCGGTGGAGGCGTAGCGGCACTCGGCTGGGGAGGAGAAGGCCCAGAGTGGCCTAGCCATGGCAGCGGTGAGCTCGGCCCGCCTCAGCCATGGTGGTCACGGTGGCAGAGCACTCCAATGACGTTTGGCTTGGGCGAGCGTACGCGCGAGATGGAGCACGCTGAGGCGAAGGCGGTGGTGCATGCGGTGGGACACGAGGGAGCTCGGAGGCTAGGAAACGGCGATGGCCATGGAGCTCCACTACTCGGGCATGGTGAGCAGAGAGAGCGAGAGAGCAAACTAGAGGTAGGAGGGGCGAGCGCTCGGCATTTTCATCCACACAGCGTGAGTGTTGACGAGGTGTTGAGCATGCGAGGGCACGAGGGAGACACGTGGCCTGCGGTGCCTGCGCGCGGTCGAACGACGGCACTACCCTGAAGATTTCAAGCCAGCTCAAACATCCACTGAATCCCCAAACTTTTCCCCTCTCTAACTCCCGATTTCATGTTGTAGCAGATCAAACTTTCTTACTATGAGTTGTAGAGCAACTTTGCTTAAAGGATCCAAGTGAGATTCGGATTCGTTTGAGAGATCCAGAGCTCTAAAGATGAGTAAATGAAACTGAAAACAAGTTCTGAACATTCAGACCAAAGTGCGGTTTTTAGAGCCAACATTCAATTTTGGGATTGAAGTTTGAAGGTGCAAACGTGATCCAAACTTGATGAGACTTATTTTATTGTTTGCAACACAAAATGTACTTCAACTCATATTAAGGAATCCAGTTGAGTTACCATATGAATTTGGAAGATAAAAATTCACAAACATGTCAACTTGCTATTGTCAATCAGGGACTTACAAATATTTCTGAGAGCTCAAAAGGAGCACTGCATTCAAACTTGAGGCCACTGTTTAAGCCACTTAGAAGTTGAATCAAGTCTTGGTCCAAAAATAATGTTTGTTGTACTCCACTCAAACTTCAACTTTTATTTAAGGTCCAACTCCATGCAAGCACTTTAGACAGTTGATCAACACAGGTCAAAACCATATCATAAAAAGGACAATTTTAGCTATTCCCACACTTAGAAGCATTTTCTTGACATTTGCTCAACATGAACCCTTCATGACTTTTGTTCATGAGTTGAATTGGAGTTGTTTGAGCAAGGTTGTAAGGTTTGGTCGACATCCCATGTTTCCATTTGCTTAATAAAGCAATTCAATCAAGGTTATAACTTATCATTTCATGTGACTTCTTGGCTCCAAACTTCACGAAACTTTTTCACTGGTCAAGATGGATGCATGTTGATGTAATGTTCATGAAATAAGCATGTTTAACATTACTCATGCCTAATCTTAACCAGGGTCCACATGTAAGCAAAGTGTATTGTCCGAGTCCAAGTTGGGGCTAATTTTCATAGGTTTGACCTCAATACCTTCATCATTACTTCCAGATTATGAACTAGAGATCGTAATCATTGCTTGACATATCCTACTTAAGTCCAATTTCACTGCTTAACTCATGACCAACACCCAGGAACTTTGTTGCCTATTTAGGATCTTTGTAAGGTGCTTAAAACTTAGATAGAGGGGTGTAGTCTTGGCTAGACCGATAGTTTTAGTTCCGCATTTGTTTCGGTTAGCTGACGTAATTATTTTTAGAAAGGACTATTCACCCCCCTCTAGTCCGCCATCTCGACCCTACAACATGCTAATTCTGTTTAGTGCCAAACTTTTTGTTGTCTATCAATAGGTTGTTACTCAATGATTTTGATTTTTCAACTCTAACGGTAAGTTTGTGTGCTTAGAAAGAATTTGTATTCTGAGGTATATGAAGACTATAAATATATGCACCCCTGGGGTTTTCATAATAATAAAGAGCCCACTTATTGGATTGTTCTTCTATGTTTCTATCCCAACAAACATGGATTTGCCCTTCCTAGATTTTGTTTCTGATTTAGAGATTATAACTACTTCACTTTCTCTTTGTAACCACACAAAAAAATTCCTCAGTCCTACCTATTGTGTAGCCCGGCCGCTCGGTGGCATTATTTGCTAGGCCAACATGTAGCACTAACTTGCCTTTTTGTTTCTCACCTAATGGTTACTGTAAGATTCCTAGACATTTGATGGGTAATTCAATGGAAAATAGTGGCTCTCCAGCACCATTGGGTGACAAGACTAACACTACTAATGGAGGTAAACAAAATAAATCATCATTTTACTATATTATTAAATTCAGTGTATTGTTTATATTATTAATGATAATTAAAGTACCTAGATGTAACACTGTAGGAAGCGATGCTGGAGAACGCAAGAGAGAAAGAGAAAAGGCTCGATGGCTCGCAATGTCTCAAGAGAAAAGGGACGAAAGAAATAAAAAACATCGAGAAGCATATAAAAGAAAAAAGGGGCAACACCTACATATTGAAACTACCAATGGTAGTATAGTAGAGACGTTGTTGAGTAATAATATAGATATTACTATACTATTGATGTTACTCATACATGCTGTATCACAATTGGTAGATCGTCAGGATGCACCAAACAAGGAAAATATGGATCCTAATGAAACAGATGATTGGTTGCATAGGAATGATTCACTCCATACAATTAATATTGATGATATATCCAATCAGATATCAGGTAATTGAACTGTTGTTTATATGGCATCAACACCTACATTTTTGTGTTGGCGAATCTATCAGTAGCTTTATATATAGTGAGAGGATCGTTGATGGATACCTGATGTGTTCTGGTTGTCTTGTTACTATTTTAACTTAAACACAACTATGTAGGTGATGAAGATGAAGTAATTACTGCTCGCAGCATAGTTAATCAAGAATTGCAGTCACAACGCGCCGATGCTTCATGTAAGAGACGGTTAACAAATGAGCAAGTCATGGCTGATCATGCAAGGAAGAGGATGACATATGCAAACATGACACCTGAGCAATGGGAACAAAGGCGCAGGCGACAGAGGCTTTACAATAAAACTCCATCTCGTAAAGAGGCAATGAAAGTGACTACAAACCACTCTAGGGAGGTGAAGAAACACACCTTAAACAGTGAGTCCATCGCAATAGAGAATCCACTCTTTAATCCAAAGATGGTGTGGCCTACTACAAACTCATATGGGCCTCATGCACCCATAGTAAGCCCCAACTATTAGGTTAACCTAGAATCCACTACAACACCAATTTTCTTCCCATAAGCTACTAAGGAGACAAATGATGATGATGATGATGGATGTGGTGATATATTGCCTAGTCATATGACACATAGACAAAATGTTCCATCTGGGCAAAGACATGCATTGTTAGCCCTCCGTAACACTATGTTTGAGCGTCGCATCGGTCGAAACATAGGAGTAGCTAACAATGATGATGAATGCATGACTAAAGACCATGCGGATGAAGAAATGCATTTACCTCAGTCAACCATGACCAACAACAGTAAGTAACGAGGTCTCCCTACCCCTATTCCTTCACATGAAACAACTTTATTTCTATCTCAACCATGTCCATTATGTGATTGATAGAAAACGCTGGACCAAGCAATCAAAATGCATCAGCTACACCTACACAACCATTATTTGACGACACTGGTAATTTGCACTACTTTTAACATTCTTTATAGTATTTGCTTTTCTTTATTGTTACCCAAGCTGTAATATCTCATGGCGGTGTGACAATCACAGATGATGATGAGGAAGATATATTCAAAGATGATGAGAAAGAGGACGAGGGATACCTGTTTGCTGGGCAAGGTATTTGTACCAAATACTGAATAACTTTCTAAACATCCACTCCTTTATCTAACCTTTATTTTTATGTTCAAATGTCATTTCAATAGAGGAATCAGATGATGATGTCCAAAGTGATACTCTAGAGGAAGACATGGCTTCTAACCCTGAAGTACCTGACCCAAACAAAAAGGTGTATAGTAACATGCCTAGGGAGACACACATGTTAAAACTTGTCCCATATTGCAGCCACTGCGGGGCAAAGAGGTTTCCAAAAGAGCCTCCTGGGTTCTATTACTGCAGCGGAAAGGTCGAGCTAAATGCACCAGTCATACCAGACCAGCTCATGAGGCTTTAGACGAGCTCTGACGTGGACGCTAGGCACTTCCGTAACAATATCAGGTTTTTCAATGGCCACTTCTCTTTCACTTCCCTCTATTATCGTCTCGACAGTGCTACTACTAACATCAGAAACAGCGGCATATATACCTTCTGTGCACATGGCATGATCTATCACAACATAAGGTCATTTGGGAGAGAAGATGGTAAGAAGCCCAGACATCTTGAGCTTTACTTCTATGATGACTATCCGAGCCTTGAGCACCGGTACCGAAGGTGTCAAGAAGAGCAGTACCAAAAAGATAAAGAAGTTATAGAGAGATTGGTGGCCATCCTTTATGACAACCCATACTCACAACATTTGAGGAGTATGGGGCAAGCTGAACAACTCGAGGACTATCGTCACACTAACCTTGATCAGTGATTAGACCAAAGGACATACAACATGCATGTGTCTTCGAAGGTGGCTACTATTTGGATCGAGGGTAGTGAACTCCTTAGTTAGTTTTAGAATAGTGTTGTCCTACATGGGAAAGATAGGAGCAGGCATGGCATCCGATCATACCATGGATGCTATGATGCTCTTTCATACCCACTCTTCTTCCCTAGCGGTGAGCTTGGATGGCATATGGATATCCCAAAGAAAGGTGTTACTATGGAGGATGTCAACACAGCTCGTGCCCTACGTAAGGCTCGTAGTGGTATAGAAGAAGAAACAAGTTTGTTTATCTTCTTATACTTTTCATGAATATCAAACCATTATCCTAGAAACACCTCTAATACCATATTTTTTGTACTCTCTGGGAAATTTATGTGTTTCTGTGCCTGACTACTACTGTTGTAAGTTCTAGATATGGCCAGGAATCTTTAATCCCATACTTTATGGCAAGCGTCTTTTCCAACAGTTTGCGGTGGACACGTATATCAAAATTAAGAGTTCTCGATTGGATTACATACACAATCGTCAAACAGATATTAGGGCCAACCTCTACCAAATATTGGTTGATAGCCTGCATATAGGTAATGGAAGATCAGAAGCTATTGGAAAGCGGACGATGATGCCTTCTTTGTTTATCGGAGGCCCGAGGGACATGAGGCATAGGTACTTGGATGCCATGGCACTGGTGCGGAGGTTTGGAAAACTAGACATCTTGCTGACTATGACATGTAATCCAAAGTGGGATGAGATCACGCATGAGTTGTACCCTGGACAAACACCATAGGATCATCCAGATCTTATTGATCGGGTCTTTAGGGCAAAACTGGAAGAGTTTAAGCACATGTTGATAAATAAGGATATCCTTGGAAAGGTTCGTGCACACGTGTATGTTGTGGAGTTCTAGAAGAGGGGTCTACTGCAAGCACATTTTTTTGCTAATCATGGAGGGACACTACAAAATCACATGCCCAGAGCAGTATGACCTTCTCATCTCAGCCGAGCTCCCAAACAAGAAGAAATATTTGGACTTGTATAAAATGGTTACAAAGCATATGATGCATGGCCCTTATGGAGTACTTAATCGCGATTGCCCGTGCACAAAGGGCCGTGAATCATGCAAGAACCATTACCCGTGACCTTTCTGTGATGCCACATTACAGGGCAAGGATTCATACCTGGTTTACAGACGGTGTGACAATGGTAGAAAAAAAAAGTTCGCGGGCATGACCTTGACAACAGATGGGTAGTGCCTTACAACCCATACCTCCTATGTCTGTTCAATTGCCACATCAATGCTGAGGCATGTGGGAGCATCAAGGTCATCAAGTATTTGTTTAAGTACATTTACAAGGGTCATGACCACGCGTCTGTGGCTGTGAGAGAGGTTGACAATGAGGACAATGAAGGAAACATCGATGAGATCAAACAGTACAGGGATGCTAGATGGGTAACTCCATCAAAAGCCTTGTGGAGGATATATGGTTTGATATAAGTGATAGATCCCCTTTGGTGTTGTCCTTGTAGCTCCATCTTTCTGACATGCACATGGTGTCATTTCACCAGCACGAGGGTGTTCAACGAGTGCTTAATCGTCTAGGTGTTGAAAGGTCGATGCTTATAGCCTACTTTGAGAAGAACAACACATCTAAACATGCCCGCGGTATATTGTATTGGGACTTTCCTGAGTACTATAAGTGGGACTCACAGGGAAAATCATGGATTAGGAGGGCGCAAAAGAATCATTTATGACAGATCGGAAGAGTTGTATGTGCCAATCTGGCCAAAGGGGAGCGTTACTATCTTAGGGTTCTTCTAAACCACGTGGCTGGTGCAAACTCGTTCACTGATCTAAGGACAGTTTCTGGCATACTCCTACTGACTTTTTGTGAAGCTGCAGAAAGAAGGGGCCTCATTGAAGCGGACACACTACATGAGGGCCTTGCCGAAGCTACTCTATGGATGATGTCATATGCGCTGCGAAGGCTCTTTACAACAATCTTGGTATTTTGTGAGCCAAGCGATGTGTCAGAACTCTGGGAAAAGCACAAGGAGGCAATGTTAGAGGACTACAGGTGCAATAACCAGTCCAGCTTCGCAATGGAGCAGATGGTCCTCATAGATATTCAAAAGTTGTTAGAATCAATGCAGAAGTACGTAAAGATGTATCCACTTCCTAATATCGATGACACATATGATCCATCTAGCAATATTCCCAGGGAGATTTTCGAGGAGGCTAGCGTTGAGACAAGCGTTGATGGCATGGCACTATCAAAGACCCTTAACGAGGAGCAGCAGGCTGCCTACAATGAGATTATGTCTGTTGTTGATAGCGATCATGGGGGTTTGTTCTTTGTGGATGGACCTGGCGGCACCGGAAAGACTTATCTATATAGGGCCCTGCTCGCTACTATATGTAGTCAGAACAAGATTGTCATGGCAATAGCAACATCTGGTGTTGCAGCCTCAATAATGCCTGGTGGCAGAACCGCCCACTCGCGCTTCAAGATTCCCGTCACCCTCGATGATGGGGCCTTTTGCAGCTTCACAAAACAGAGTGGTACCGCCAAGCTGCTTCGGACCGCATCCCTTATTATTTGGGATGAGGTGACCATGATGAAAAGGCAAGGTGTCGAGGCGCTAGACAACAGCCTCCATGATATCATGGACTGTCCTAACTTGTCATTTGATTGGAAGACTATGGTGTTTGGTGGAGATTTCGAGCAGACCCAGTCACAAACTCACAAGTTCACAAAACAAGTTATATGGAAAAGCTTAACCATCAACAGACCCGCACCAGCAGTAGGCTGCTACCAGAACTTCCTTTGTATTTTGATCAATTGCAGAAACTGGATTCAGATGCAGGGATATACCAAGATTGATAGCTGTTCCTGTAACAGCAAGTTCGTGCAGTACAACCAACAAATTTGAGTTGGGGCCTAAAGAAGCGAGGAGCACCATACCTCTTCCCCTCGTGGCACCCGCTCAAGCAGCGGTCAGGCGCGGCGCGCTCTCCCTCCTGGCTGCTACGCGCTTGCTGCGGAGCTTCCCTCTAGCCCTGGACTAGCTACGCCGCCGCGCGCAAGCATGGAGGAGGAGAATGCTAAAGCAGACGGTTCTGCTTCCTCTGGTTCAGCGAAGTGGAATACTAACCTGGGCCGGTATATAAAAGCTGCGGCCTGCGACTGTAGCCGGGCTGTGTGGGGATAAGCTGGCCCAGAGATCATGGACCGTGGATTACAATGATTTTATATGCTTGCTTCACTTGTTTGGTAAAACATATCTAAGAGTCTTTCTCAAGCTTATTCTCATAATCATTATTTGAAGAGCCATTAACAGAAAAAAATACTTCCTATATCTTTCTGCTGTTCAATAATTTTTGTATATCTTGTGTGCACTCTATAGAGTCATTCTCGTTTTCTATCTTTGTCTAGCAAGAAATCCGGAATAAAAGATGGCTATATTTGAATAACCAAATAAAGAAAATGTTGGAGGTATTTTTTCATCAAAATATCTATTCCTAGGAATTAGAAAGGAAATAGAGCGTCTCTTGGAGTTGCTCTACAAGGACCAAATGATCTATGACAAGGTAAATTGATGTCTACTAATAAAAGTTTAAAGAGCAAAAAATATTAATCTATGCAAAAGCTATAACTCTCCTATCCCCAAATAAATGCAATTCTAGCTTCTCGAAAAGTTAAACTCTTTTAACTTTGACCAAGTAAATAGAAAAAAATATCAATGTTTGTATCTCTAAATAAATTTATTATGAAAGTATGTTTCAATGCCAATCTAATTATACTTGTTACACAGCATAAACATGATTATTTTTTATATATACTTGGTCAAACTTAACAATATTGGACTTCTCGAGAAACGAGATATGCATTTATTTTAGGACGAAGGAAGACAATATTTATATCTCTAAATAAATTTATTATAAAAATATGCTTAAAGATTTATTTAATAATACTAATTTTGTAGTATAAATATTAATATATTCTATATAATTAAAATTAAAAGTATTTGACTTTCCAAGAAAGTATAATGGGACGAGGGACCAGCTCATACCCGTATATGCCAAAGCCCATAAAGCATCCCGCATAGGCATAGCTCACAGCTCCACGTGTCACAACTCACGAGTACCGGTAGCAGAATCCTTTTTCTTGTGTTGACAAAAAGAGAAAACAATAATGCAACAATAAGTATTATTTTTACTCGGAAAAGAAAAAGGAAGATAAATCCGAATCTGTAATCGTGGCCCCCTTCTCCATCCGTCAGTTTCCGTTTCCCCCCAGTCCAGCCTAGATCGAGCGCGACCCTTCTCTCTCGATCCGACGCCGGCCGACGACCCCTAGCCGGCGGCGACCATGGCGTTCGACGAGCGCGTCACCACCTTCGAGGACAGCGAGAAGGAGAGCGAGTACGGCTACGTCCGCAAGGTCCGCGTCCTCCTCTCCCGTCCCTGCTCTCTAGATCATTAGACTAGACCCTACCTCTCGGCTCGCGTGATGTCTTGCCAGGTTGGTTCTGGATCACGGAACCGTAGCGGCCTTGTCTGCCAATTTTAGTGTTGTCCCGATCATTGGAGCATCTGGGTGCGGGAATGTTCTGTCCGGTACTTGCCATGCAACTTTGCTGGGATTCCAGTGATGATATTTGGGTCAAATTGAATATACGGGGAATTCGTTCTATTGCTGGTGCTCCCAGTTTGGACCGGGAGAGATGTGCCGTCTCTTTTTGTGGATTACTGTTATGCTACTGAGAGTTGGCTGCTGCAGCTGTGTTCTTAGTTAGCCTGCATATCGGGAAACTAGCATGATCGTGTTGGATATTATTTATGAAATTGTGGTCAAGCGTGTAGGTTACACAACCTAGCAATTAAATTTGAGATTTTGTTAGTCTATTAGACGATATTTCGATCATTACTCTGTACTACGGTCTCTTATGATGTATCTGTCTCCTTCTGTAGGTCTCTGGACCTGTGGTTGTGGCTGATGGCATGGGTGGTGCTGCCATGTATGAACTTGTTCGTGTTGGCCATGACAACCTCATCGGGGAAATTATTCGTCTTGAGGGTGACTCAGCTACAATTCAAGGTATTGTACAGTACAATCCCAATCCTCCTGTTCATTTTCATTATATGGTCTGAAAAGCACTAAAGAAATTCACTCAATGAATTACCCAATTGCTACAACTATTTTGCAGTTTATGAGGAAACAGCTGGGCTGATGGTTAATGACCCAGTGTTGAGAACAAGAAAGGTATTGTTTGTGTTGATTTCTGCACGTAGTTGTGTATGTTTCTTGTTTTTTCCTCTAATTGTGTCATGGCTATTTTTCATGCAGCCTCTCTCGGTTGAATTGGGGCCTGGCATTCTTGGAAACATCTTTGATGGAATTCAGGTACATAAATGTGACAAACACATAGTAGTGTTAACTCGGGTACATCTGTTCTGATGATATGGCCTCCTATCATCCCTTTGCAGCGCCCTCTAAAAACAATTGCAATTAAATCTGGGGACGTGTACATACCACGTGGTGTATCAGTTCCTGCCCTTGACAAAGATCAGCTGTGGGAATTTCAGCCAAAGAAGCTAGGTAATTTGTGTGTGAATAGTCTATAAAAGCTAAGCACGGTGTCTAAATACCTCGTTTCAAGTTTTGTCCTGTGCAGAAAGAGCAATAATTTATTCACTTCTTTCAGGCGTAGGAGATGCCATCACAGGTGGAGATCTATATGCTGTGAGTACAGAGATATCAGTTTTCCTTTTTTAATTTATTACTATCTTGCTGAAGTTTTCTGATTATTCCATCCATTGACACAATGCCTAACATGCACAATCTAATACTGGCGACTATTTTGCAGACTGTATTTGAGAATACACTGATGCAACACCATGTTGCCCTTCCTCCTGGTTCTATGGGGAAAATAAGCTACATTGCCCCTGCTGGTCAGTACAATTTGCAGGTTAGTATATATCATGCCTTTTCTGCTACATTTTCCTTTATTTTTGCTTAAATTTCCATGATCAATTTTTCGCTGTTGTTGTTTCCTATAAATGCAGGATACAGTACTGGAATTGGAATTTCAGGGCATCAAAAAGCAATTTACTATGCTCCAGGTGAAGCATTATCTCTCTTTTTTTTTAAAGTCTTAATAAGTTAATATACTATCATAGTTTTAAACGTCTGAGTAATTATCATATTTGTGCTCTGCAGACATGGCCTGTGCGTTCACCAAGGCCTGTTTCGTCAAAGCTTGCTGCTGACACACCTCTCTTAACAGGACAGGTATTGAAGCAACAAAGTAAAACTTTCCTGTCCAGCTCCATTGAGTCTTGATATCTCTCACATGTTTTGTAATTGGTTTCAGCGTGTGCTCGATGCATTGTTTCCCTCAGTGCTTGGAGGAACATGTGCTATTCCTGGAGCATTTGGGTGCGGAAAAACTGTCATTAGTCAAGCACTTTCAAAGGTCTTACTTCTATTTTACTTTTTCCCCATAGCTGCCAGTGTTGTCCAATTCTGCATGCTGGCTTTTAAAGTGCCTTAAGCCTACTCTTTTACTGACCCAAATTGCCTTATAAAACAGTATTCCAATTCAGAAGCTGTGGTTTACGTGGGTTGTGGGGAAAGAGGGAATGAGATGGCTGAGGTCCTTATGGACTTCCCACAATTGACAATGACATTGCCTGATGGACGTGAAGAGTCTGTCATGAAAAGAACAACTCTTGTGGCTAACACCTCCAACATGCCTGTCGCTGCTCGTGAAGCATCCATTTATACAGGTACACTTATGTGTTGAGATTTTTGCCACTTATATAGGCATGAGTTCAGACTCTAGATTGTTTTCTTGACCAGGTTGTAGTGCATTTCTTGACCAGATCACAGTGCTTTTCTTGACCAGATTGTTTCCACTTACGTAGGCATGAGTTCTGTTGTAAGCTTATAACTCACCGACTTGTGACCTATTATCTATCTATGACTATGTCACACTGTTTATTTTTGTAAGTAAAAATTTCTAGCACCATCTAGCACAGATGGGAACAGCGCAATGTTTGGAAAAGTAAAAGAACTTAGCACATGCAGATATAGGGCCTGTTTGTTTCCGGGATGCCGTATCGCGCGTTCGCGTTTGAGCGAACGCGGCTCCGAGGCCGCGTTTTGGGAATCGCCGAACCGCGTTCATTTTCTGCCGTGAAACGCGCGAGCGCCGCAGACCGTTCGGCGTCGTTTTCCGCGCATCTCGGTCGTCAACGCGCTTATGAGCGGAAACAAACAGGCCCATAAGCATCTGCTGATAACTTGATATATCCCCAACTATTCTTCTTGTTGTTCAGTTTATGTTCAGAACTTGGTGCCCACTGCCCAGAGCCCTAGATCTTTTAGTGATTTAACGCTATTGAAGTGGTTGAGCGTGTCTATTTCCTGCTAACATGCTAAAAGGAATCAACTGATGTTTTCTGTATCTGACAGAATGATGATGTGCATTTTTTTTTGTACCCAGGAATTACGATAGCTGAGTATTTCCGTGATATGGGATATAATGTCAGTATGATGGCTGATTCTACTTCCCGATGGGCTGAAGCATTGCGTGAAATTTCAGGACGTTTGGTATGATGGCTTTTCTTCCTTCCAGCTATCATTTTTCTTTTCTTCCCTGTATCCCATGGTCTGCTCAGCTGTAATGGAGAAGTTGTGTCTGAATGGCTTAATGCTTTAGTAAGCTTATGGACAACACGATTTACCATGAGGATTTGATTTCTGTTCCATCATCTTGATTCATGTTGTGGTTGATGCTGTTTTACTTGCTGCTTTACTGCATAGCATTGTGATTTTCTTGTACTAAAAGTGATCAATATACTCCAGGCTGAAATGCCTGCAGATAGTGGTTACCCTGCATATTTGGCTTCACGGTTGGCATCGTTTTATGAACGTGCTGGGAAGGTGAAATGCCTTGGCAGTCCAGATCGGACTGGCAGTGTCACAATTGTCGGTGCTGTCTCTCCTCCTGGTGGTGATTTCTCAGATCCTGTTACCTCTGCAACCCTTAGTATTGTACAGGTAAAAAAAACTGTTCAACTATTCCTCTTTAGGTTCAATCTAATGACATCGTCTTCATTACTTTGATGTCACTAACTGCTCTTGAGTGCAGGTCTTCTGGGGATTGGATAAGAAGCTGGCTCAAAGAAAGCATTTCCCATCTGTGAATTGGCTCATTTCATATTCAAAATACTCCAAGGTTGTTCCCTAACTTGCCCAGGATGTCAATCCAATCAGTCCTTTGAATTCTCTAAGAGAAAGCACAACCAATAAGAAAAGAAGCAAACTGGGAACATGATCCATGACCGCTTTTCCCAGATATATTGAGCTCCCTGTATCACATGGTTCCATCAACTATAGTTTTTATGAGTTATCTGAAGTCACTGCATCAATTGATTAGGTTCACTTGAATTATCAGTGTTTTAAATATCGACAATGTAGTTTAGTGTTGCAAGCTGATTGGAACTAGTACCTTTAGTATTGAGTGATAACTCAAACCACAGATTGAAAACTGTGCTATATTTTTTTTTTACCATTTTTATTCCACAGCGTATGTATCACATGAACTATGAATATAGCATTATAAGTGCATGCACAAGACATTGCTACTTGGCAAATAACTAAATAAGTAGGCAGTTATTAATTGCCTTTGCTGTATATATGGTTCTACATGTCATCAGTAATGAGGTTTCTTCATGGCTCCTGGGACATCTGTGTTATACTGACATACTATCTTTTGTTATTAAGGCTCTGGAATCCTTCTACGAAAAGTTTGATCCAGACTTCATTGATATTAGGACAAAAGCACGTGAAGTATTACAGAGAGAGGATGATCTAAATGAAATTGTCCAGGTATCCTTTTTCTTCTATGCATCAGTTGCCATGGATCCCATTCTGGGGTTTGTTGGCATATCCTGTTATAGAATTAATTTGCTCACAGTGTGAGGGTGATATGTTGGGCATTTGGTGTAGGGTGATATGTTGGGTATAGGTTTGCAAATGTATATGTACCAACTCTGATTTTTCTGAATCTGATGGAAGTCAGTCACTGATTTTGTGGTGTATGTTGCTATATTTGCACAGAAGGAACAGTAAAAAAAACAGGCTCTTCTGTTTTCCTGGTTCCTTTTTTTTCCTCCCTGGATTTGTTGTTTGAACAGACATGGAATCTGTTTAAGACAATTTGATTTGCATGTTTAGTTTAATGCAAGTCTTGAAAGGTTCGATAGAAAGATTGGAGTCCTTTGCATTGCGTAGTTTATGACTTCACTTGGACTGATAGTTCCACCATACAGCTTGTTGGCAAAGATGCACTGGCAGAAAGTGACAAGATTACTCTGGAGACTGCAAAGCTCCTTAGGGAAGATTACTTGGCGCAGAATGCATTCACACCGTGAGTGCTACTCTAATTAGGCGGATCTGTATGAATTGCCTGTCTTGTAAATGTATATAACCTTTCTGACCATGATTCCACTTCTCAAAATAGATATGACAAGTTTTGCCCGTTCTACAAATCTGTTTGGATGATGCGCAATATTATTCATTTCAACACATTAGCGAACCAGGTATTCTTCTTTACTTTTACCTTTTAGTACTTCATCAGTCTTATATCTCGCACAAGCACAAGCAGTTTGTTTTTTTTAATTAAAGGGTGTGTGTTTTCTGAATTAAAAATGTTCGATCATCTTTGAAGGATATTGATTAATGTTGAGCCATGGCCTATGGGCTCATGACAGAAATGGTTTATAACTTCATGTTTACATAATATATGACTTGCATATACTGTAACCTTTTTTTTAACCTATGCAGGCTGTGGAACGAGCTGCTAGTGCTGATGGACAAAAGATAACCTACAGTGTTATAAAGCATCGCCTCGGTGATCTTTTCTATCGCCTAGTGTAAGTACTTGAGTCATGTATCCAAAGGGATACTGATTGCAATTTTCTTCTCAATGATTTATGGACGATTAATTGTTACTGTTATCCCCCTCTTTACAACAGTTCACAAAAGTTTGAGGATCCAGCTGAAGGTGAAGAGGCTCTAGTCGGAAAATTCAAGAAACTGTATGACGACCTTACGGCCGGATTCCGCAACCTAGAAGACGAAGCACGGTGAATATTTATTGTACAGTCCGTGTCAACAATAAGACCAAATTCCCCGGAAGGTTCCGGGAGCAGTCTGTTTTGCCCAGCCTGACGTTGTAGATGTAAATTAGGTATCAGATTTTCCCCCCACCAACACTGTTATTTTTGTACCTTGTCCCCCCGGGTGCTCGACGGGCACTGTATTGATGTACCATTATTTTATTGTAAGATACTGGTGCACATGTTCATAGTTGAATAAGCGCGATGCCCATCAGCTTGAGCAGTACAACTTTTTTAAAAAAAAAAACTCTTGTCACCAGCGGAGCGAAAAGCAGACTTATCTTGAGATGGGAGATGACATTACAGTGTGTTGACCTTATCCGGTTAATTGTGTCAGAATCAGATGATAGTTCGGGGTAGATCGTTGATTCACATGATGATTCCGACCAGCTGTGGGGTTGATCGTACACAAATCATATACTACCAGACAAGGGGATATCTGCTGCATCGAAGCACATGCTGACCCATGGCATCCTCTCGGAAGCTGCTGAGGGCGGAGACAGACTGAAGAGAAAGCATGGCCAAAGCCCAGCCCACCTAATTTTGTCTCTTGCACATCTCCGCTTGCCTGGATGGAATGGACGCATGCTCGCAAGTGGAACAGCCTCAGACGGCTTTCGTTATGCCATGCACTGCAGATCCGGTTTCTCTCTTTTGGCCGTTACAAGTTATTGTCGCTGCTAGGCTTTTTTTAAGACGAAAGAAGAATTATATTAAATGATAGCCGAGTACATCATCATGTTACAAGCACATTGGAATACACTACGTATATCCAGAACTTGATCATCTAAATTGTACCTACGCTTTATATAGCCCAAAATCTTAACTCCAAACATGTACGATGATTCGTATAGATGACCGCACAGGCAAACACTCGGCAAAATGCCTGAGAACATATGCCCAACGAACGACGACCAATATTCCTGTAGGCGAAGTGGAGAAACTTCTTTCTTGTGTCTTCCTTCTTCTTTCCGCCACCGGAGAATAAGAAAGACTAATCTGAACCTTATTGTCCCTGGTCCTTTATTGTGGTCAGATCTAACCACAACAAAACGGAGAATAGAACGAAGAAAATTATTCCATTACAGTGACATTATCTCCGCCTTGATGTCACCATCCGGAAAGCCAAGTCTCCATGTCGTCAAGCCGATGAAGTTGCTGACGCTGATGTCGCCCTCATCTTCAACAGAGCCGCCATAGAGAAAACGAATCGACCCTTCCACCTCGCTGTCGCGCGGGGAGGAGGAGATAAATCCCCAGTACCAAAAAAAAACTTGACATGGAGAGACTTTAACCCTAGATGACTCGATCTACTGTAAAACTTATAAAAAACGATGGATCCCCACTCCCTCTGGTGAAACGCCGGAGGGGGTAGGTAGGGGGGCCAATGGTGGTGGATGCGGAGGCGACGGTGGCGGCGACGCTAGGGCGTTTGGGAAAAAAAGGATGGGACGACGGGATATTAGGGGTTTAGGGTAAATTGTCCTCTTTTGTCGCTGCTAGGTAGAATGGTAGGTCCAGCCGTTTTTTACCCTGTCCACGCTCTTCGTAAGTGGTCAAAGGTTCTTCTCTTTGGCGTTTTGCTAGGTAGAATGGTAGATCCAGCCGTTTTTTCCCCCAGTTCATACTCTTCGTAAGTGGTCAAAGGTTCTTCTCTTTGGCGTCGTGCGAATATTCTTCGGTGCCTGCAGTTCTCGTACTCATCGCTTGTATTGTAGCCAGCACATGTACTTTTCTACCAAAGGTACAGCAAGTTAATAAGTATTTAAGCAAAGGTATTTCTCTTTCGGATTCTAAGGAAAGTTTACAGGTACAATTCGAGGGCGACATTCTTCTGGAGACAGGAAGGGAGTAAAAACCATGTTTCCGACTCACGAAAACAAGAATGGACAAGTTTCAGGATCAACCTTGAAAAAGTAGACTATGTAACCTCTCACAGCTCACAGTAACTATCTTCTCCCATTGCTTAACGAGGACGTGTCAATTTCTTGGAATATGCATGGAGAAAAAGACCTCTTTATCATTGACTTGTCCACAAAGTCCAGATATTTTCGCCACACAAACACTTTTCGTGGACCTATGAAAAGTTAATGTGACAAGTGAAAAATACTAGTATTATTCTCTAGATTCAATTTAATACCATGATGGTGTAGTAAT